>NC_030684.2:112836428-113168928 GCF_000004195.4 Xenopus tropicalis
ATTCCACTCAATGATGTGCACAGTTAAAGGGGAGGAATACCCTTATCTAAGTGGATTCACCTTCCCTTTTTATATTTATATATCTGCTTATTCTATGCACCAACTGTGTATCTTCCTTGGATACAATGCAATTGAACGCTAGGGGCAAAATTAGGATGATTGAAGGGGTAGTTCACCTTTAAGTTTTAGTATGTTATAGAATAGCCAATTCTAAACTACTTTTTAATTGGTCTTCATTTTTACATCTTATTGTTATTGTTACATTTATTTCTTATCTTTCTATTCAGCCCCTCTCTTGTTCATATTTCAGACCCTCATTCAAACTACTGCCTGGTTGCTAAGGTAATTTTTGGGCCTAGCAACCATACATCATACTAAAGGTTAATATTAAGGCACACAACCCCTTTAATGTTTGTATGCTTTGATTGGCTCTAAATATAGCGCAGTAAATGTGGGCTCTATACATACAGTGTCCCTAAAAGTGCAAACCTTGGGGGGGAATAAATATACGCTTCAAGCTACTACTCGAAGTAAAATCCTCTACCCTCCACCTGACATGGGAATGCCCATCATCCCTAACCTTTTTACCCCAGAAGTACCCTCTGCATGCCCAAAGTACCCTCTGAACCAGGTCTCCTTTCAGAAACTATACTGTGCCAATAAAATGGTGATTGTGAACTGGATGGTGAGCACAAGCGCTACAGTTTAGTACATACAACATTTGCACTGATATTTGGTGAAACCCATGAACCTTTACAAGCATTTAAACACCAGTTGGCATGGGGGAAGTTGGAAGTAGGTGACTAGGACCCAAATACATCTCTAGAAGCCTCTAGGCAGGGCCGGAACTAGGGGTAGGCAGAACAGGCAGACCTAGCCCGGGCCCTTGTCCCACCACCGTCCACTCACTTGTTTACACTTGTTTGTGTATGTGCATGAGTGTTCCTTCATGTGTACGTGGGAGACAGGGTGACGGACCGGATGGGAGCCCAAGGCAACCCCTTGCCCACAGCCCTTGGCCCAGCACTGCCTCTAGGAGTCAATAAAGATGCTCCAGGGAGCCACTTGTAATCTGGTGGATACAGTATTTATTAAGCAATGTTAAATTCTGCAATATGCAAGTATACCTTTGTTTGTACAGTGCTACTGCGTATGCAGCATTATATGTTTTTACAATACATTAATAGTACAAACAAGCAAAGAAACACTGCAATCAATAAATATAAATATGCCCAAAAACAAAAATATACATGGTAACACATGAAGAGGCATTGGAAAAGATGCTGGAGGTTCCTGCTCCATAGAGCTTACAATCTAAGCATATCCATATGAAGAGAGAGGAAAGCGATCCCTTGCCTAAGTGGACACGAGCACACATTCTATGTTAGCCAAAGAGCAGGGACACAGGAAGCCCTGGGTAAGCTCTAGGACAATGTTGTCCATGCCTTGCTCTCTGAGCTGATCATACCCTGGAGCTCCATGCAGGTGTGCATTGACCTCAGGCAGGAATGAGCTTAATCAACAGTTCCCTAATTACCACATCTCTTCTCTGTACAATTGTTTCTATTTCCTGTGACCAAACACCCCTCCTCCCTCTTGCTACTTATCCAAAATATCATCCCCTAAGGGTGGGGGCGGTCAGATCCCATTTTAATCCCTTAGAATAATGTGTATTTAGCTCAGGTGTTGGTATTTAACGCTGTTTTTCCAGGTCACTTGGCATTTTTAAACAACTATTGGATCCATGCATCTGGGGTCTATTTGTATTGTCTTTGCTTTCTAACCAATGCAAGGCAGCCAGTGACCTATCAGCACCTTTGAGTAATACAGTATATATTCACCCAGCCTTAGTGCAGGGCACCATTGTGGCATGGGAACAAGTTCAGCCTATCACAATACAGTTTTCTTGGTCATATTTTTTCAACATCCCCTTAGAAATGAAGCTTTAACTAAATATTGTGCATAGAGCTGGGGCCCAGGGCAATGATGTTATTTGCCCTGGGCTCCAGCATGACAGAGGGCCTTGTGGGGGGGAGGGGGTAATATGCCATATCAATGGACAAACTTGCAGCAGGGAAGAAATGGTTTTATTGGCCTTCAATAAAACATGCTACACACCTTACATGTACAGCAGAAGGAAATGTCCCTGTAGATTGGGAAATGCCCTGAAAAAAATGTCAATACACCTTATAATGTCAATACAACTTATAAGAAGTAAGAGGGGGCCGGAGGCCAACCCTTGACCTGCAGCAGAGGAAGAGAACAACAACAGAGAAATACAATGCAAAGCATGGGCATAACAGACAGTAAAAAAAGTAAGTTAACTGTAAAAAGTATATGGAGAACCAACAGCCTTAAGGTGGTCGCCAAGCGAGCAGATCTCTTCCCGATATGCCCACATACGGGTGGGCAATATTGGGCTAATTCAATCTTTTAGCCCTAGGGCCAAACAATTGAATTAAAACAGCGGGCATAGGCGCTGTTAGATCAGGACCTCCATCAATGAGCCAATACGGTCCCTGATCTCATAGAAAAATCAAACCTGCCCGATTAAGATCTGCCCAACTTCAGGCCAGATATCGGTCGTTGAGGCCAGTCGTTCGTGCCCATACACGGGCAGATAAGCTGCAAAATCAGTCTAAAGGACCGATATCCACAGCTGAAATCGCCCCTTGTATGGCCACTTTTACTCTATCCATATCAAGTGCAACAATTATTAATGGGTGCAAGGCAGCTGGTAGTTTTTATTCCTACTGTATATATATTCTTTATAAAACCAAAAGGATGCATAAATTGTTGTTAGCAATCTTGTTAGACACATGCTGGAAAACATCTGTATTATGTATATAAATAAACTGATAAATAGCCATGCAGCCTTTTCTAAAGCCTCACTCCTTGCAGAGCCACATATTATACTATATACTGTATGGAAATGGCAGCTGGGCCGTAATCTGCTTTTTTAATGCACAGGAATACTGTATGGATTTTAATGGACTGTGGCTGATTATGTTATACCCTCCTTATCTCACCACATGCCCCCTGGGTGTGCCTGCTTCCCACAGAGTGTGCCACCCAGACATTATGCCAGTAGGCGGGGTAACATGGAAAGGCAGTACGGAGAGTTAGGCATAAAGATGGGGAAATACAAAATGATTTTCTCATTGTCAAAAGGAAAAGGTTTACTTGCCATTTAACAAATGCAAATTATTAGGTGGGAGTGCAGAGAGTGTGTGCCCATACAAAGAAAAGAAGTAATTATTTCTCTATGCCTGTATATTGCAATATATACTCCTATAAATTAACTATATATAGCCCCAAGAAAAATTCTTAATGAAGCAGATGAAAGTGAGTGTAGGACTGGCTAGACCGGGGGTGACTTTGACGTAGTTGGCCAGTTTGAATATATATCAATACATGGACAAACAATGTTCAGAGGGCATTTTTAGTAGTCTTGTACAGTAACATTTTTGAATTTTACTCTACTGTGGGTGTGAGTCTAAGTCTGCACAAGGGACCCCTGCAATGTAAATAAGATGGTGGCATTCCACTGAATTCCATACCGAATTGGGTTTCCTTGTCCTCTAGTATGGATAATAGTGTACACTGCTAGCCCATAAAAGTCACTAATGCACCCTGATATGATAGCATGTACGATTTTACTGTATGTCCATGGTCCATTATCCATTTCTCTGATAATCATGCCAATAAGGATCACTGCAACATCTGTCTTGCATGAACATTGCTGTTAATCTTATATCTGCTTTGATTTTATACTTTTGTATACTCTGTACCCCAAACTTGTTAGGGCCCCTTAAAAGTTGGATATATATTCAAAGTAAAGTCATTCCAAAAAGCATCAGATTTTTCTGGTTTGAGGTAAGGTGACATTATATTGGCGACACCTTATTTAAGGACTATCTGACTACTTCCAGCTTTAGCTATCCGAGGATACTGGAAGGGGCGGTTCAATAACAGTCACAGAGCAGCAAGTTATAACTAATGGGGATTTACATACAGGATATTTTACACATTTTACATACAGGATATTTTACACATCCCCTGTCCAACAGGCAGATACTAAATATACTAAAGAACATTGAGGGCATTAGAAATGATGACTTTCAATAAACCCTGTAATCATTTTTTTTATTATGGAAAATTACTTGTATTTAGAATATCTGTCATATTATTCCCCTCTAATGACAAAGCAAAGAGGAGCCCCTTTTTCTCTGGCTTCATTATTTACATTCATTTTTCTCTTGTGTATTAAAGGGCCACAGCAGGGCAATTTAAGAAGAACTGAGAAATGGCCTTGTGAATGGTGCCACCTCCTGGAAGGTGCCTGCATGTTTAGTCTCCTCACATTTGTAAATTGAGTCTTGGTCCCTAGACAGGTTCATAACACCAAGGGAGAAGCTTGTGTGACATTTAATTGTTGCACAGTACAAAGGTACAGCTTGCTGCCACTATTCAGTCACAAGGAAGAAGGTTCCTGTGGAGTCCATTTAATTGCTATTCTCTCCAAAATGCAAGTTGCTTTTGCTTTTCTAAATAATGTGCAAGATGAAAAGTGCAAAGGAACCCTGAAATTAACTGCTGCCTTGAGATGTTACTCCAGGGCCTCTGCTTACCTAAACATGTAACTGACCGTAATGTACCATGTTAGCCAATGGGTTGTGAGCAGGTCTGGACTGGGTCCAAAAGTATTCCAAGTACACAGAGGCCTAAACAGCCCCCACCAGCCCAATAAATAGTGAGTGTCTATGGCATCTTACTGCAGCCCCTCTGGTATTTGCCAGAACCCACAGATTGCCAGTCCTGGCCTGGTTGTGAGCCCTCTAGTCCTCCCTTTATATATCTAAGGAGCTGTCTGGGGCAAAGGTTTGGAAGAAATTGGCAATATGGGGGGATATTTTTACTATCAGGAACAGTTTCAACATTAGGGTTGCCGCCATTGACCATGGTTAGACTAGGGTGTGAGAGGTCCACTCCACTCACCCAACCCCACCACTCACCCAACGCAATCGCAATGTATTGGTGCAACAGCCATAGGTAGGAATTGCCATCTATCTTGCAACTCATCAAATGTGACTCTAAAGGGGGCATTTACTTTTTTTTTACAATTGGTATTATTTGCACTAAAACTCAAATTTTTCACAGAAAAAAACTGTTTTCATCATGTGTTATGGGTCAAAACTGTGACAAATCTGAAAATCTGTCGAGGTCATGTAGAAGTCAATGGTAAGAATTCTTTTTACAACTGGAAGTTCTTTCTTTGCTTTGTGGTTTTAGAAGTTTTCAGGGTTGTTTGACACTTTCATTTGTGCGACAATACGAAAAATATGGGGTTTTTGAATTTTTTTCTGCTTTTTTTCTGTTCATACTTTCTTTTAAAAGGATGTTTTAATAAATCACTTGGCATTCGTGGTTTTAGAAAAAATAACTTCATGGTTTCAAAAACCACAAAAATGAGGATGTTGCTAAATGGGCTTCTAAGGGGCAGAAAACAACACAATAGAAAATTCCAGCACATGTTTTGTTTCAGAAAAAAAGTCACACACTGGTGAGAATCACGTCGTTCCATTAATTTTCAATGATCATCTTAATAAATTGAAAAAATAAATAAATATGTTGGTAAAGACAATTCTATTGAACCTTGACAGCTTTTACTTGCCGTAGTTTCTAGTGACTTTTCGTGGTTCTTAAGAATATTCTCGAGTATATTCATATTCACTGTGTTTTTCTTTAAATCGTGAAAAAAAACGCAAACTCAGATTTTGATAAATTGGCCCCAAGATCCCACAGCATGTGTAGAAAATCCCTGCTATAGGTGATGTTCTTTTCTGCCGTTTCTGTGCCCAGGTGGCATTTAATCCTTGGTGTCTCAGCAACTGAACACTGAGGTTGTTACTGACCTGGTTTTAAGTGTTGCTATTGCCAGCTGAGACTGCTGCACTTATTGGTACAGAAACAGGTTTGGGATCCTCAGAGACGAAGCTCAGGTGCATGCTCAGCAAGACATTACCAAAGATGAGCAACTTACTCAGGGGACAAAGCCATCTCTGTTTGTGTTGGCAAGAAATAAACAGCACAAAATCAGTACAGAGTAAATACATGGCCCCAAGAGCTTGACATCTAGACTTTGTTGACAGTTTGAGATATGAGACACACTCCCTTCCTTTGGAATTCAGTCACAGGTAAGCACTTAATAAACATGCTGAGAAAATAACACAAACAACCACAAAATGCCTTAAGTATCCCCAAAATATGACTATTTTCACTACTGAAAAATCAAGCATCCAAATATCACTGACACAGGCAAAGACAACATCTATGGGGACATACACTCGAGGATCTCCACAGCGGTTGCAAAATTAAAAAATAAAAAAGACTTTATTCAAAGCTACATTAAAATATAAGACATATCGATAAACCCTACGCATTTTGTGCCCTATAAGCACTTAATCATGAGCTCAAATCACAGATTTATATGGCACCATAGGGGAATTTATGGGTTAATTTAGAGCAGGGATCCCCACCCTTTTATACCCATGAGACACATTCAAATGGAAAAAGTGTTGGGGAGCAACACAAGCATGGAAAAAGTTCCTGGGGGTGCATATAAGAGCTATAATTGGCTATTTGGTAGCCCCTGTGTGGGCTGGCAGCCTACAGAAGGCTCTGTTTGGCTTTACACTGGGTTTTTATGCAACCAAAACTTGCATCCAAGCCAGAAATTCAAAAATAAGCACCTACTTTGAGGCCACTAAGAGCAACATCCAAGGGTTTGGGGAGCAACGTGTTGCTCACAAGCCACTGGTTGGGGATCACTGATCTAGAGTATAAGACTAATGAGGAACAATAGAAGGGCCAAAATACTTTGTCACATGGTGCCATAGCCATAATCATACCACATCCTATCTGTATAAAATAAATATATAGAGATATATTTATCCAGAAAGCTCTAAATTACTGGAAGGCCATCTCCCATAGACTCCATTTTAAAATAAATCTAAACCTGATTTCCTTTTTCTCTATAATAATAAAACAGTGCCTTGTACTTGATGGTAACCAAGCTGCATGCATCCAAATTGGTGACAGGACAATCCTATTGGGTTTTTTTATGTTTAACTTATTTTGTGATATGGCGATCCAGATTAAAAAAAGACCCCGTATGCAGAAAAAACCCAGGCATTCTGGATAACAGGTCCCATTCCTGTATTATTACTGTCATTCACCCCATACTTTTGTTAGCCACTAGTTCCAGGCTTGCAGACATGAACACAACAACTGAAGTATTTTAGGCCCATAAAGCAAGGAGAGGCCCTAGAGACGTATTTATTCTTTCCATTAGTACTTACATAATAGAAATATTATTCCCATGAAAGAGCTTCCCCTGACTTCTTTTGTTGTTGTGGCTAATTATAATATCACATTTTACCCTGCTCCAAACTGTCATTGTTTCTGGATTGAGCCCATAATCCAAACCTCCTCCCAAACATTCTATCACACGTGGCTCATACTGACAGATCTCCCTTAACTAAGCAGTTTGGGGCACTGTTGATGGCTGGGTGTGCCATGTCCAACAGGAATAGGGTGTGGCCATTCAGAGAAGGGCAGGTAAGTGGCCTCAGGATATCATTAATACATATCAGTTGGCTACTTGTATGCAACTTGTAGATTGTAAGCTCTTTTGGGCAGGGCCCTCTTCACCTCTTGTATCGGTTATTGATTGCTTTATATGTTACTCTGTATGTCCAGTGTATGAAACCCACTTATTGTACAGCGCTGCGGAATATGTTGGCGCTTTATAAATAAATGTTAATAAATAAATAAAATAAATAACTGGCTGAAAGACAATTGCTCCTGAGATATCTACTAACGCCATACCACAAGTTAGATAGGGCCACCTCTAACATCCAAAGTATTAACTTGCACTTGGTTGTTGAACACATTTTAAAAATCTAATATTCTTCTTGCGCCTGCCTTCAGGTACTCTGGTTTCCTCCTGTGTGCCAACAATCTACAGGCAGGTTAATGGGCTCCAAGGGAAAACTGACCATAGATACCATAGTGTTTGTGTTCCACTGGGGCAGGGACTAATGTGAATCATGAACAAGCTTTATCAACATGTTGGCTCTTTATAAAGAAAGGATGAAAATGACACTTGCCATATTGTGTAAAGCAAAAGTGCTTTAAAAGGGAGATTGTGATCTAGCAGTGTGGATTAATGTCCAATGATAACACTCTTAGTGATGGCTTCATGAGATTGCATCTCTACTATTTAATTGTCATAATAATACCTTCATGGTGTTCCATACACCCAAACACATTCTCAATCTGCCCCAGCTCCACCCCTTTTGCAACAATCCCCTCCCTTCCTAGAAGTAAAGGGCCCTGTCCCTGTCCCAGCATTATATTCAAATATTGGAATTGAAGAGGGGGATGGGAATGTAACCAAACTGTACTACTCCTTTAATAAGGCTCATATAAAAGAAGACCATTTGCGTTATAGACCCTATAAAATAAGAATTTATTATTATTAGACATATAAGATATAAATACAGCATATTCATTTTAAATGAAGAGTTTTCAAGCTTATTTCCCAAACCTTATATTAAGCATGTCAGTATTGCCCTGTGAGACTGTTAGCGCTGTTTCGGTACCTTTCATTACATTCATTACGGATATCATTGGGAAAGACACCCACGTGATTTTGTTTACAGCGCCTCCGTACGCTCCGTCCTTTAGAGCTCTACTTAGCGAGTGTCAGATAAACACTATTGCACAAACAAAGGTAAATCAAGCAGCGACGCACAAACAAAAGTACAGAATTTATGCAAACTGCGCAGAATTATTTCAAGCCTAAATTGGAATCTGAAAGGAAAATTGACATTTTCTTTCCCTGCATTATAAGTATAAACACATCTGGATTTAGGCATGTTAAAGTGTTGGCAAATTTGTTGCGTAGTTTCCTTTCATAGGCAGAATGTCACAGGTCCTTTATATAATCTCTTGTGCCTTACTCTACTCTAATTGTGACCAGTAAAAGAGGATGATGATGATAATTCATGTGTGCAGTCTGAAAGAGAGTGGTACGGATATATTTCCCCAGCTGTTAAGGAAGACGTGGCATTTGCCAGTTTGCAGGAACAGGCATGGGTTCTTATTCCCAGAAATGGAAAATGGCCTATAATATTCAGCAGTAACTTTCTGCTCTTTTTAAGAGGGATCTACGCCCAAACAATGAATTGCGGTAAGTTTATGTAGGGGATTGAAGGTAGTGGTCCTAATTTACAGTTGGGAGAGGAAGCTGTTTTCCTATCCAGGTTAAATAATTGTTCAGTCACTGGCCATTAGATGTCACTGTTCTGTTCTATAAAAGGGGAAGCCCACGTGTGCTCCGCCTCTTTCTTTGGATTCCATCTTGAAAAGGTGGGTGCAGGTTAGGGTCTGGGCAGAGGTAAGCCCAATAGGAGATGTTAGTGAGGATAGTTATGTAATAGCTCACTCCAGCAGTAACAGAGAGAATCAGGGTAGCTAGTGAGCAGCCTGAAGCTCCGCCAAGGATAATTAGAAGGATTAGAGTGCTAGGTTTACCATCCATAAAGTTGATATTTAAGTGTACAGACTTCTGTAGCTCACTTAGGTTCCACTTGGAGGGCCTGATACTTGGGATGGGACACTTCTGATAGTTTTCTAGGTCAAAGCACCTCCACTTTACTATTACCTTATAGAGAGTAACATATAAAGCACCCAATAACCAATACAAGAGGTAAAGAGAGCCCTGCCCAAAAGAGCTTACAGAACAGTCTAGAACATATAGTACAAGGAGAGACTGGAAGGTGTCAATTGGTCACCCCCCAGTGATTATAATGACTATTCTACTATGTGCCTGACCACCAGATCTAAACTGGCAATCTGTGGGTTCTGGCAAATACCATAAGGGCTGCTGTAAGATGCCATAGACAATTACTATTTATTGGGTGATGTTTGGGCCTCTATTTACCTGAAATGTCAGGGATTTATTTGAATCCCAGTCCAGACCTACTCACCACTACCTTCTGGGATCCCTGGGATCCATTGCAGCTAGTCTGGGCTGCGTGTATGCACAGTCAAGTAAAACCAGAACTTTAAAAGTCGAACTTTTTCTCTGTGCATAGCCCTGAAGACCACCCAGGACCCAGAACAAGGGGTAGACAGAGAGAGAGGGTACATGCCTAGAAGGTACATGCCTACCAACCTCTCCTCCCCCACCTGTTGTTCCAGCCCTGCACATGAAAGTACCCTGGGCTGCTCTGTTTTTCATAGAAGAGGAGCATCGGTCAGTTAACGATTATAATTACTGCTCAGATGCCTAACAGAGAAATCCAGCCTTCCTTGTGTTTCAATGTAAGTTCTCAATGTAAAGTACTCTGAATAGGTTTACATTCATTACGTTTTTGGGTTTAGATCCCCTGTAAATACAATCATATAAGGTATTATTTTACACATATTTTAAAACATAATCTGCAGAGCTGTCCAATAAATGGGTGCACACATTGAACATACAGATTACATGCAAAAACAATTAATACCTGATATAAAAAGGTAAATTAATAAATTCAGCATAGATCTATGTTAATGAAAAAACAAATTCATGGTCTTTTATTTAATGGTGCCCTTCAGTGGATTCTAGGCATGGTGGTAGAATAACTCCTATGCTAAGACTTCTAAATAATAAATCCCCTTGCGCTGCTACTGTGCCATATTCCCTGCACTACACAGAGTGGCCACAAGATGGCAAACTCTGCTGGTTCTCTGGAGGCTGAACACTTAGCTAATGAGTGGCCATGTCAGGGATCCTAGCACATATTTCTCATTCTCAGGATAATTATTACATTTGCTTTAACTGTCTGAGTGCCAGATTCCTCTACTGTTCCCTGCTCTCTGACATTCCCAAGGTTATCATCCTTTGTGCCTGTTGTTGTGCTTGCTGTTTGCATCAGAGAATTTACAGCTTCATAAATGTCAGCTTAAGCCATAAAATCCTTCTGCAGTCAGCATTTTATATTTAACTCCCTAGGGCAGAGGCCTCTGCTTTCTATGGCACAAGTAGAAAATTGTAATTGTGCATCAGGAGTTACTGGGAATCTTTTTTTTGCCATCAGTCAGCCACACACACTCTCCTCTGAGATGTTTTATATCAGTGTTTTAGCAATGTGGCAGCTCCTGTATGTATGAGGGTGGGTTTTTGAGGATATTTAAGCACATTTAGGGATAAACTCCACAGGAGATTTTCGTCAGATTTTGTGAGTCAGATTTTATCTGATCTTGTCATGCAACAAGATCCTACAAAATCTGTTCCCCATAGGCTGTAATGTAAAGTCAGATCAGATAAAGTCAGATGCTGTGTTTTGTTTCTGCATCTACATCCAACAGTCGGTGTACTTCAACACAAAAAAAAGTCACTCAGACTGAATCCAACTTGAATGTGTCAGATGCGGACCAAGCACGCTGCATTCCCAGCAGGCACATTACGTTGGCAAAAGTTACATGTAGGTTACACATCAGATTTTTGTATTCAGTCCCGTTATATTGTGACCCATGCAACTAGATGCGACTTGTCGGATGCATTTTGTTGATCCGATACCATCCAACAAAAGCACTCTTGTAGTTTAGCCTTTACAGAGATTGCTAATTATTCACATCATCCCCTGCCTCAGAGGAGGGAAGTTTGAGAACAAACTTCATGTTGGGTTGAAAAATGTGACGTCACTGAATGAAATCTGATTGGCTCTGGCCACTTTTTCTAACCTTGGACCACAGTTATATAGTAAAAACTACTTTGCAAACTTTGGGGACCCTGGTTCTAATATTGTCTGAAAAGATGACACTGAATTCCAAAGGTTTGAGACTACAGGGCCTTATATAATCACATGACTCCTTCTCCATATATTCCAGTTTTCTGGTACTTACATTTATATGGTACTTAGGATTTATAGAGCCAAGCTGAATATGTATCTTCTCTGAACTTTCTGGCTCTCTGACTGAACAAACTAAGTCACTTTCCAGACTGTTTGCTAGTGCACGTCATTGTAAAATAAAAGAGAATAATGTAACCCTGCCACACCTGGGGTTCTGTGGAGTACAGGTTGCACATATAGAGCATATATGTATTACTGGGACACTGGTATGTCCCAGTAATACATGTTAGGTATCTAACATGATTGTAGAAGGGCTGTTATAGAAAGTGGTTGAACAAAGAACAATAGAATCCAGCAGTAACAGAATGACAGAAGCAGCCATTGCTCAGATACTGTACCTGAAGGTGCCTTCTGCTTAAGCGAGCTACTCCAGGCAGCCTGTAAAGATACAATTACAATATTTTAGGGAAAACATAGTCTCTTTGATACTTTATCTTGAAGTATAATATCTGAGTCTTTGGAAGGATACTCAGGTAGTAGATCTGGAGTATTCTCACTGACGTAAGCTGGCCATACACGGTAAGATCCGCTGGCATGGCGAGGTCGCCAAGCAAGCGCATCTTCTCCCAATATGCCAACCTACGGGTGGGCGATGTATCGAACTAAATCAGACTAAATCAAATTAAAACAGCGGGTATAGGCACCGTCAGTTCGGGGACTGCATCAACGAGCCAATGTGGCCCCCCATTCAACGGAAAAATCAAACCTATTTCAGGCCAGATGTCAGTCAGGGAGGCCCATCGTTTGTGCCCATACATGAGCAGATAAGCTGCCGAACTGGTATAAAGAACCGATATTGGCAGCTAAAATCGGCCCATGGGCACCTTTACAAGGTATACTCAATCTTTAATATATTTATGCTGCCCGTTGTGGTATGTGACTCATCTGATACTCGGTCTCTAGAGAAGCACTGTCACGGCCCGGGTAAGGCATAAGGAAACCTTGGCTGAATAATACTGGTTTTTGCTCAGCTGCAAAAATCCAAATGAAAGAAAATATATATATATATATGTATATGCCTTGAGAAAGGTCCCAATTGGGACTAAAACGTAATGTTGGCTGTATGTACCTACTGAATATACATTTATTTTTTCACTATAGTTGGTTGGTATAGTTGGTGTTGCTGGTCCTTTTGTGAAGTTTATGTTTTTTACTGTGCACCCGGGTAGTAAAGTTTTTTAAAGAACAGTGTGCCATATATATATATATATATATATATATATATATATATATATATATATATATATATATATATATATATATATATATATATATATATATATATATATATATATATATATATATATATATATATATATATATATATATATATATACATAAAGAGAAATTCTACAAATGTATGTTCATGTACTACAAATAAAATAAATAAAATTAAATGTAATAAATTCCCATTTCCACCAGATGTGTCTATGTATAGAAATATAGTGACCCAGAATACAGCAGCTCAGCGCTACACAAATCAATGGTTCCTCATGTACTGTACCTGTCTTGGATTCTTAGACCACTATTAGCATTGCCCCAGGGTTTGGATCAGTCTTAAGCTGTTCAACTAAGTTATCTATAATAGCCTGTAAAGAGAAATATAGAAAGATCAGCTGCAAGGTCTGAATGGCAGGATGGCCAACTGGGATTCCCAACTTTCCAAGTTTCCTAGGTATCTGCCCATCAGATGACTCTAACCTAAATTGATTGTTGCACCAATGCCTTATAAGTGACATGAGCAGAACAAGCAATTCTACTTTTACTCTCTCCCAGGTCCTGATTTCTCTTTCATATATATATATACACAGGTATGGGATCCGTTATCCAGAAACCCATTATTCAGAATGCTCTGAATTAAGGAAAGCCTGTCTCCCATAGACCCAATTTTAATCAAATAATTCAGATTTTTAAAATTGATTTCCTTTTTCCCTGTAATAATAAAACAGTACCTTGTAATTGATCCCATCTTAGATTTTTTAGTAGACTTAAGGTATGAAGATCCAAATTACGGAAAGACCCCTCATCCGGAAAACCCTTGGTGTCAAGCATTTTGGATAACAGGTCCTAAACCTGTACTTACTTTGCCTTCTATCTTACAACATTCAGGTCTCTCCTATAGTTCAGTACAGTCAGCAGCTAAGGAAGCAGCTGGGGCTATTTCTGCAGTGTATTCTGTAAAAAAACAAAATATAATCTATTAGGCTGGTTACTGGTAGCTGAGAAATATTGTTGGTGTAACACCTGTTTGGCTAGGAAATGGTTAAACCCAGGCTAGTAGTGATGTGAGAGCATGTGTTACATGAAACCCTCTTTCTTTGGATGGGCCTTCGCTTAGATGGAAGAAACCTAGACAGGAGCTGAGGGTGTAGTTGTATTACATCTTACTGTAGCTGTGTAGTACAGTTGGTAGGAATGGACGCCAGAGAGGTTCTTGGGGTAAACTATAGTACAGATTTATCAAATTGAAGCTTCTTAATGTTCTTTTTTTCCCCCTTCCTTTGGACCAGCATTAGATTCAAGCAGTAATACTACCGGTACCATAAAGCAGCCAGACACTGACCCTTGCTATCACCCTAGAGTAATATTTTTTAGCTGCCGGGGTCAGTGAGCCTCATTTGAAGCATAAACATAATTTCAAGCAACTTTGCAATAATCAAAATATATAAAATATAATATTTTATATAATAAAAGTAAAAATATGCAGCCTTTTCATGATTTTTTATATAATAATAATGTTTGGAACAGTTACCTAAGCCTGGCCCCCTGTTCCCCTGCTGATCTGGCTGACTACTTTGAGACTCAAAAAATGTAACAGTAGCTGGCTGTCCTCAGTCTGCCTTCAGCCTGCATCCTCCAAATCCCACAATTCCCTGCACACGTGATGTCAATAAGGAAAGGAACATCACAGTGCAATGCATTGTGGGTTATGAGGTGTGCATGCTCTCTGTAAGCTTTGGAGAAATTGTTACAATTTGTTATATTAATGTTTTAGTCCCTTCTCCCCTGCCAGGATTTCAAATGATGCAGAAAGAGAAGAACTGTTTTGCAGCTGGATTTCAGCACATAAAAATGGTATTTATTCACACCTTTTGAAGGAAGAGATTACAGTGATAGGTGTATTAGGGGTTTCTGTGTTTTGTGGGGCTCTTGAGCTAGAGTTGCCCTTTAAAGCTATTTTGTTTCTAATTTTGTCCCATACATGTAATGGGTAATCTGTTAATCCAGACAGTGTTTTCCCCAATTCTTAGTTTCTTAAAGATTTGATTTGTCCTGCAACAAATGAAATTGTTAGATCTCCCCCTAATCTCACTAGGCTTATTGGTAGGGCTTTCATGTTCCATTAGTGTAAGTAGAAATGGTACTTGATGCATGTTTCAGGCGAATCAGCATAGCACGTACATACACAAAGCAACAAAGGCTTCTTAGAGACTGATTGCAAAGAAAATGACTTTCCTGTACAGTATCAGGAACAATATAATGGGGCACCCGAGGGCCGGTGCCTGTATTTTATTTATTTATTTTTTTTATTAAAAAAAAAAATTGCCCACAGCCTCCACCATGAATTTCCATAAGAAATCCGTTAACAGAGCTGGGGGGGTGGGTTGGGATGTTCTCTCTCAGGTGACGTCAGGCACACACAGGGTCGGACTGGGCCGCCGGGACACCGGGAAAAATCCCAGTGGGCCCCGGCCTTAGTGGGCCCCAGCGGCCCAGTCCGACCATTGCCGGCGCTCCCCAACTGACTGTTCCTCCCCTGACGTATTCAATTTAATTTATACGCGCTCGGGGAGGACGTCGGGTGGGGGCCCTGTGGGGGGGTTAGGGGGGCCCCTGGGGGGGTAGGGGACATGGCTGGCTGGGGCACCTGCAGGGCCCCTGGGGCGGTAGCCCCGGTGGGCCCTGCACCCCCCAGTCCGACGCTGGGCACACACCGCGTGTCACTTCCGCTATGTTGGTGTGTGACGTCACATGCACAATGTAGGCGCATATTTAGGCCCAGCAGGAATATAGTATTGGGTATTATGTTCCAGTAGTACAACTGTTGCATAGGAATTCAGACTCATGTTGAATGATATGAATAGGGACACATCCAAAAATGAACTTGCCAACCTAAACAGAGGGCTGATGGGGTCCAGAGATATTTTAACAGTTTTAGACTGCTCATAGACTTTTCACTCAACAGCTTACAGTCAGCGACTCTGATTATGTACCATCTGCATAGCCAGTTAACCATAGGGTTATTTTTGGGGTTTAGATCCCATTAAAGTAGAAATATCCCATAGAACCAAAATGAATTTGAACAAAAGGGAATAAATGCTTGTAATCATGGGTATTGTTCATTGCTGTCATTGCACAATTTTTAATGTGTTTACAAATTAGTATTCCCAAATGTGTGCATTGATATTCCCTAAATTCATGAGATTGGTGCCCCCCCTGTATTAACGTATGAGCATTTCTTTCTATTGAACCTAGCTTTGTATAACTAACAGCACTTTAGCAAGACTCACCCTTCCCCACGCTTGGCATCCTATGTGCAGGTCTGGGCACTTCAGAATGAATGTAAATAGTCTGCTTTTCTGCTGTGAATGCAACATGCCTGTGTTTGGCAGCTCTGTATTCATGAGGGGCAGGCTAGGGGTGACCCAGGCAAAAAAAGGAAAGTTGTGGCACATAGGCACAGTGCTGTATTAAGATCCGGTGCCACCCTAGGACCTAAGTGCGCCCCCTTCCTTAGCTTGTACGCTGTGCATTACATGCATACTGGTGTGCATGACATCATGTCCAGTTGAGTGTGATGTAATTAAATGTGACATCACTTCCTCCTTCAATGCACTAAGATGCGTATGGTACCCCCCTGACCTCCGCAGCTGGATTTAGACAGTAACTCTCCATCGGTGGCTGTGAGATTTTTTTTCTTGTAAATAATGTAACTTGTCACATAGGCATCAGAGGACTGCCACCCTAAAGCTGCCATCCTAGGCTTGGGCACATACATAAATACGGCCGTGCATAGGTATCCCCTATATGGCCCTGTTCCTTGCATATCATTTAGAAGTGCAAATTAGTAACTGTCAGTGTAAGTACTGTGTAAATGCGCCCTAAGGTGAGCCCGTTAGTTCCCTGGCACTTGTGCCCCTGCATTATTAAATGATCCCCCATGCCTTTCAGCTCTGCGATGCCTCCCAGTCTAGCTGCTAGTGTTTCATGGGCTGCATTATAGGGCATCTCCAGAGATCCCCAGGGGCTCCCTCTTCTCTCTCACCCTGGCAGTGTTTAACAACCCCCTTCTCTCTTCAGAGTTGCTAAGCAGCCACAAGCTAGGGTTTCCTTTTGTTCCATAGTAATGAAGAGAGGTGGTGTTCCTCGGATCTGTTTCCTCCATACCTATGCAAGGCACATGTCCAGCTACACGTGAAAAGCCTTTCTATGCTCCTACACTCTGCCGCTTCTCCCAGGGCAGTCTAGCATTACCTTTACCCTTCTTCCATTGATGCAGGGGGGAAAAAATGTACCGAATATGAAAGAAATCAAAGAAAGATGAAAGAAATGAAAGAAACTGATATCTAAAGTTCAGCTGAGTAAATGCTCAAGGAAGCACATTAACCCCATCGCTGCGCTTCTGCTTCAGCCACAAATTGCTAATGAAAATTACACTTCTTTTTTCCTCTATGGCCACAGTCTATTGAATAAACTGGCAGTAAGGACTGTATATGAGGATAAATGGCATGTAACTGCTGATGCAACAGAGAGATTAAAGGACCAATAACACAAAAAAAAAAGAGTCCTAGCATTTAATGCTTTCCTCGGGTTTTGTGTGGAACCCCAAGTACGGCTCTCATCAAGTGAAAAACAAAACTGTGCTGAATCATTATGGATACAACACTGTGCTGTTTAACTGAAGTCACAATAACATATATAATTCATAGAGACAGAGAGAGTGTAAAACCAGAGGCACTATGCACTATACTTACCACCTAAAAACTTTCCCCCACAAGCACTCTGCCCCCTGTGCTGTAAATCCAGTGAATAAACCCATATATTGTACAGCGATGTGGCAGCTTTATAAATACATGTTAATAATATTTATCAAAATTTGAATATATTCATTTTGCAATTCTTTTTCTAAACCTTACCAAACTCCAGTGTGTGCTTATTTATTCAAAAATCAGAATATACAAAATGTGATCAAATTAAAGAGAAAATCTCAAATGCAGCAAATTGACATCCTAATCACTTTTAATGTGTCGACAAACATTTCACGTGTTTTAAAAAAATTGAATTGAAAAAAAAGATTAGGGCAACTTTTATTCACTTCTACCAAAGTTTTTCAGTTCTTTTGAGTTTTTTTGCATTCAGCAAATATTGAACATTCGAACTTGTGAGTTACAGCGCAAAAAAAACAGTTAATTGTGGTAAAAATTCAAATTCGAATGTTGATAAATCCTCCCTATAATGTGGGAAAACAGAAAACAGTCCACTCACTTGGGACAAAATGATGGTATAACATGTAGGTAAAATCCAGGAAATGCACGCCACACATTACACACTAATGCAATTATTTACGGAGCGCACATTGCCATTTGTGCCCACACTGGATAAGTGTCAGGCTGCGGTGTCTGGGGCCCACCGGACTCCAAACGCTACCAGCTACAACCTTGCCCCCCCCCCACACACACATGCAGTGCTGCATTTTATACTTGCGGCCACAACCCCCTGCTGACACTGTATTCTGTTCCTTTTATTTGCAGCTGGGGTTGGGGTGGAGGGATCGGGCCTGGGTCGGCAGGTCCCACAAGGGACCACTGTTTTGTTTTTTGTGGTGTCCCACGGGCCCAGTCCAACCCTGGAATGAGAAAAGAAACAGCACCCCAATTGTAGAGAAAGCCCAAAAATAACAGAACATAGAGACATTTACCCCTCCGAATTATTTTTATGGCCACCAGCCTATTGAAAGGCCCCATGGACTGAGCATTGCCAGACAATGTCACTAGTTGCCACTTTGCATAGGGAGCCAGGATGCTTAGTTCCAGCGCTACCAATGATGTTGTAGATCAGTGATCCCCAACCAGTGGCTCGGGGGCAACAAGTTGCTCACCAACCCCTTGGATGTTGCTCTCAGTGCCCCCAAACCAGGTAGGTATTTTTGAATTCCAGACTTGGGGGCAAGTTTTGGTTGCATATAAACAAGATTTACTACTAAGCTGTAAGCTGATAGGGTGCATAAAGGCTGCCTAATAGCCAATCTTAGCCCTTATTTGGCTCCTCCATGAACTTTTATGGTGCTTGTGTTGCTCCCCAAGCCTTTTTACATTTGACTGTGGCTCAAGAAAGGTTGGGGATCCCTGTTGTAGATTATCCAAAGCTGGAAGACAAAGGACATCCTATGTCACCATTGTAATAGAATAAATGTTATAACCGTGAATATATGATGTCATAAGGAAATGATCCTCCCATGGGAATTGTATAACTGTGTGTATTAAAAGAAGGGTCTCAAGCACAAATCATTTTGTTTAGTAATAATAACAAATGTATTTTGCCAACAGAGTTTGCCAATGCAGTATGAATGGAAGCTCCTAGCATTGTCGGCCACTAGTGATATAGTAAATATATCCTCGGGCTAGTGTTTGCATTGACCTCAATTTCGGCTTCTGTTAGATTACTTATGAACACTGATAATATTCAGGGGCAATATACTGAATAATGAATGATTCATGAAACAAATGTTTCTATGGCCTTTCTTGCAGGGTAATGCGAGAGTATTGTGAGATCAAAGAGAAGTTGGTGATAACATTATCCTTTTGTATGAAGAATATATGACTTGCCAAAGGAAATCAAACATTCTACCAATGGTCATAATAGCTCCATCAAAGCCTACACATTGCAATTTTTCTCAACTCAGGAATTATTTTGAAGCTCAGATGCATAAATATATAATTGATTCCCTTTTTTCTAGCTGTTGATTCTAAAAATTAAAAGTTAAAAGTACATTCAGTTATTGGAAGAATTTTGGAGGGGGTCCTTCCTGGGGTTTGACAAGTCTTGCATGTCAATGGGTGTTGTTTCAATTAGTGGGGTTTTCTTTTTGCCATTTTTTAAGCTTGCAAATCATACTATTTGTATTGGATAAGGGAAGGTGTCCTAAATATGGTTGGCATCCTGTTATATTTCGACAATCTTTGTCTCCAAGAGGCAATAGGCATCACTTATGACCAAGTGCAGTTGCGCTACAGCACATTTTCATGCAATGACTTGTGTATTAAACCCTATTAATTAAACGTATTTGCATCAAAATGCTCTATTTTTACTAGGGATGCACCGAACCCAGTTTTTTGGGTTTGGCTGAACCCCCCAAATCCATCCCAAAGGATTCGGCCGAATACCGAACTGAATCCAAATCCTAATTAGCATATGATTATTAGGATCTGGAAGGGTTAAACTTTGCTGCGCGCTCAGCACCTGGCAAAAAAAAAATGTCACTTCCGTGTTCACGCAAACATTTAACCCTTCCACCCTTCAGCCAAGTCTGTGGATTGAACCAAATCCGAACCCTGCTGAAAAAGGCAGAATCCTGGGCGAATACGGAACTGAATCCTGGATTCGGTGCATCCCTAATTTTTACTTTCATACATTTGCGCTTAGCGTCTCTTAGCCCTTCCTGCCGTTCCCTCCAAATCGAGCCCTGCTGTGTCTATTGACGCAGGGGAGTCCCAAACCTACTGATCCCTCCTGACCAGGTGGTAGCTCCAGGGTTCCCTTTGTGCCCAGCAGCAATAAATACACTTGCACCCAAAAAATGGGGCACAGACATCATTTGCACAGCAAACACTTGAAATGACCCCAGGCGCACTGCTGCACAATTGTGTCTGATTTGCGTAGTTGCATTAATTTTAGCAACTCAATTGTTTCAGGTGCAAGACCCCTTTGTGACCACAATGATGCTGGAAAACCCTGCATTGTGGGATAAAACATGCCGATTGCATACAAATTTGCACTTTCCTCACTGCACTTGTGGATGCAAAGGAGCTCAGTTCTGGGAATCTGAAATTTAGACAGATTTTCATGACAAATCAGACAATATACCTTGATTTTTAGAATACAATACAGGGCCAGAACTAGCCACATGCCTAGGGTTCCAATAAGGAGGGGGGAGCAATTGAAAAAAAAGTCAGCTGGTGGCTGCAGCTCCTCCCACCCACTCCTGTCGTGCAATCAGAGCAGCCTGCAGGTAAGTGGGACACTGGGTAGGTGGGCACAGCTGCAGAGGCAGCACTGTGATGGTAAGCAGAAGGGGAAGAACTATGGTGGTGGCAGGTACTTGCTTTGGTGCCAATGCCACATAATACTTAACATAATTTTCAGCAACTTTGCAATATACATCAATTAAAAATATGTAGCCTTTTGCAGCTGGATTTCAGCATATAAAAATGGTATTTATTCATCCTTGAAGGCTCAGATTACAGTTTTACGTATATATTATGGCTTTCTGTGTTGTGTGGGGCTCTTTAACAAATTTTGGTTTGGAAGCCAAAGTTCCCCATTAAAAGAGCTGTATACTATATATCATTTTGTTATACCTAATGAGCCTGTGGTAACAGTATTCTGTCTACCTTGTTGTTTTCAGTGATATCCATTTTTATTGATATTCTGTCATGTAATTTGTTTAATACAAAATGAATACAACTAAAACAATCTGACATATTAACAACCTTGTTATGAGCTTAGGGGACCTGACCAAACTTTGGATCTCAAATGGGGGCTTAAACCCAAGGAGCGTTAAAAGTGTTGCTGTAGATGGCGGTACCATAGCAATCATGCTAATTCTGTAGCATTCAGTAAATGTTCACGTGCCAGTGTTTCCTACATTGTGTATAAACAGTACTTTCATCTGGACTCAGCTTTAACATCTATTGTGTGTACTTGGAGGTGGCTGATTAGTTTGTCAGAATTATACAGTGGCCTTTGACATCTGCATATGCACAATCTATCTGCTTAAAGGGAAACCATCAAAATACATTACTTACGCTTTTTTGTAAGCAGGCGCTCTTTATGCTTCAAATCATTTCCCTGCTTGCTTTATTAAGCATAAATAGCATATGCTAGAAGCCTTGCTACCTGTCCCTGTGAATAGGAGAATAAATATAGTATTAGGCATTGTGTTTTTGGTTCTTTTTACCCGCAGATCCTCAGTGGGTGCCGGGACATTTTAACCTAATTGCATGACCATAATAATGCAGTTTAGGAAAAGGAGGTCAGAAAATGTTACATAACATACTAAAAAATATGTTTTCTGCAATGTTATTCTGTTTCTGAGCTAAATAAAAGACACTTTTCTATTCTCTTAAGTTTAGGGCCACTATGAGCTATGGTAACATGTACTGATTGTATTTATGTCTGGTCTTTTCCATGACCCACAGCAACATCAGAACATTCTAGCTCACCTTATTGATTGCCAGGTCAATTTCCCTGCTGGCATGATGTACTGAGGTTATCACAATACAGCTGGGCAGTGAGAGGAGATAGGGAAAGTTGTCGGATAAAGCACAGTCTGCAGTCTGAGACAGCAACACCTTCCTATAATCCAGGAAAATAAGGCAACGGGAAATAATTAGACACTAGAGCCTGGAATTTCCATTAGGCATACACAAAGGGATAACAAAGCAAGGCTTAGTGGCTTTTTTGTGGAGTTTGTGTAGTAACATTCTATGTTGACAGTTCACAAATTGTACCAATAGTGCTTGTTTGGCAACATGGCTGCTGCCACTGTAAAGCCGGCCATACATGCACCGATACTATCATACGAAACCTTGTTTGGTACGATATTCGGTACTTGTATGGCGGCTCGACAAGATGACCGATAATGGCCGCTGCAGATATCGGTCATCTGGTCGATCGGACAGGTTAACAGATTTTTATTGGGTGCCGTTGAAGGTGCCCGAGCAAAATCTACGTTTAAGGCTAAATCGGCAGGTGAAGATAGAATTTCTATTGTTTCTACCTCCATATCTGACAATGGACGTTCAGGGCTGGAACAATCTTTCCTGCGACCTATGGTTGCACAAAATATCATTATGGCTACATGTATGGCCACCTTAACACTCTACAGATCTCTCTCCTTTAATATTGCCATCCCACCGGCGAAAATATAAATCGCCCGTGGGATGGCATACGCGGCGGCACGATTTCAGTGAAATTTACATTTTCGCCAGTGGGATGGCATTTCAGGGAGATTAGTCGCCTGCGAACAGGGAGATTTGTCGCAGCGACTAATCTCCCAGTGTGCCAGATCCCTAATAAATACAATAGTTGCACCAACCTCACTGGCTCCCACAAAGATAAATGCATAAGTCCAGTAGAAGGAGTTGAATCAGAACCGCGGTGAACATGTCGCAGAAAAGCTGTGAGAGATGTTTGTCGGATGCCGTGTAGACCAGAAATTACAGGTTAGGTATAAACATAGTATGTTAGGTTGAAAAAAAGACACATTCCCATCAAGTTCAACCTTAATGCCTATATATACCCTGCCTAACTGCTAGTTGGTCCAGAGGAAGGCAAAAAAAAAAACCCCATCTGAAGCCTCTCTAATTTGCTGCAGAGGGGAAAATACCTTCCTGACTCCAAGATGGCAATCGGACCATTCCCTGGATCAACTTGTACTAAGAGCTATCTCCCATAACCCTGTATTCCCTCACTTGTACTGAGAGCTATCTCCCCTACCCCTGTATTCCCTCACTTGTACTGAGAGCTATCTCCCCTACCCCTGTATTCCGTCACTTGTACTGAGAGCTATCTCCCCTACCCCTGTATTCCCTCACTTGTACTGAGAGCTATCTCCCCTAACCCTGTATTCCCTCACTTGTACTGAGAGCTATCTCCCCTACCCCTGTATTCCCTCACTTGTACTGAGAGCTATCTCCCATAACCCTGTATTCCCTCACTTGTACTGAGAGCTATCTCCCATAACCCTGTATTCCCTCACTTGTACTGAGAGCTATCTCCCCTACCCCTGTATTCCCTCACTTGTACTGAGAGCTATCTCCCCTACCCCTGTATTCCCTCACTTGTACTGAGAGCTATCTCCCATAACCCTGTATTCCCTCACTTGTACTGAGAGCTATCTCCCCTACCCCTGTATTCCCTCACTTGTACTGAGAGCTATCTCCCCTACCCCTGTATTCCCTCACTTGTACTGAGAGCTATCTCCCATACCCCTGTATTCCCTCACTTGTACTGAGAGCTATCTCCCATACCCCTGTATTCCCTCACTTGTACTGAGAGCTATCTCCCATACCCCTGTATTCCCTCACTTGTACTGAG
Organism: Xenopus tropicalis; assembly: GCF_000004195.4. Lineage (NCBI taxonomy): Eukaryota > Metazoa > Chordata > Amphibia > Anura > Pipidae > Xenopus > Xenopus tropicalis. Next base: position 112,860,713 of record NC_030684.2, read on the forward strand.
AGCTATCTCCCCTACCCCTGTATTCCCTCACTTGTACTGAGAGCTATCTCCCCTACCCCTGTATTCCCTCACTTGTACTGAGAGCTATCTCCCATACCCCTGTATTCCCTCACTTGTACTGAGAGCTATCTCCCATACCCCTGTATTCCCTCACTTGTACTGAGAGCTATCTCCCCTACCCCTGTATTCCCTCACTTGTACTGAGAACTATCTCCCCTACCCCTGTATTCCCTCACTTGTACTGAGAGCTATCTCCCCTACCCCTGTATTCCCTCACTTGTACTGAGAGCTATCTCCCATACCCCTGTATTCCCTCACTTGTACTGAGAGCTATCTCCCATACCCCTGTATTCCCTCACTTGTACTGAGAGCTATCTCCCATACCCCTGTATTCCCTCACTTGTACTGAGAGCTATCTCCCCTACCCCTGTATTCCCTCACTTGTACTGAGAGCTATCTCCCCTACCCCTGTATTCCCTCACTTGTACTGAGAGCTATCTCCCATACCCCTGTATTCCCTCACTTGTACTGAGAGCTATCTCCCATACCCCTGTATTCCCTCACTTGTACTGAGAGCTATCTCCCATACCCCTGTATTCCCTCACTTGTACTGAGAGCTATCTCCCATACCCCTGTATTCCCTCACTTGTACTGAGAGCTATCTCCCATACCCCTGTATTCCCTCACTTGTACTGAGAGCTATCTCCCATACCCCTGTATTCCCTCACTTGTACTGAGAGCTATCTCCCATAACCCTGTATTCCCTCACTTGTACTGAGAGCTATCTCCCATACCCCTGTATTCCCTCACTTGTACTGAGAGCTATCTCCCATACCCCTGTATTCCCTCACTTGTACTGAGAGCTATCTCCCCTACCCCTGTATTCCCTCACTTGTACTAAGAGCTATCTCCCCTACCCCTGTATTCCCTCACTTGTACTAAGAGCTATCTCCCCTACCCCTGTATTCCCTCACTTGTACTGAGAGCTATCTCCCCTACCCCTGTATTCCCTCACTTGTACTGAGAGCTATCTCCCCTACCCCTGTATTCCCTCACTTGTACTAAGAGCTATCTCCCCTACCCCTGTATTCCCTCACTTGTACTGAGAGCTATCTCCCCTACCCCTGTATTCCCTCACTTGTACTGAGAGCTATCTCCCCTACCCCTGTATTCCCTCACTTGTACTAAGAGCTATCTCCCCTACCCCTGTATTCCCTCACTTGTACTGAGAGCTATCTCCCCTACCCCTGTATTCCCTCACTTGTACTGAGAGCTATCTCCCCTACCCCTGTATTCCCTCACTTGTACTGAGAGCTATCTCCCATAACCCTATATTCCCTCACTTGTACTAAGAGCTATCTCCCATACCCCTGTATTCCCTCACTTGTACTGAGAGCTATCTCCCATACCCCTGTATTCCCTCACTTGTACTGAGAGCTATCTCCCCTACCCCTGTATTCCCTCACTTGTACTGAGAGCTATCTCCCCTACCCCTGTATTCCCTCACTTGTACTGAGAGCTATCTCCCCTACCCCTGTATTCCCTCACTTGTACTGAGAGCTATCTCCCCTACCCCTGTATTCCCTCACTTGTACTGAGAGCTATCTCCCCTACCCCTGTATTCCCTCACTTGTACTGAGAGCTATCTCCCATACCCCTGTATTCCCTCACTTGTACTGAGAGCTATCTCCCATAACCCTATATTCCCTCACTTGTACTGAGAGCTATCTCCCATACCCCTGTATTCCCTCACTTGTACTGAGAGCTATCTCCCATACCCCTGTATTCCCTCACTTGTACTGAGAGCTATCTCCCCTACCCCTGTATTCCCTCACTTGTACTGAGAGCTATCTCCCCTACCCCTGTATTCCCTCACTTGTACTGAGAGCTATCCCCCCTACCCCTGTATTCCCTCACTTGTACTGAGAGCTATCTCCCCTACCCCTGTATTCCCTCACTTGTACTGAGAGCTATCTCCCCTACCCCTGTATTCCCTCACTTGTACTGAGAGCTATCTCCCATAGCCCTGTATTCCCTCACTTGTACTGAGAGCTATCTCCCATAATCCTGTATTCCCTCACTTGTACTAAGAGCTATCTCCCATAACCCTGTATTCCCTCACTTGTACTGAGAGCTATCTCCCCTACCCCTGTATTCCCTCACTTGTACTGAGAGCTATCTCCCCTACCCCTGTATTCCCTCACTTGTACTGAGAGCTATCTCCCATACCCCTGTATTCCCTCACTTGTACTGAGAGCTATCTCCCCTACCCCTGTATTCCCTCACTTGTACTAAGAGCTATCTCCCCTACCCCTGTATTCCCTCACTTGTACTGAGAGCTATCTCCCCTACCCCTGTATTCCCTCACTTGTACTGAGAGCTATCTCCCCTACCCCTGTATTCCCTCACTTGTACTAAGAGCTATCTCCCCTACCCCTGTATTCCCTCACTTGTACTGAGAGCTATCTCCCCTACCCCTGTATTCCCTCACTTGTACTGAGAGCTATCTCCCATACCCCTGTATTCCCTCACTTGTACTGAGAGCTATCTCCCATAACCCTATATTCCCTCACTTGTACTAAGAGCTATCTCCCATACCCCTGTATTCCCTCACTTGTACTGAGAGCTATCTCCCATACCCCTGTATTCCCTCACTTGTACTGAGAGCTATCTCCCCTACCCCTGTATTCCCTCACTTGTACTGAGAGCTATCTCCCCTACCCCTGTATTCCCTCACTTGTACTGAGAGCTATCTCCCCTACCCCTGTATTCCCTCACTTGTACTGAGAGCTATCTCCCCTACCCCTGTATTCCCTCACTTGTACTGAGAGCTATCTCCCCTACCCCTGTATTCCCTCACTTGTACTGAGAGCTATCTCCCATACCCCTGTATTCCCTCACTTGTACTGAGAGCTATCTCCCATAACCCTATATTCCCTCACTTGTACTGAGAGCTATCTCCCATACCCCTGTATTCCCTCACTTGTACTGAGAGCTATCTCCCATACCCCTGTATTCCCTCACTTGTACTGAGAGCTATCTCCCATAACCCTATATTCCCTCACTTGTACTGAGAGCTATCTCCCATACCCCTGTATTCCCTCACTTGTACTAAGAGCTATCTCCCATACCCCTGTATTCCCTCACTTGTACTGAGAGCTATCTCCCATACCCCTGTATTCCCTCACTTGTACTGAGAGCTATCTCCCCTACCCCTGTATTCCCTCACTTGTACTGAGAGCTATCTCCCCTACCCCTGTATTCCCTCACTTGTACTGAGAGCTATCTCCCCTACCCCTGTATTCCCTCACTTGTACTGAGAGCTATCTCCCCTACCCCTGTATTCCCTCACTTGTACTGAGAGCTATCTCCCCTACCCCTGTATTCCCTCACTTGTACTGAGAGCTATCTCCCATACCCCTGTATTCCCTCACTTGTACTGAGAGCTATCTCCCATAACCCTATATTCCCTCACTTGTACTGAGAGCTATCTCCCATACCCCTGTATTCCCTCACTTGTACTGAGAGCTATCTCCCATACCCCTGTATTCCCTCACTTGTACTGAGAGCTATCTCCCCTACCCCTGTATTCCCTCACTTGTACTGAGAGCTATCTCCCCTACCCCTGTATTCCCTCACTTGTACTGAGAGCTATCTCCCCTACCCCTGTATTCCCTCACTTGTACTGAGAGCTATCTCCCCTACCCCTGTATTCCCTCACTTGTACTGAGAGCTATCTCCCATAGCCCTGTATTCCCTCACTTGTACTGAGAGCTATCTCCCATAATCCTGTATTCCCTCACTTGTACTAAGAGCTATCTCCCATAACCCTGTATTCCCTCACTTGTACTGAGAGCTATCTCCCCTACCCCTGTATTCCCTCACTTGTACTGAGAGCTATCTCCCCTACCCCTGTATTCCCTCACTTGTACTGAGAGCTATCTCCCATACCCCTGTATTCCCTCACTTGTACTGAGAGCTATCTCCCATAATCCTGTATTCCCTCACTTGTACTAAGAGCTATCTCCCATACCCCTGTATTCCCTCACTTGTACTGAGAGCTATCTCCCATACCCCTGTATTCCCTCACTTGTACTGAGAGCTATCTCCCCTACCCCTGTATTCCCTCACTTGTACTGAGAGCTATCTCCCCTACCCCTGTATTCCCTCACTTGTACTGAGAGCTATCTCCCATACCCCTGTATTCCCTCACTTGTACTGAGAGCTATCTCCCCTACCCCTGTATTCCCTCACTTGTACTGAGAGCTATCTCCCATACCCCTGTATTCCCTCACTTGTACTGAGAGCTATCCCCCTACCCCTGTATTCCCTCACTTGTACTGAGAGCTTTCTCCCCAACCCCTGTATTCCTTCACTTGTACTAAGAGCTATCCCCCTACCCCTGTATTCCCTCACTTGTACTGAGAGCTTTCTCCCCAACCCCTGTATTCCTTCACTTGTACTGAGAGCTATCTCCCCTACCCCTGTATTCCCTCACTTGTACCGAGAGCTATCCCCCATACCCCTGTATTCCCTCACTTGTACTGAGAGCTATCTCCCCTACCCCTGTATTCCCTCACTTGTACTGAGAGCTATCTCCCATAACCCTGTATTCCCTCACTTGTACTAAGAGCTATCCCCCTACCCCTGTATTCCCTCACTTGTACTGAGAGCTATCTCCCATACCCCTGTATTCCCTCACTTGTACTGAGAGCTATCTCCCCTACCCCTGTATTCCCTCACTTGTACTAAGAGCTATCTCCCATAACCCTGTATTCCCTCACTTGTACTGAGAGCTATCTCCCATACCCCTGTATTCCCTCACTTGTACTGAGAGCTATCTCCCATACCCCTGTATTCCCTCACTTGTACTAAGAGCTATCTCCCATAACCCTGTATTCCCTCACTTGTACTGAGAGCTATCTCCCATAACCCTGTATTCCCTCACTTGTACTGAGAGCTATCTCCCATACCCCTGTATTCCCTCACTTGTACTGAGAGCTATCTCCCATAACCCTGTATTCCCTCACTTGTACTGAGAGCTATCTCCCATACCCCTGTATTCCCTCACTTGTACTGAGAGCTATCTCCCATACCCCTGTATTCCCTCACTTGTACTGAGAGCTATCTCCCATACCCCTGTATTCCCTCACTTGTACTGAGAGCTATCTCCCCTACCCCTGTATTCCCTCACTTGTACTGAGAGCTATCTCCCATAACCCTGTATTCCCTCACTTGTACTGAGAGCTATCTCCCCTACCCCTGTATTCCCTCACTTGTACTGAGAGCTATCTCCCATACCCCTGTATTCCCTCACTTGTACTGAGAGCTATTGCCCATAACCCTGTATTCCCTCACTTGTACTAAGAGCTATCTCCCCTACCCCTGTATTCCCTCACTTGTACTGAGAGCTATCTCCCATAACCCTGTATTCCCTCACTTGCTAAGAATCCATCCAGCCCCTTCTTGAAGTTATATAATGTATCAGCCAGCACAACTGATTCAGGGAGAGAATTCCACAACTTCACAGCTCTCCTTTCTTCTATATGGATTTGGTGCCCTCATGTCTGCTGGAAGGACAAAATGCCTTGAAATTTTTTTACTAATGCTGGTGTTCTACATCTGACTCGAAGAATAAAAGTGGAGTAGGTGAAAAAATGATTTTCTATTAAAATCTGAGGGTAGCAAATAGCAGTTCATGTAAAATATTAACATTTTGATGTAAACATTTGAAGCTGTGTGTTTTTAAAGGATCAAGAAAGGGTTAATTACAGAGGTGGGAGTGATAATAATCCCTAACCTCAGACCGGTGCTCCTCTTTGCTGAAAAACGCACCAGGCCGTAATGCTTTCTGAGGAGCATCGTGCCTCATATTGTCGTGCCCAGGAATCCCTTGGGGCTGCCCTGGTTATGTGAATTTGCAGTCGTGTAAATGCACGGATTTTGCTTTTTTTAAAGAGTGACTCTACTTTACATGCACACTGTCCAAAGCAGCTGCAAATGATCCTTGGGGCAAGAGAGAAGATGGCCATGTGGCCTATAGAGAAAAGACACGAAGAGGGTTAATCATTGGGGCTCCACAATGGCACCCCCAGTGTTGATAATCACTAATGCCAGATCCCGGGATCAGTGTTCCTCTTTGCTGAAAAACGCACTGGCCCACAGTACTTTATTAATGAGCATTGCATTGCTCTGTTGTTCTAGGGAACGTTTGCCAGTGCCCTGGGCACTGGGTACCTACAGTAAAGTAACTGCTTAGGAAGTAAAATCAGAACTTTTATTGCACATGCGCATCAGCGGGCAGCACCATGGGATCCCTGGACAAGGGACAAGATGCCATGCAGATGGGGGATGTTCTTTTTTTCCCCCATAAAACTGCACCAGAGGGCCCCCCCCCCTTTAGATTAGAGGAACGGAGCTTCCATTTGAAGCAGTGTAGGTGGTTCTTCACGGTGACGGCAGTGAGGTTGGGGAATGCCCTTCCTAGAGATGTTGTAATGGCAGACTCTGTTAATGCCTATAAGAGGAGCCTGGATGATTTCTTGAACATGCACAGTATCCAAGGCTATTGTCAGTGGTGTTACTATAGAGGAGGTAAACCCTGCAGTCTTGGGGAAAGGCCCGACCCATAGGGCTTGCTTCCTCTATAGGTCTATGAAGTGCCCCCACTCTCTTACCTACGTAATGGGAGCAGCCGGGGAGCAGGGGACATGGGAAGGTTAAAGTAGAGTTGGGTATGTGCACGCCAGGCCCTCTAATAATTTTTAATGTGAGGGGCCAGGCACATTGTTATTATGCCACTGGCTATTGTGATACTGAAATCTACAGTTAGAATAGATATTGCTATATATAGATATACAGTGGTGCTCAAAAGTTTGTGAACCCTTTCAAATTTTATACACCTAAAACATCATGAAGAAAACCTAGTTAAACAAATGAAAACAAAATATTAAATTTGGTCATGTATTTATTGAAAAAAAAAATCCAATAATATATCTGTGTGTGGCAAAAGAAAGTGTATACTTAGGATTATCATATAACTTCTATAGAGTCTGGTGTATCCAGTCAATGGCATGACAATCGGGTGTTTTATTTAATTTAAAGAACTGGGACCAGCAAAGCCTGATACACATACAGCACATTTGTGGATGTGCATCATGGCTTGAACAAAGGAGATGTCTGAGGACCTCAGAAAAAGCGTTGTTGGTGCCAATGAAGGAACTTCCAAGACCGTTGTTACCCTACCCAGAATTGCTTTACCATCAATTATAACTCCAACTGCAAGGCGTCTAATAGTGCGAGAGGTTACACAGGAACCCAGGGTAACTTCTAAGCAACTGAAGGCCTGTCTTACATTGGTCAATGTCTGCTGCAATGCAAATCCTTTTATATTAAAAAGAATGCAAACATTATGTATGTTAACTCAAAACATATTTTTTTTAAATGTTCATTTTGTTATTGGCCCTTTAAAGCACCTTTCTCTTCAGTGCCTGGGGTCAGTCCTAAGCATTCTGTGACTGAGATTCTAGTTTCAAAAATAAAAGCATCAAGTAACAATATCAAAGGGACAGTATACATACACCCCAAAACACCTTTGCACAATAAAGAGGATTTATCTTGAAACTACATTATGCCAATTGTTTTTATTTAAAAAAAAAAAAAAAATCTATATGTTCCTATTTTTGGCATTATAAAGCAGTAGTTTAAAGTTGGCCTATTTCCACTGAACTCACCCCCCACTTACTTTTGTTCAGAGCTCCTTACCTACCAACGGACAAACCCCTACCTTCTCTAAGCAGCAGCCCATGAGCAGCTCATTATCAGGGGCTGTTCAGTGGACTAGTAATTAATTTTAACTGGTCCTTTGAAGTTCTGTAGGATCGAGAAGTGCTAAACTGGCTTTATTTTCTTGTTTAGTGCATAGAAACCATAGATATTTCTTAATTAAATACATAATCAAAAAGTATGTTCAACACAAGCCCTATTCATTTCATGTTGTAAGGATGTGCATACTTTCCCTTTAAATTAAAGACTGGGAAAACCCCTTAATAGAATGAATTTGCCCTATGTAGAAGAAGTGCTTACACTCTTACACCAAAATCCAGCTCTGATAACTTGACAGATGACACATTATTTATCCATGTGACCAATGCCTAAATTAAAGCTCTGTAATTGGCTGCATCAAGAACATGTTGACTCCTCCTTCAGTTGTAGCTGCTGGGCATTGACCCCATTCTACTAACTTAGAAGACCCAGGGGGGCCTAATTATTAGCCTATTAAATACCTGGGCCCTCTGGCTAATAAGCCCTGCAAATATAATGAAAAAAATGCTGCTCCTATGCATTTTCAGAACCCTGATCTGCCCCAGCCACCCAATGGCAAAATTTTGGCAATCAGTGTGCCACCCCCTGGATCATGGCTCTATTCATTAGTATATGGAGTAAAAAAAAAAAAAAAAAGTAGTGAATGCCTGGCAAGATGGAGTAGAACCTTTATAAAAAGCCAACAATAGTAATGACTTGTGTCAGGGTAATATTTCTAAATTCAAGGCTGTATTCCCATAATCCCTTGTGGTACAGGAGACAAATGTTGGAATAAAATGGTTAGAGCACAGAAAACACAGTTTTCAAGGCTCAGCGGGGCTTTTGCTATCAGTGAGCAGTACACAATTCAATCAATTACATTTCTGCTTTCAATATACTTCCTGCAACTGCTTGAACACAGCTGATTGCCTGCTATGGGTAATGCCAGTTTGCTCAGTGTTTGAAACCGAGCCTTGTGTTAAAAAAGAATTATAATTTGTAAGATCATCATCAAACACAACTGTTGGGTTAGAGCCTGCTGGTGTCACAGTATGCTGGCATGTCTTCCCTGCTAGTTTGTGCATTATCCTTGCACCTAAAGAAGGCAATACACTCCCCCATGGTCTTATATAGAAAGATTGACCAATAATTATATATTTTGGAGAAAAACACTAATAAAGACACTACTTTAAGCTCACAGTTAGGCAGTCTACGGACCTTTACGTGTTCTTCAACTGCAACCCTCAAGTAACACTGACAGTCTTCCAGGGTACTAAGAGCTATAGTTAAGCAATATCTAGTGTCTGCAGATTGTCCATTGCTTAAAAAAATCCAAGAAAGTGGTGTAACATCACCATCTCTTTGTGTTGCAGCTCTCATTGCTAGCTGTGGGTTACTGGGCCTGGAGCATTCACCAGTCATCAGACTGGCCCACAGTCCTCTGCTTATGGTGATGTGTCATGTGGTTCACATCCTATAACTTATAGTAAATGGGAATCAAATAAAAATACAGACATGATGATTCTCATCGTATAATCTGTGTGTGCAATTTATGGATAAAGATCACCCATGTCAGTATTTTATGGGATCCCAACTGAATTTAGCTGAATTCCGACCAAAGAAAAACAAAAAATGCATTTGTATGTTTAAACCCTAGTTTGAGATCTACCCATTTGGCCAGCCCTTTCTCTCTTAGCTGATACAGCCTTAAAGCAATAGGTAACAAAAGAAATTCAGAATGCGGGAGGCATGTCACTCTGGTCCCCCCCGACACTTTTATAAGCATATTTGCTATATGTCTATTGCATACTTCAGCCCTGTGTGCACTCCCAGATGTCGTTTCCTTTGTAAAGGGTCCCCAAACGGTTTATAATAACACAGTATTTTGGTTTTATTCAGGATAGAAATGTAAGAATATAATCCAAAATCTGCCAGAGGAGGATAATATGGAACATACGGAGTTAAATTGCTAAATACATTGTATTTGACCTTTAGCAAAAAAAATATTTAGTAACTTTTTAATACAATAAAACAAAAAATGAGAACAAAACCAACCAGGAACTAAGTGAGGAGAGGGCAGGAAAACCTCATTAATGCCCCATAACAGAGAATTCTTGGTCCTTGGTCAATCCGTCATTACTGCTGTCCACAAAGTGGCCATTTATGCAGTACAAGACATATAGATCATTCCTTGCACCTATTTACACAGAGCGCCGATGTCCATAATTGTACTGCTCAATCCTGCCCCCCACTTTGGGCAGCAGCGCTATTCTCTGGGCAATCTCGTTACCTGCCGACCCCCAAAGAATGTCTTGCGTAGCAGACAAGGACCTGCAGGCTGTCCTACAAGCGAGGATTTAAATAAAGACCCAAACACACAGTTTCCTCCAGAGTCGAAAACAAAGACATAAAAACATCAGTGACAGGCGTGATTAATCCCTAATCTGTCTGATGCCTGCAACACATTGTGGAGTGAAAAGAACTACCAGTTTGGTGCTTCATCATCAACTGCCATGTGGCTCCCTTTTACAATGAGAAAACCTAGGATCTATTATTATTGGGTCAAGGAAAGAATTGTGTTGGGGAACTGTGTGTGCTTATTGAACATTTATCGTACACACAGAAACACTGCGCACCACGTTCTATGCTGCATTGATATCTACAGCCATACTGAGCTCTATGCTGACTCATAACCACAATGCATTGCAGGCCTTAGGAAAGGTACAAAGCTTACACAGTAGGCTATCTGCAATCATAGACAGGTTCCTACAAGTCTGCAAGTGTCCAAATGTCCTCAGTATGGAAAAGGGAGACCCATTCTACTCTGCTCCAACAGAATGCTAAGTCTCAAAGGGGTGACCTGAGGTTGAGTGGGGTACACATCTTTCCAAAACAACCCAATGCCACACACATCTGAGACTTGCAATACTTGGGATAGTTTGGAGGTTGGTGAATACTGATCAGCATCTGAACTCCGCTTCTCATCGTTTTTCCTCCAACATTATTTCTTGTAAATAAAAAACGGCTAGAGATGGGCTGTTGCATGGAGTAGAACACTAGAGAATACTGACTCTCTCTTCCAAAGCCCTCATCTCTGCATCTTCTGGTTCGTAGGAAGGTGGGGGTAAAAGGTGAGGGGGGTACAGAAGGCGGCAATCCTCAGAATACTGCTGCCAGCGGGGGTCATCACTCTCATGGGTGATATAGCGTTCCCCGATCTTGCACTCCAGTTCACGCAGGTCCAGCCAAGTCTGGTAATCCTACAAAGTCAATTGGACAAAGTCATAAGGTGCAAAATAAACCCTGCTGCAAATCAAATTTATGGCACTGAGACAATGGATTTTGCATTCTCAGCTTTATCAGTTTCCTGAGGATTGGCTGGTCTAAGGGCAGTGACACACGGGGAAATCCCACCGGTTAGAATGTAAATCGCTGGGATGACGGGTCGGTGGAATGGCATAACCGGCGCTGCGATTTGCCAAAGTGCCGAAGTTGCCTTGAAAGGCGACTAATCTCCCCGTGTGTCACTGCCCTAAAGGTCAAAAACATCATAGAAAAGCAACAGATTCTAGAATTTATGAATATGGTAAATTGCTAAAATAACATTTACTTTCATTAGGCAGATTTTTTTATTTGGGTTTACATTCTTTTTAGGTCCAATATCCATTTATAATCCAGCCTCCTGACCACCTGGTATATGTGTTTAATCATTCACCTTTTGCTTTTTGGGAAAATATTTTACCTGCTTTTAGTTTGCATCCCTGTCCGAGGGATTTGGAATTTAGTAGAATGGATACGAAAAACTCTACAAAAATAAAATTAACTTAAAAAATTAAAGGCTTACTTTACCTTTAAACCATATTTTTTTTGAGTCCCTAAACTAACTCTGTATAACCCTCAGAATAACATACCTTTCTCCCTGCATGCAGATTTATTTTGTTTCTCTTTTACAAGCAGCTGAACATCAGTTCTTTTACTGGCTAGTATGAACCTCTGCTCCCTTTTGCTTTTGAGCCCACCCTTCCTGCCCCCTTTTGCCTTCTGAGCCCCTTTCTTTCCAGTAGTGGGCAGTATAATATCTTTTTCACATTAACTAATGTCCATTTAACAGAAAAAAGATAGTTATGGCACAGCTGGCTTGTGTTATGGCTAAGAGACCCATAGGTAAACCATATAGTAGACCTCAATGTGTTCTTTGATGTGGTGCTTACCTGTAACCAGGGATGGTTAAGAGTCTTGTCAACACTATAACGTTTCCTCATTTTAACCTGCAGCAGGTTGTTAATCAGATCGATAGCTAAAATTTAAAAAATAAACAAAAAATGTTTAAAAAGCATTTATGAGATTTTTTTTTAAACCACACAATGATTATTATGAACCCACTTAGATGGAGATTTTCCTCTGAGACATGCTGAGACTGTCATAAACATGAGGAAAAAATCTCTAAAACAGCACTGACATATTCAGAGATAATATCTGTCAGTTAACCTCAGTGCTCTCAGACACATAAGTTGCCCTGACAACATAAATGCGGCATTTCCCCACAAAAGATACCATACAGGAAAGGTGCACTCATTACTGCTTTCCTGCAAAACCTCCTATCTCTGGCACATCTACTGCTAAACTAAAAGCTTAATAATAAAAAATGAAGACCAATTGCAAATAGTCTAAGAATAGCACTCTCTACATTATACTAAAAGTTAATTTAAAGGTCAACAAGGCCTTTAATCCACTAAAAGAAAACACGCATTTGGATGGTTTGGGACTAAATTTGAAATAAATGTTCACTAAAACACAATGTTTTTGTGCTGGACTTTTCCACAAACAATGTGTTCCTGAATAGGATTGGTGGTGCTTAATTATCCTGTCCATCGCTCACCTACTGATTAGGGGTGGGGTTTTATTACTATTTAAGCTTTGTTTTTTCACTGTGTGGTTATCCTGACGAAGGCAGACAGTGCCGCCCGAAACATTGTTTTTTTGTGGTACATTGGCATAATAAATGGGGTAAGCTCCCCAGCTGAAATTTTGTTTGAGAGCAGTCTCTATTTCTGCTTTGTTCTATACATTGTTGGGGCGCTGCCATACGTCTTGGAGACTTTGCACCACAGAAAATTGCCTGAGGTGAGTGCAGCTGTGAATTTTTTTTTGTTTGCTACATTTGGACTAAATCAGCCTGTTACCAGTTATGCCAGTGTATGGCTTACAACCCAAGAGGTGACAGGAGTCTCTTTGCCAGTGGGCCTAAGTGAACCATAATAAATTTAAACAAAGTCTCTTGTTTTTTGGAGGAGTGTATTTTTAATAACTTTTTTCTCTTGTCCTAGTTCTATTAAGGCCTCAGAATGTCTTCACTATAACCAGTTCTCATCCTTGCTTTATCTCCATCTAACTCCATCAACTAAACATGACATTTATGCATTCAAATAACCTTACCATCAGGAGAGATTTCTTTCCATGGGTTTGGAGGGTACATAAAGGCAGCATTCTGGATCTGGTCATGAATGTCTTCATCCTCATTAAAAGGGAAAGTTCCACTCAGGCTGACATAAATAATGACCCCCACAGACCACATGTCCAGTGAGCGGTTGTAGCCACGGTTTCTCAGCACTTCGGGAGCCAGATAGGCTGGTGTGCCTACAACAGAACGCCTAAAAGACTTCTCTCCAATAATACGAGCAAAGCCAAAATCACAAAGCTTCACCTAAAGGAAAATAAAGAAGGATTTTTAACTTACCGGAAAATCCTTTTCTAGACGGCCCGTACTGTCAGTGCAGACACCATGGGGTTAAGTATTCCCTTCCGGAGGCAGGACAGAAGAAAAAAGAAACTTCTCGGCTCCACCCCCTCCCTATAAGCTGGGGCTTACTGCACTGACAGTACGGGCCGTCTAGAAAAGGATTTTCCGGTAAGTTAAAAATCCTTCTTTCTCTAGACTGGCCCTAGCTATCAGTGCAGACGCCATGGGGACGTTCTAAAGCTGTCCCATATTTTGGGTGGATGCTGGGGAACCTTTGTTCGCCCCATATGTGACCAGGAAAGCGTCCGCCTTCCTGTAGTGTCTGGACCTGTGCAGATAGAATTTAACTGCCCGTACAACATCTAATTTGTGGAGTGCCTTTTCCTTTGAGTTAGTGGGATGTGGGCACAAGGAAGGAAGATTAATTTCCTCATTTATATGAAAGGGGGAAACCACCTTCGGTGTGAAAGATGGCACCGTTCTGAATACTGCTCTGTCTTGGTGTATGACCAGCCAGGGTTCCTTGTGAGATAGGGCCGCTATGTCGGACACCCGTTTGGCTGAAGTTATTGCTACCAGGAAGGCCATTTTCCAGGTGAGGAATTTTAATTCACAAGTACCTAGTGGTTCGAAGGGAGGGCCTTGTAAAACTGTTAGGACTATATTTAGGTCCCACGGTGGTGTGGGGTCCCTGAATGGTGGTCTGGTCTTACCTACTCCCTGCAGCAGTTGTATTACGCCTGGTTCCCTTGCCCACTGGTGTTGAAGAAGTAGGGAAAGAGCAGAGAGTTGAGATTTGAGGGTAGCAAGAGAAAGGCCTTGACAAGAAATTCTATGATTGTCTGGGTGGAGGCTTGTTTCCAAGGTTTGTCTGTTGAGGCACAGTACTCTATAAAGGTTCTCCAGGTTCTGTAATACACCTTTGTAGTGGTTGGTTTTCTGGCTTTCAACAAGATGTCGATAACTGGTTTTTGAGAAACCCTTCGAGTGCCATAGTTCGGTTTCAACAGCCAGGCCGTCAAATTTAGCATTGCCGCATTGTCGTGTCTGATTGGTCCTTGGGTCAGTAAGTCCGGCCTGAGAGGTAGTCGCCATGGTGAGGCTACTGACATTGTTACAAGGTCCGCATACCAGTTCCGTCTGGGCCAGTCTGGAGCAATCAGGATGGTTACAGTGTGTTCCTGTTGGCATCCACGTACGACGCTCCCGGGTCCTGTGACCTGGCGCAGTACGTAGGAACTTTGAAATTGCGCCTGGATGCTAGTATGTCTATGTCCGGGCGTCCCCACTTTGCCACGATCTGGTTGAATGTGTCCTGGTGGAGTGCCCACTCTCCCTGGTCTATCCGTTGCCGGCTGAGATAATCTGCCTTCCAGTTCTGGACGCCGGGTATGTAAACCGCAGCTATTGCCGGAACGTGTGACTCTGCCCAGCTGAGTATCAAGGATGCTTCCCGCATGGCTTGGTTGCTGCGTGTACCTCCCTGTTTGTTGAGGTAGGCTACGGCTGTGGCATTGTCTGATTGGACTCGAAGTGGCTGGTCCTTGAGAAGTCGGGACCAATGGAGGATGGCATTCCGGATAGCCCTGATTTCTAGGACATTGATTGGCAGTTTTGCCTCTTCGGTTGTCCACGTCCCCTGACATGTGTGGGGTGGGTAGATCTCTCCCCAGCCCGTGAGGCTTGCGTCCGTCGTGATGACTGTCCATGGCGGCAGTGTCCCTTTCTTGCCAATTGTTAGGTTGTGGGGGCAGGACCACCAAATGAGGGACTGCTGGGCCCGGTTGGTCAGAGGGATTCTTTGGGATAGATGTGTGATCCTTGTCCCAATGTCTTAGAAAGTGGTTCTGGAAGTATCTCATGTGGTAGCGGCCGAATGGTAGTGTCTCCAGGGCTGCTGCCATGTAGCCCAAGAGTCTGAGGCATACCTCTGCTGTTGTTGAGTTCAGTTTGCACAGGTCTTGTGCCATTATGGATATCTTTTGAACTTTGTCCGTCGTTAGTGAAATGGTCTGAGCTTCGGAGTCGAGCCACATTCCTAAGAATTGGATGCGCTGGGTTGGTGTCAGCTGACTCTTTTTGTAGTTCACCACCCAACCGGGTTGTGCCAGGGTTGATATGCATATCTGTGTGTCTGTTGTGGCTTGGTTGTAGGAGTGTGAACGAATCAGGATGTTGTCCAGATATGGGGTCAATGATATCCCCATGCACCTGATGTGTGCTACGAGTGGGCTGAGTACCTTTGTGAATACTCTGGGTGCTGTGCAGAGTCCGAAAGGTAGGGCCCTGAATTGACCGTGAACCTTAGGTATTTCTGGGAACATTCCTTGATAGGGGACGTGTAGGTATGCATCTTGTAAGTCCACTGTCATCATGTAGCACTGTGGTGTCATGGACATGCTCACCGACCGTAGGGATTCCATGCAAAATTTTTGAGTGGATACAAACGGATTCAGGGGTTTTAGGTTCAGGGCTGGGCGGAAGGAGCTGTCCTTTTTTTCCACCAGGAATAAATTTGAGTAAAACCCTGTGTAACGTTCTCGCCAGGGCACTGGAGAGATGACGTTGTTGGTTAGGAGATTTTCCACTATGTTTGCTTGGGCACCTTGCCTGATTGGGTTCTTGGGAATGGACGATCGGGTGAATGTACGTGGGGGTAGGTTGTCGAATGGGATTCTGTATCCTTCTGTGATGATGGATAGGACCCAGTTGTCCTGTACATGGGTTTGCCAAATCGGTGCGAACTCTAGTAGACGGCCGCCTACCCTCTTTAGCCTTGGTGAGCAGTCATGTGGAAGTGGGCTTTGAAGGCCCTGGTTTCCTGTTTTGTTTGTGCTGTTGGGGCCAGGATGATCTGGTCTTCCTAGTGTCTCCGCTACCCTGTTGTGATCGGAAGGTCGAGGTACGAAAGGAGCGATAGGAGCGTCCCTGGTTGTTCCATTGTTTGTTATAGGGCCTGCTATTGGCTTCGGGTCTGGTTTTCTTGCCCGAAGGTAAGAAGGAGCTTTTGCCCCCGGAGACATCTGAAATTATTTGTTTCAGGTCGGGCCCGAAAAGTGTGTCTCCTGTAAACCTGAGGTTTAGGAGTTTAGATTTGGAAGCCGTGTCTCCTGACCAGTGGCGCAGCCACAGTGCTCGTCTGGCTATTACCGTGTCCATGCTGGTTTTAGCCGCTAGTCTCACCGTATCCATAGCTGCATCCGATAGGAAGGCTAGGGAAGCATTGATTTGATCCAATGCCTCCTGTAGTGCCTGTGGTGAAGACGGAGGGTGTTTGATTAACTCTTGGCACCAGAATTTTGCTGTCCTCGCCAACCCTGCTGATGCCACTGCTGGTCGTAGGATTGCTATGGCATGTGTAAAACCTTTTCTGAGGGCCACCTCCATTTCTTTATCCATAGGTTCTTTGAAAGCGGCCTCTTCCGTGGGCAGAGCAGTGTTTCTGGATAGGCAGGCGACTGCGGAGTCAACTTTGGGGGCCTTATCCCAGAGTTTTTGTTGCTCCTCCGGAATGGGATATGTAGTGAGGAAGCGTTGGGTCAGGGTGAGGCGGTGGTCCGGTTTGGTCCATTCGTTCTCGATTAACTGGGAGATGGATTTGAAAACCGGAAAGGTTCTGGCCTTTTTGGGCTGTATTCCCAACACCTTATCGGCTTTGGAAGCCACTGCCCTCTCATCTTTCATCTCCAAGGTAGTCAGCATGTCTCTCAGTAGTCGTTTAGCGGTGTCAGGACCTGCAATAGAGTGATACTGCTGGTCCCTTCCGGAGTCATCTGTATCTGTGTCACTGTCTGATACTTCGCCCAATTCTGGTTCACTATCTGGCTCACTGATCTCGGTGTCAGATGAGTTAGTGTCCAGTAGAACCTGAGATTTGCGTTTCCTAGGACGTGAGGAGGATTGACTGATAGTGGACTGTATGGTGGATTTTATCCAGTCAAACAAATCCTCAAGTTGTGGTGGTTTTGCAGAGGTGGATGGGATGGCATCCCTGTCTGGTTCTGTTGTAATAGGTGGCTGTGTGGCTGGAGTCAGGCCAGTGCCTTCCTGATGTTGGCTTACAGTGGTATGTGCCATGTCAGGATGGGGGGATAATAATGGTGCGGATATTGATGGTTCTGTACAGTCCCTGCACTCCCCCTGCTCCCCTTTGCGTAATGTGTGTTTGCAGATTCTGCATTTTTTGAATTGGCTGGCAGACCTTTTGTCAGTGGTCTTCCTAGCCCTTGGGGTAGGTGTAGCACTGGCCATGTCCTTCCTAAATTCGTCTAGGGTATTTTCAGCCTCCATTTGGTTGGGGCAGATTGAATAGGTTTGGAGTAATGCCTATAAGTTAGGCTTATTTAGTGTGGATAAGGGGTATACTTATTGCGCTTGGTGTGCATATATACCTTGTGCCTTGGTTGGAGAAAAGGGCTTTTTTTATCAGTTCAGAGGCTCCGTTTTATTGTGCTGTCATAGGTACGGACCGCAGTGGAAAAGCGCCTGTGTCAGGCGCCAAGAACTGCGAGGAGGCGGGCGCACAGTGAGTGACGCGGTGTGTGCGTCCAGGATGTGAGCGCATATGGTGGAGGACGCGCTCCGTGCGTCCTGTGTGTGATGCGCGCGTTCGTGCGAAGGCGCACTCCTTGCGTCCTGTGAGTGACGCGCGCGCTTGTCACTGTATCGCGCCTCCTGTACTTCGCCCAGAAACGGCGCGAAACTTATTGCTAGACGCTCGTAGCAGTATCTGTGGGAGTGCCCGATCTCTGTGAGATGGCTGCAGCTCCCCTGTTGCCCCGCATGGCAGACCTGTGGTGTGGTGAGAGCCATGGGTTGCCCCAGCAGAGTATAAGGGTTGTGGGTTGGTGTGGTCAGCAGACCTGAGGTGTGCAAGGACCATAGGCAGAAACGCTTCAATAAGGTAGTAAAAATAAATAATAAATAAAAAAAAAAAAAACTGAAGGGGAAAGGAGGAGCACCAGCTTATAGGGAGGGGGTGGAGCCGAGAAGTTTCTTTTTTCTTCTGTCCTGCCTCCGGAAGGGAATACTTAACCCCATGGCATCTGCACTGACAGCTAGGGCCGGTCTAGAGAAAGAGTAAGTTACAGCATATCATTTTTACATAAGAAAAAAAATGAACATAAAGAAAATAGACTGTTCCTCTGATAAACATTTACCATGTGCCCAGGATATGTTACAGTATGAATCAAAGAGTATACTGCTGTAAAGACAGTCCTTACCTGGCATATAAACCTCCACAATCTAATATTCCTTATGTACAGTTACTGGCAATGGGGTATTACACAAGGGTAGGCTTTTCAATAATAAAAACTGGATATTCCTATAGCTACGTTCTACTGACAGATGTGCAAATCCCCAATGTTATATCACCTGTGGGAAAGGGTCAGCTGAGGCAAGCAGCACATTCTCTGGCTTCAAGTCGCAGTGGACAATGTTCTTAAAATGAAGATGTCGCAGGGCCACTAAGATCTGTAAAATGACAATGGATAGGTCTGAGGTGTATATTGTGGGGGATAAAGAAATAAATGTCAACACAATTACTCACTTCACTACATTTAAAAGTATTTCCTCTATGGCTTTTTTCAATTCAAGACCCCTTAGCTCTTAACAAGGTTACAGAATATGGGAAAATACTATACTATCAGTCAATCAGCCACAGACTGAAGAATATCTAACTAGGGCAGAAAGTAAGTTTCACTGCAAATCTCACCCTAAATGACATTCAAACTGGGCTTTCAGGATTATTTAGGGCAAGCAATAAGGCATTCCCCAATCTCTTTCAAAATGACCTTTAGGCTAAGCCCCCCAAGGGTGGCATTGGGAACCTCTCCTCCATGGCATGCTACAGATGGTTGATCATTTTAACTCCATTACACTACATTAATGATTTCCTTCAGTATAAAGCAAATGTTAACTTGTCTAGTTCTCTCTCTGTCATGCCTAAGTTTGTTTACCTGAGTGACTAGGAATTTGGTGATACGCTCTGGTAATCGTCCTTTTTCACTTGACAAGATCATCTCCAGCATATCCCCATGCAACTTTTCCATCACCACAAAAACCCTCTCTGGTGTTTCAAACATACACTCCAGATTAACCACACCTTGATGATGCAAGTTCTATAGAAAGAAAAGAAGTGTATAGGGTCAGAAGGCAAAATGGCCCCTTGTGATGTGAACATCAACTTTCCTGATGGTTTGAATACACAACCAATAACCGAAAGAAGAAATGTAGATACCTGTAAAATGGCAACCTCATTGCGCAGCTGACTTTCTTGCTTAGTTGGAAACCGCAATTTGTCAATAATTTTTATAGCCACATCTCTTCCAGTCTTCCGGTGCTTACCTTAAAAAAGTAGGTTTATATTTACAAATATGAACAAAGTATACATATTTCTTGTGTTCTAATTTATTAATAAACTCCTTATTAGCAAACACAGTATT
Organism: Xenopus tropicalis; assembly: GCF_000004195.4. NCBI lineage: Eukaryota > Metazoa > Chordata > Amphibia > Anura > Pipidae > Xenopus > Xenopus tropicalis. Next base: position 112,880,699 of record NC_030684.2, read on the forward strand.
ACTAGGCTTTACTTCTGCATGTGACATACCTCCATACACAATGCCAAACTGGCCAGACCCAAGAACCTCGTCTGGAAAGATCTGGTAAACAGAGCTAATATCCTATAAGAAAGTAAATGTATAAAACATATAAGCAAATGTATAAAACATATAAGTTACAATCTGAGGTTATGTGGAGACCTAACAAAATGCTTTTTCTGTTAGGCTCCAGGCACTGTGTGCTTGTTTTTATTTACCTTTTCAACTTATCACACTCTTCTGGTGTGCAGCTATGGAATGTTTTAAGCGCAATAGACAAATGTTAACAAACACACAGTCCCTGCAGCCTGCTGCCAATGTTGATGTTCTGTACATATGTAAAGGAAAGCCAATCTCTTGCACCAGTATCTTGGAGAGAAGACAGGGAGTAGGGGTCAGAAGAGAGAGGAACAAGTCAAAAGGAGATTATTGGAGAGCAGAAAGGAACCAAAATAAAATAAAAGGATAAAGAGAAAAAAAGTAGTGCAAAAAAAAAAAAAAAAAGTAGAAAATACAAGACCAAGTAGGAGGGGTGACAGAGTAGAAGTGAAGGACATACAAAGGAAAGAAAAGTGGGGAAAGCAACAGGAGTGGGAGAGCCAAATATAATTGCCACTGAAACAGTAAAAATGGCAAGATTATCTGTAAAAAAAAAAAAAAAAAAAGATATATTTCCATTGGATAACTCAGAAATACTATGGTAGAAAAAATGTTCACCCTTGGTCTCAATTTGAATCTCTTGAGAGTTATTCTTGAATTTGGGACTTCTACACAGAGCTAATGTTGCTTTATTGCCCTAGAAAGACAGACTCTGCCCATCCTTACCACATTCTCGTGCACCTGGCAGTTGGACACTGAGATGCTGATTGAGACGTCTCCTGGAACAATAAAAGAAGCATTAAGTCAGTGGGACTCCTAGAGAATGTACTAATATTGAGCCTTATGGCAGCATTTGTCAATTAGTCCCAAAAATATAGGAGAAGTGTACATCTATATGTCTTTTTTTTAAAGTTTACATTTTTATAAACAATATGTTTTAATATTAAGCAAATTAACAAATTAGCATATTTGTTTACCACAAAAAAATTAGCATTTTGGTTTACAACTTACTATCTCCTCCTCCCTTTAAAGGAAAACTATACCCCTAAACAATGTAGGTGTCTATAAAAATATATTGCATAAACAAGCTCTCATATGGACAGTTCTGTCTTTTGCTTCCACACTTCTACCTGTTACAGTTAGAGCTGCATTATTTCTGGTCATGTGATCTCTAGGGGAACACACAGCCCAACACTAGCTAGGGGGTATATTTATTATGCTGTGTAAAAAGTGGAGTAAAACATTACTGGTGATGTTGCTCATAGCAGCCAATCAGATTCTTTGCTTTGGTTTTCTAACTGTTGAAATCAATTTGCTGATTGGTTGCTCTGGGCAACATCACTGGTAATGCTTCACTCCACTTTTTACACAGCATGATGAATATACCCTTTTGTGGGTCAGGGGAATGGATGTAAAAGGGCAATATTTACTGGTAGATATATTACAGCTTGCCAAGATTCTTTAATAGGTCACTTAGCATAATATAAACTATTGGTTAAATATTCATTCTGGGGGTATAGTTTTCCTTGAAGTGACCATAGTTAATGTTAATAGAGATAATGACCTCTGTACAAACAAGCCCCTCCACTTCCCCATTTGTTGTGTCTGTTTTGGCTTACAGATGTCCTTTATAGCAATTGCACATTAGGAGACCCTGGCCTCCCAATGTACTTGCAAAGGAATTTACCCTGCATTGACTTTAATTGTAATTGCCTGAATCCTTCCAGCGCATTCTCAAGTCAGATACAGTTTAGGAATGTGGCAGTAACACAGGCAGGATCCAGGCAATTACTATTTAAATTATTTAAATCAATGAAAGAGAAATGCTGGTATTCTCCCCATGTGTCATTATGGAGAGGGTTCCTCTCTAATCTGATTAACTACCTTAATATCCTTCCAAAACTGTTTGCAAGTACAAGGCAGCTGGAGACAAACTCGTTTCAGTTTCTCTGTTTTCCTCATTTTGCCCAAAAACCAATTGACTTCAATTTTATGTTGGTCCAAGAAAAGATATATAATGCTAATAATAAATCCTCTCTTAGACACAGGAACAACATTGTTAGACTTAGGTAATAGACAAAAAAAGTAAATATAAGTAGATGTGACAAGGTGAGGACTTACGATGCTGGGTGCTTCCATCATTGGCTCCTTTTGGGTTGACTGGCATCAAAGCATGCTGTATTGCTATCTCCCACATTCTTGCAATATCCAGCCCTGCCCCACTAGTTAGCATGACATTCCCCATATCAGGGGGCACTGGCTGAGGCAAGTTCTCCCCCACATAGTACACTACATTGGCAGTTGTTATTTCAAAACAGTGGGGGTTGGCTCCAGGGCAAAGAAGGGATAAATCTTTGGCAGGTTCCAGAGATAATATTTCCGACAAAGGGATTTCCTTATAATGACACAAAAGAAAGTTTGATGATTAGTGCTAAAGATAAGTGTCAAACATACATCTGCATTCTACATATAAATAAGCTTACGTAAAGACATATAAATGGATACTGTAGTCATGACAGAAAACATTTACATGCATGTAAAACAATTTAGTGAAATTTAGTACAAAATATTTATCTGTACATAAAATATATAGTCAATTATTCTGTGCTTGAATTGGGAAGTGCAGACCGTAATTAGCAAACGGCAAACTTCATGGTAGGGATTCTATATTTGCACTCAGTGTCTCAATAGACAAAAATGGTCAATTAGTCTTCAACTGATTCATTTAAGACAATGCTGGCTAGAGCTGCCTGTGCATGGTTTTAATGAGAATGAAACCTCTTTATACTTTTTCAGTCCACTGTAGTGGACAACCACCACAACCTAAATCAGGGCACCCACATATCATAAACGACAAATTAGCACAGTGGGGTTGGTGGCTAGGAGCAGGCACAGTTAAAGCCAGGATGAGACAGGCTTCAAATGTGCATGCTCCTGGTGGGTGATCACCATCAGAGAGCAGGGGAGAAAGTCAAATGGCTGAGATGGTGGCCACCAATGCTCTCACACTAGACATTCTGGTTCAATTCAATGTGGCAACACCTCTTGACCACAGAAAATTCATGTAATCTCCCGATGCCCTGGCATACTTAGAACGCCTATAAGGGCTGCCTTGATTGCTATAAAGTCCCAAGGAAGAAAAGCACTAAATAAATATAGGTTACTGCAGGAGACCAAAAGGGATTTTATTCTCTATAAAAGATTAGCTGAAAAAGAATAACTAAAAGCATTGGACTCAAATGAAGGAAAACTAAACACTTGCATGTGTATATATGTAAGTGGTTTTACCATAAATAGGTCACAGTATCTCTTTAAAAGGTTTTAAATACCAAAAGACATCACTTTTAATGGAGCTTGGTCTTTATCTGCATTACACATGAACACAGATCCTTTTCTTCTGGGTTTCCTGAGTTTAATGCTATTTCAGGAATTTGTGCAATGATATAGGAACTACACAAAGTGTCAGCCACAGGGAAAACCCCTAGCATGCAAGAAGTAGTCCTTGCATGATCCAATCAGGTCATATTCGTTCTTATTACTTTTGATCTAGCCTTCCTAAATACAGTCTGTTGATTACTCCAATAGCCTCTTTATAGAAGGTCTAAATAATTTCACAACAAAATATTTGCAGTTATTGTGCACTTGTTGCAATAATTACCTTGTAGTATTTGCTTCCAGTATCATTTTGAAACAGAGTTATGCACTTGCTGTCTAATCTCCAGTAATGCCGTTTTCTCTGTCATTGTAAGAAAGCAAGATGTGTCAATCAGCAGTTACACAAGGTCAGACTAAATAAAACAATCCTGGCCAAAGCAGGACCTATGCAATCTGTGGTATGCATGCAAGATTGGATGACTTGGTTATTTTGCTCCAGCATATTTAAAGTAAAAAAAAATAAACAATCATGACTCCTTTTATCTTTTAAGACTCCTGTAAATCTAAAGACAGAATGAAAATGACAAGTAAACCTGATCATTCACTGTCAGATTATCACCAGATTTGCCCAACAATGCAGCAAATCAAATCAGAATTATAATAGGGGCTTGGGTAGATACAGTGATAGATAACATCAGTGTGCCGATGTGGCCCTCACCAGAAAGGATTTTTTTTTTTACATTTTTGCAACTCGTTGGCGATGCTTTGACAGCATCAAAGGGATAGTTCACCTTTAATCTTTAGCATAATGAACACAATGCATCAAGTATGTGAAAGGCAGTAATACCGATCAATTAAGACTCATAATAATGTTTTGCCTTGTGACACATTGGTCACAAGAGGCCACTATCTCTACAGCGTTCATGGAGAATTTTGCAGCATAGCAGGTTTTGTACATATAAATAAACAAACATATGCATGTAAAAATGATAATGGGCAGACTATCCCATCCCAACATTTTTAGTGAACATATATTGTGTGAATGTAACCAGAGACATAAAGGCATAAAAGATCTGTATATTAAAGCAATTAGAAAAAGGGTAAACCACCCATGCAGTGGCTGGTGCCAAGGCAGTGCCTGGCCATATAAGAAGACAAGAGGAGGACTCTCATTTAATTTTGCTCCACTGGCCACAACATGTAACCCTCAGTCCTCCTGTGCAGAATGGAACGAGTACAGAGAAAATGGCACCCTCTCTCTTTTTTTACCATGGGATCTTTGCTGGTGTAATGTACCATCCAGCCTTCTTTCATAACACTGCTGCTTTTCCTCTTTGTGTGTTTGACCGACTGGACTACTCTCATCAATGGAATGTTGTTACTGGCTGAAGGGCTGAAAGAAAATAGATAAACTGTAAAATAAGACATAAAGCTAAGCATGCATTGCTAACATTAGTCTTTACAAATGCCATTAGTGTAAATATTTTGCTTAAAATCTTCATCCGTCAATGAATTTCTCTTTGATAGAGTGCTTCTTAATTAGAGAAGGCTTCTCAAATATTCCTACTGCTAGCTGATCTCCTGAATCATTATTCTCCAATAATCTTTAGTCAATGTGTCCATAAGTAAATGTTCTGGTCAAAGGACTTACTATGACCAGTACTGTTTTGGCTATACATGTGCATACTACAAAGCTTATGTTTTCCTAATTTGTAATCTTCAAACGCCTCAAATGATTTCAGGACTGACTCCACTAACTTTACTTTTTTATGCTAGACTGTCAAGCTCTCCTTGGAGGTCAAACCTCTGGTGAGGGCTCCCTTTCTTTCACCAAAAGGTTACAGATATTATAAGCCATTGGGGAATCAGCCCTTTAGATTGTTACACAATTGACCTTCAAGCTGGGCTTTCAGTTTTACAGTACTGTAAAACCCTTTCCTGGTGATATCTTCACGTATCTTGATGAACGTACTTGCTGCCTTAAAGTTACCTGATTGTCCGGTCCGATGCATCTTGATCCTGGTCTGGTTCCTGCATTTCTCCATTTTCACTACGGCAGCCTGATATGGAACCCTCTGAGTCTGTTGTGGGGGATTCATCCATGTCCTCAGGTCTACTTTCATTATCATCGCTCCCCTCCTCCATCATTACATCAGATAGGTCTTAAAAACAAAATTAAGGCAGACATGAAATATTAAGTACAATCACCTCAGCACAATATGCATGAAACAACACATTCACAGAGAACAAAGTAAAGGGAAAAAATAGCACGCCCAATTTACCTCCATTAATTGCGTCCTCCCCCAGGCAGTTGTGAGGCACTCTTGACGCGCAGCGCTTGTGACAATTGAACTTGCAGTCCTTGCACTGCAATCCCTGCCGAAAGAGGCCCTTTAGCAGTTTCTTGCAGTGCTGGCAAACAGTCGGCCGGGTGTACGAGTGGATAACAAATGTGTGAGGCACTTTCACCTTTGTCAGGAAGAACTTATCCAGTTTAATCGGGCGGCCAATATGTAACTGTGAGCCGGATCTACTATGTCGACCCAAAAAGGATTCTGATGGAGATTTTTGCTGTGGATTTAACACAGAAAGGTCAGAAAAGTGGTAGTACAATTCATTCCGTCCTAACTATACTGACAATATACCTTGTTTATCAATATAGTTACATAATACAGTTTATAATTAAGGTTTATTTTACTCCATAAAGGTTTAATTCTGAAATAAAGTATTCGGAAATTTAATGCTTTCCTCAAAGATGCGAATAGGAATACCAACAGGTTTTCTTGAAGGTGACAAGAATGACACAAGTAAAAGAATTTAGCACAAGTGCTTTACCCTCAAACTAAGCAAATCAAAACGGTCTTCACATGTAAAAACGGTACATGGGGTAATTTCATCACTGGTGTAATTGAGCCAGCACAGAAGCGAACAATAAACCACCCCTGACAATTCCCATTTGCTTTAATAGTAATTGCCTAACAGGGATCCCCAATGTTATTTTTACTTGTGAGCTACACTCAGATGTAAAAAATATTGGTGAACCACACAAAAATAAAAAATATTCTTTTGGGGATACCAAATAAGGGCTATTGGCTATTTGGTAGCCCTGTATGGGCTGCTGATCTGCAGGAGACTCTGCTTAGGGTAAAATGGCTTGTCTGAGCTTCCAAAACTTGTCTCCAAGCCAAAAACTAAATTATGGGCACCTACTTTGTGGCCACTGGGCGCAACATCAAAGTGAGAGGTGAGCAACATGTTACTCACAAGCCACTGGTTGGGAATCACTGCCCTAGAGCATCTTTCTCCTTGTGCAGTCAGGTGTTTTCCATTCAAATGGAATAGGGGGCAACAGGGGTGATTTTGTAAAGAGAAACCCTATAAGCCATCAACCTCATGTGGTTTATGAAGAAATTAAACAACCAGGACCTCCAAAAATATACAGGGAGGTTAACTGGATCCTGTTAAAACTGAACATAGTGTGTGAATGAATGTAAGAGAACCCTTAGACTGTAAGCTCCAGTGGGGCAGGGGGACCGAAGTAAATGATGTGTAATCTCTCTAAAGCTCCAGAATGCATCAGCACTATATAAATAAAAGAAGCTAATCATAAAAATCAAACTTGCTCATGTAGACCAACTCACATTCTAAGCACTCGCTAGCAGGCACATATTATAAATCAGTTTATACTGATATCCATGGGTCATGCCTTTGCCAAATAAGCCGAAACCTATCTGCTGGGACATGGAGCTGCAGTTGGAATACTTGTGGCAATGAGACAAAAGATAATTCCCAGAGTAAACAGACAGATGATATATACTGGAGGCCACATCATTGTTTCTGCTGTTACTATTATTGGTTTTACCCTTACATTTTCCCCACAAAGTGAAATAGGAACCGTAGCTAACGTGAAGGACAAAACAGGCAGTAAGATTGCTGGGTATTTTTTTTCCTGTGGCAGTCGAGTAATAAATGCTTTGATGATTCATGTTTAAGACCACGTGTGCATAAAAAGCTGCCTCATGGTGGCAGAATTTCCCATGTAGTTGCTGGTATAACACTGCCCTAGGCACCCCGGAGTGCTAACCCTAATAAAAACACTGCACTTCCCCACAGTCCCTCACACGGTGGCTCTGCTGGGTTGGAATAGAGGACCCTGGAGCCTTAAAACTTGATACTAAGTCTGAGCTGTGGGCCATTTCCAAGGGATTTCTGTTCCAAGCTGAGCTCTAGCTGGAATGGCTCCAGGAAATGATTGCTAAAACCAGATTACATGATGGAAACTGCAGCTGATGGGAAGCTCAGTGCAAAGGTGCCATAACCCATTCAGTGCTGAGAAAGTGCGGAACGAATCTACTGATTGGCCACAAGCAGTGAAGCACGATTTGAGTGAATAAACTATAATACTATCAAAATTAAAGTAAGGGGTTTATTTGATTAATTAAGCCTTACACGCCAGATATGTTTTAAATGATTATTATGCAAACTGTATAAAGCAGGGGTTAAGAAAGTGAGTGCAATGCAAAAAGACAGGAGGGGTAAGGGGTGCAGAAGTGTGCACATCTGTCTGGCAGCTAAGGATGAGAGAACTTTGTGCATCCAGGAAACAGAAAGGATGCGGTGTGGAGATGCGTGAGGTGACAGCGTGCAGTATGGTGCTCAGCCAGAAGCAGCAGCTAGATACAAGCCAAACCAAACATCACTATGGCCTGGATTCCTGCCTTTTCAACACAACTTTCCATGCCTCCGCATGCACACCGACATAAACGAACACTGAATCCTGGGGAAATCATCCCTATGTAGCGGCATACAAAATAAGGATAGAATAGTTTATATCAAACTGATCATAAATATAATATTTTCTACATTCTTTGTATGTGGATTAGACTTTCTACTTATACAACACATCTATCAAGCAATTATCTATGGCCATGCATTCACATTTGATCAGTTCATCCCTAGTCGTGCTAACTTTATCATTCGCTCACACCGACACAACCTTCCTCTGATTTTGCCCCAGCCCACACATGCAATTCCTTATGGATTCCTAGGTGTGCTAACTTTATCATTCGCTCACACCGACACAACCTTCCTCTGATTTTGCCCCGGCCCGCACATATGATTCCTTATGGATTCCTAGTCATGCTAACTGTAGCATTCACTCACACCGACACAACTTTCCTCTGATTTTGCCCTGGCCCACACATGCGATTCCATATGGATTCCTAGTCATGCTAACTGTAGCATTCACTTACACCGACACAACTTTCCTCTGATTTTGCCCTGGCCCACACATGCGATTCCTTATGGATTCCTAGTCATGCTATCTGTAGCATTCACTTACACCGACACAACTCTCCTCTGATTTTGCCCGGGCCCACACATGCGATTCCTTATGGATTCCTAGTCATGCTAACTGTAGCATTCACTCACATCGACACAACTTTCCTCTGATTTTGCCCGGGCCCACACATGCGATTCCTTATGGATTCCTAGTCATGCTAACTGTAGCATTCACTCACACTGACACAACTTTCCTCTGATTTTGCCCAGGCCCACACATACGATTCCTTATGGATTCCTAGTAATGCTAACTGTAGCATTCACTCACATCGACACAACTTTCCTCTGATTTTGCCCCGGCCCATACATACGATTCCTTATGGATTCCTAGTCATGCTAACTGTAGCATTCACTCACACCGTCACAATTTTCCTCTGATTTTGCCCCGGCCCGCACATATGATTCCTTATGGATTCCTAGTCATGCTAACTGTAGCATTCACTCACATCGACACAACTTTCCTCTGATTTTGTCATGTACATAGGAAAACCCTTCCGCACACACAAAAACATAGCTCATCAGACTCTACCCACATGGCAGGCTTCAACTATAGTATGTCATTGCATGAATATAAGAACCATAAAACATGCTGTTTTAGCAGAAGCACTAAAGTGAACATATAAGCCCTAAGATCCACCCCCCACAGGCACCGTGCTACACTGGCTTCTGCTCCCTTCTACAAATGCACTAACCAGCTAATGGCTGAATCCCCTGCAGCGGCAGCAGTCAGACACATGGAAAGATGAACAGCTGGGGTTGGAAAATAAGATGAAAAGACATCACATACCTCATAGCTGGGACTGAGAGGAGACTGAGAAAGGAAGGGGAGGCAGGTCGGGAGAGAGAAGAGAGCCAAGTGTTAAAATGGACTTGCGTGAAAAATACCTGGATAGCACAGACAAGGAAGGGAGAAATAAAGGCATCTGAATATACAGCCATAAAACCTTCCGACAGCCTATGTAAAGCAGATGACCAACCAAAGCATCCAATATGTTAAGAATGTTTCAGAAGGGAAATGTGTGATCGGACCAGAGTATACCAAATAAGAATCAGTGCACAAGTTTTACCTAAACTGGATCAGGTGATTAATGTGCCCCCTAAATATAATCATGTGGCACTTTATTTTAGGAGGTTGTGTAGAATATATTACACCCAGGGGTGTATTTATTAACACTGGACACAAACATCATGCCCATAGCAACCAATCAGATCTATGCTTTTGTTTTCTAACCGTTTAAAATTAATTGCCAATTGGTTGCTATGGGCAATATCACTAGTGATGTTTGTCTCCAAGGTTAATAAATACTCTCCTTAGCCTTTGTATCCAATCCCATCATACCAATAATGGCTCATCAGGAGCACTGGAGAGAGGTTCAACGGACAAAGTGCGAATGCTGGACAATCCAGTCAGCGAGACATTGGACAATCTGCGCTTACGGACACCGCTGCAGTTGTTGGGTATCTTGAAGGCGCACCTCTTATGGTAGTTAAGACCACATCCTGGGAGGAAAAAGGAAACACATAAATACCCGTGAGGTGATTTTGAAGCAATAACTGTAATATTCAAAATATTGGAGATCTAGATATACAAAATATATATCTATATACAGGTATGGATCCATTATCTGGAAACTTGTTGTCCAGAAAGCTCTGAATTACGGGAAGGCCATCTTCCATAGACTCCATTTTAACTAAATAATTCAAATTTTAAAAAATGTTTTCCTTTTACCTTGTACTTGACCCCAACCATGATATAATTAATACTTACTAGAGACAGAACAATCTTACTGGGTTTCATTAATAATTAAATATTTTTTTAGTAGAATTAAGAAATGGAGATGCAAATCACAGAAAGAATCCCTAAGCAATTCTGGATAACAGGTCCCATACCTGTATTAATAGGAAATCAATATTGGCCATCAATTGAAGTGTGACAAAACAAAAACGATAACTAGATGGTTAAGGAAGGATTTGGCACTCATCATGAATTATGATTCCTTAGGTACAGAAGGACTGCAACAGATTAGTTCTTTTATTTTCAAACTTTAAGTAGACATATTGGTTGATATTCAACTGTACTTTTGCAATTTAGCAGGTATGTTCGTAAATCAGCCCCTATTTTATTTACTATACGTGACATGGCGTGGGTTCTCTGGGATATACAGAAGGCAATCCAAAACAGTAAAGCAATTTCCAACTTTATATAAATAAGTTGTACCAACTATTATGGTTGGGATCAGGTCTTTTCCATCTTGATCCAGTGATTTGCCAGGTTACCTACCTAAAGATTCCAATACAAGGTGACCTACCTACATTAGCAATGCCCATAGGTGTTAAACGCATAACTATAACTCGTATGGCATGTGAGACATATATTGCTACTAATGCAATGCAGCATGTCCCTGAAGTCATGTTCTCCTTTGTGCTGATGAATGTGCCCAGATGATATAGTAGCGACATGATAACACTAGACACTGGCATTCACACATGTAAAGAACTAAGGGCTAAACTGAGCTGGGGATAGGAGCACTATTCTGAAAAACACTTTTTGACACTTGCATTGAAAATGTATTAGTTCTTGTTGATTTTATTTTAACAGGACTTCAAAGTATAACCTTTGCTGTACCAAATGTCTGTGATATCACTGTAGATGAAGAGGCAGAAGAGATTGCTCTCAAAAGCAGAGAGACCTTTTCCTATCTGGGCTGCCCGACTAAAGAGCCCTTATTTCCCCAGGCTCAGATTCATGCAGATAAATTGCTATACTTACCCTCACACTTGAGGCCCTGCCTCACCAAACCCCAAAGCATCTCTCCGCAATGGTCACAGAATGCCGGCGCTCGGTAAGAATGGACAAACAATGCATGGGGGCGGATCTGGAAATCTTCGAATGTGGCTGAGGCTTAAAAAAAAAAAAAAAAAAATATAAAAAAAATTAAGATTTTGAAGAGCACATATTTTAAAAGTATACACATTAAAGTAAAACTGAAAGGAAATGACAGTAAATATATCCAGAGTGATCCTCTGAACTCGTCTGAAACCTTTACATCTTAATAGATATTAGCAGTTTCATACTGATAAATGAGACATGCGGATTGGCAACTCTATCAGTGGGCTGCGTAGCTGGAGGTACAAGGATTCCATAAATATTTAGGCAGTGGTGCCTTTTCAATAAGACATTGCTCATTATATTGCTCTCTCAGACCCTGGGAAATTTAAAGCTAACGGACAGTCTGACTCTAGTAGCCGCTTCACTAAACTCCCCTTTAAACTCTCCTTATAATAATTATGATAAAGAAGTGAGAAAGTGTAAAAATATTTCTTATACTATGAGACGGCTGAAAAGGCAACTAAAGCAGTGCCACAAATGTCCCCCTGTACAATGTTTAAAGAGCCACGCTTACAACTGTGCACCACATCTATGCAATGGAAAAAGCCCTCCAAGCAGAGAATTGAAAGCTTCCAGTTCAAATCATCAACCCTAATACAAACAACTTAGAACCACTGTAGTTTGCTGCATCTGAAGCAAGGTATTATTGCCAAAATCAAGGATTATAATGGTTTCCCCATGAAGTGCTTTATGTTAAGATACATGGGGGGGAAGGAGGTCCCTGGTCCACAGAGCTTACAGTCTAAGGTGCTGGGGCAATTCGACTCTGCAATTTTTAAAACCCAGTATGTGGCGACTAATCGCTAAAAAGTTGTGGCTACTTGTACTGTATAATACATTTCAGACACAGTGACTTGTATTTATTTGAGCAGCAGCAGCTATTAGCCACAGAGAGTGGATTTAAATTCACAGTGGGTAAGTAACTGTCAGACACAAACTGGAATGTAATAAGTGAAGTAGGGCCTTGGCCCATAGTGGCCAAGACTAACTCAGATACTAGGCAAGAGCTCCAAGAGAGAGGATTTAAATTCACAGTGGGTAATTGTCAGACACAAACTGGAATGTAATAAGTGAAGTAGGGCCTTGGCCCACAGTGGCCAAGGCTAAATCAGATACTAGGCAAGAGCTCCAAGAGAGAGGATTTAAATTCGTTTTGAGGAGGGAGATTTCCTTGTGGAGGAATTCTGAGATGGAAATGAAGCAGGATAGGAAGGTTTAAAAGTAGGATGTGTCGGTGGCTCAGACAAATGAAGGAAACAATGAGGAACATAAGGTGACAGAAATAAATAGATGTACTGAGCTGCAGAGTAGTGAAAGGCTTAATATACACCCGCCCAACAATGTAGGTCTCTATAAAAATGTATTGCATTAAACAGTTCATATGTAACACACTGCTTCATGTAAATAAACCATGTGCATAGTAGTATGTGGCACTGGGTAATCCTAATGGCACATACTAGGTCATTCTGTCTTTTACTCTCACACTTCTTCCTGTTACAGTTAGAGCTGCATTATTTCCTGTCAGGTGATCTCTGAGGGAGCACACAGCCCATCACTAAAAGGGCAATATTTACCGATATATACATTCCAATTTTAGTAAGATTATTTAATAGGCCACAAAATATAAACTGTTGGTTAAGCATTCATTCTGGTGGTATAGTTTTCCTTTAAGAAGAGAATGCTGTTTGCTTAAAAGGGCAAATAGCATGAGATGATTAGTGTTCATTATATGTAATTTTAGGATTAATTACACCTTTAACAGTTTACAATTGTCAAGAAAGTCAGTTGATATTGGAGGGGTTGGAAATCACACCACCAGCCACACTGCAGAGCATTATGTGGCCATTTTCCTGTGGTTTCTGACCACCTACAGACAACAAAATTATTTGACAAACCAATCTCAACCAAAACACCAAACCACGTAAAAGAAAGCAGGGGAGGGGGGTGTAACCTCTTAAGAGCAGCACACCTTTCAGAGAATGAAAGAAGCAACTGAGCAAACATTATCAAGACTGTGAACCAATAGCTTATGTAACAGTTAAAGGAGAAGAAAAGGTAAAAATTAAGTAAGCTGCATCAGGTCTATGTAAATACAGCCATAAGCACTGCACTCTATCAAAGTCCTCTATCAAAAGACACACAGGATTTTCAACTTTGCTGTCTGTGTTGCATATATAAAGACATATTATAAATAAAACATATTGTCCTCATATCCATACAACAATATGTCCACTATCATGTTACTGGGGCTATTGTTCTAATGAATGGATATACACTAGGCTATATTTTTTGTGTGTATTGTCACACAAAGTGATTTTGAGAATACCCTGTGTGCCATTACCCTTGCATAAACGTAAAGGAGAGCTATACCCCCAGGCACAAAAAGCCCTCTTAACTATCACTGCCTAGACCCCCCTCACCTCTCCCTTATCACATAGTTTCTTAAGGTCCCCATACACGGGCCGACTATAGCTGCCGATATCGGTCCCTTGGACCGATTCGGCAGCTAATCGGCCCGTGTATGGGGAGAGCAGAGCGGCCTGGCCGACCGATATCTAGCCTGAAATTGGCCAGATCTCGATCGGCCAGGTTAGAAAATCTGGTCGGATCGGGGACCGCATCGGCTCGTTGATGCGGTCCCCGATCCGACTGCCCCATTGCCGCCCACATAATCCGATCGTTTGGCCCCAGGTCCAAACGATCGGATTATTTTTTTTTTACCTATATGCTCCCCGATATCGCCCACCCGTAGGTGGGGATATCGGGGGAAGATCCGCTTGCTTGGCGACATCGCCAAGCGAGCGGATCTGCTCGTGTATGGCCACCTTAAGTTTACACTCTGTCCCTATCACTAACCCCAAGCTAAAAATGCAGAGAAGAGCAGCCACGTACCTGCCCAACATCTTACTGACTGAAGACACTTCGGGTCTCACCGCTGACACCTAACCTGCTTGCACAGTTGAAGCAGTTGAATTTCCTGCTACCTCCAACTGCGCAAGCAGGTACGTATCGGCAGAAAGACCCGGAAGAAGATGTCGGCGAGGTATGCACCTGCGCTTCTCTGCATTTTTAGCTAGCGGTTATCGATAGGGACAGAGATTAAACTTAAAAACAATGCAATAAGGGAGAGGTGAGGAAGGTCTAGGCAGTGATAGTTAAGGGTGCTTTCTGCGCCCGGGGGTATAGTTCTTCTTTAATTAAGAACTGCTCGTTGCTGTATTTGTAAGCGATAAGTGTCAGTCACTTGACTTGCACCAGGTGGCTGCTGGCAATGTGCATTCCAAGTGATGGATACTAAGGATTTTGTCACTATTTCCCTTTGTTGAGTGGGCACTCAGAGCCAAGTGCAGATGGTTTGGAGTACTTTTTATTCAGCCCACTGGCTTCTAGGAGGTGCCAATATGTACTGTACTTCCTGACTGTTTAGTAAATAGTGCACTGGTTAATTCAGAAATAGTGGTAGCCCATATTCTAGTCTAATAGGCCATCTTCCAGTATTGTAAGTAAGACCTCCACATGGGGTCTGGGATTTAAACATATGTCATACTATACCCATAACTAGAAGGTCTGGAATACCTATGTTAGTAAAAGGGTTAGAACTGTGTTGCCATTATCTATAGATTCTGTTTAAAACCCATTTTATACCATTTAGAAGAAACAACCAAGATCTTCCCACTTTAAAACAACCGTATAGTCTCATCCTGTATTACTGACACATTCTTCTTTGAAAGGCAAAAAAAAAAAAAAAAGCCTACCTAATATTCAAGACCTGTCTCTCCCTGTTTCCATGTAGCCCATATGTCTTAAGGTGGCCATACACTTTCAGATTTTAGTCTTCTTCCGACAAACATTTGAATATCGATTGTATGTTTAAATGCAGCAATCTAAAACTAACATTCAGACTGAAACTGTAGGATAAAGGATGTTCTGAACACTAAATAGTTGGTAGACACCAATCGTATGAAAGAGACTTCCTGGAAATGCATTATAGGTCCCTAATACATTTGCAGATTTTGCTGTTATCTGACTGAAATGTCAGATCAACTAAACAACCAATCACCATGGTACAAAAATTGTCAGGACGATAATTCGAACCCACACAAAGTCCGAAAATCGGTGCATGTATGCCAAGCTTCAGCTGACACTGTTCTGCCATCACCAAGACAGCTGTGGATACATTATGATACTGTGGGTGTAGTCTCAAAGAATCTCTTAATTCCGACGTAAAGCATAATATATGTTGTTTTACGATGTGCACAGGTGAAAAAAAAATACATGCATTATGAACACATCTAAAGCAGAAATAAATTCCATGCCATTGGCTATGTTGCCACTTTAAAGATGCTTTCAGTACAGCCTCCTAAACTTTTTTGTCCAAGGCATTTTTCCACTGAACTCTCATATCCAATGTTACAAGGTTCACATGCAACCTACATTTTGTCTCTTCTACTCTGATTAATTAATTTGTATCCTCTAATGATTAATAAAACCTAATAATAAACCTAATTTAAATAGGTTTTGCTGAACATGCATATAAACTTGAACCCTGTTAAAAATGTTTTCTTTGACCGCCACCTCATTAGGGAGGCTCGACTTGCACCTTTTAATTATTTGGATCATAGTAGGGTTTGCTTTTGTTTGGCAGAACAATTAAGTCATGTGACTTAAAGCTTTGCACTATTTAACGCCATTCTTTTTATTCATAGATGATGCCAATTTTTATACAAAAAAATGAAAATGCAAATTAGGGTTTTGATTCGATATTTGATCAAATGTTTAACAGAAGATTCTATACAGCTATGGGATCTGTTATCCAGAATTCTCAGGACCTGGGGGTTTTCCAAACAAGCAGTCTTTCTGTAATTTGGATCTCTATACCATAAGTCTACTAAAAAATTATTAAAAATGTAATTAAACCCAACAGAAATCTTTTGCCTCCAAAAAGGATTATATCGTAGTTAGGATCAAGAACAAGGTTTTGTTTGTAATTTCAGAGAAAAAAAAGAAAGCTTTCTGGTAATAGGTTTCCAGATAATGGATCCCATACCTGTATTCAAAAAAATTCTAAAAGTATATGTATTTGGTCCATCCCTCGGTCAGTGCCCCAATGATGTTTGATTACATTTTTCTAGATTAGAATTTTCATTTAAAAAAAAAAACCAAAAAAACCTGATGCTTGTTGCCAGTAAGAAAAAATCAAATAAATAAGCACAAGTTACCTCCTCAGGGGACTCGCTAATTAAAATCCACCCAAACTCAGTGAACAACTCCCAGGGGCAAAGAAAATTACCAGCAGAGTTTTGCTCATTTCTGTTCCCCATAAAGTTACATTTACTGCTATTCCCAGAAGTACAGTAGAAGCCCTGTGACAAGCCATTGATACAACCCTACACAGGGCTATCCATATGCACAATGTGCCAAAAAAAGGATTTACGGTTACATTTTGGATAATGCTGAATACTAAAGTAGTGATAAAGGGCTTTTTTTGTCTTTGGTCTTTGGAAACTGTTTTATCCTTGAGGTAAAGAATATGATCATTTTTTTCCATCTGCTGCTGTCATTTATAACACTAAAACAGGTTTTGATTTACATGCAGTACAAACACACACCCTCCATTATACAGGGATAGTGTATTTAAAAAGGAAGGGTGTGAATGAGTGGTTTGCTGAGGGCTATCTCAGTGATTTCCAACTTCATTTATTACAATACTCTTGAAAGCGAGAAACCCTCCTTCTTTCAACCAACGTGTCTTATGTCCAACCACTACCTGATACAGCTTAAACAGGAATTCCCTACAGGGACAATATTATATTTAAAAATTTTTGACATGCTATTGAGTATAGAATAGTATTCAGAGAGACCACAATTTTAAATATTCTCAGTCCCTAATTATGTATCCTGTGGTACAGCAGGGAAGCTTATAAGTTTTCAATAGGCAGAAGGACACACAATCTATGGTAATTAAAGATTTAGGGAACTTAATTAATGGTTTAATACAAGATCACTTTTGAGATAATAGGCCTCATTTACAATACCCTACGCAGTGTGCAAAGTAGGCCACAATTAGTCTTTTTTATTTTATTTTTTTGCATTGTGCAAATAGCTGCTAGGTGAGTTTTTTAAGCTGCAATCCACGGGGTCACCTCACACTAAAACAGTGAACGCTGCCTGCTTTAGGTACCCACCCCTGTACCATGTGAGTCATTCAGAGACACATGGTATGGAGCATCTGGAGGTGTGTGGGCCGCATCTGGCCTGTCCTTACTGCTTGGCCAAAGGCTGCTAGTAAGGAAAAGGCTGACTGCTCCTCCTGACACAGAGTGTAACACGTAGGTGGGCAAGGGCTTCGCAAATGAGCACTAAGGGCTCACCCCCCAGGGCCAAGTAGTATCAA
This sequence comes from Xenopus tropicalis, assembly GCF_000004195.4. Lineage (NCBI taxonomy): Eukaryota > Metazoa > Chordata > Amphibia > Anura > Pipidae > Xenopus > Xenopus tropicalis. Next base: position 112,898,815 of record NC_030684.2, read on the forward strand.
GTATGGTTTTATAAACAACAGAAGCTGGGCAGTGATGTTGCAGGAGATATGTTCTACTTTATCCAAGGGGTTTGGATGCAGTGCAAAATATACCTTTACTTTATAAAGGAAGGGAAGTTGTTTTTGAGAACACGGGTAAAGAACTGGCTAAATATGTTGCTGCCAATAGTGTATTTCTTGATTGGAGTATGGTTATAACTGGTTTCCGAATTGACACTAGTTCCATTAATCTGATTGACACAAAATATGTATTACAACAGAATACATGCAGGATGTAACAGGTAATGCTGGCTTGCTTTTGGGATATTAGGATAATGTATACCTATACATGAATAGCTAGATAGATGGATATGGACAAACAGAAAGATAGATAGACAGTGCACTTAGGAAACTGCTGTATGAAAAAGTATCCTCATCCAGGGTACAAAGAAAAGTAACCAAATATATAAGTATACTATATTAAATATCTTTTACAGGTTTAGGCACACAGCATGATATTTTACATAGGACTGTATGTAGAACACTGGACTTTAAAAAACCCTTGACTGTAAGCTATAAACTTTATGTAATCTAAATCATATACTCTTTATTTACATACATTTATGCTTCTATGTAACAGTTTAAAAAACAATACTAGTACTGCCAAAAACCTGGCCTGCCCTAAACCTAACTTTCCCTGTTCATTTTACAGTGACTAGAAATGGGTTAATTGTCTAGCTACATATAAATGTCATTGAAAGAAGAGGAGAATGTGTCCTTGCTGCCAGTGAAATTCTTTAGTTTTATAGGTTACAGGCATATATTTTACCACTAACGCAATTACAAATTGAATGATTCTGGGCTTTAATTATCTTGCCTTAAACTGGCAGGAGCCTCTGTGCTAAGTCACTGACCTCATTTAGGCTGCAGGCCTTCATCATATATTGCAAGACTTGGCCCCCATTATCATTTATGGCTGACATTCAGTAACAGTACCAGAAAATGCTCCTAAATAGCTGAAATAGTTTTTTGTACTATGCAAAATTATTATAAAGTTTGCTACACAGAGCTATAAGCACAGATTTGGTCCTTGAGTATATGTAATGGTCAAAGTGGGTAGATGGACTGGTAATATGCCCCTGTAGTGGGCTACACAGAAATATTACCAAAGCATGTTTTGTTATTCAGGATATCATCAAGAGGAAAGTTCCCAGAAAAGTGTGTTTCAGAAGGATATATTGGTTACTTTTTGTAATATTATGTATTTTATTAGAAAACTCCCAACAGAAATGAATAAGAATTACTTTAGCAGTGAAGTCCTTTTTTTGCCTAGGACTGTGATCTCAGGAGTGGGGTAGAAGCTCTACATAGGGGAGCCAATAAGTAGATGTTCATTAGGCTCACAATCTGTTGACACAATGCTAGTATTTTAGCAGAACATAATAACTTTGCCTAACTGAAAATGAAACTTCTATTCTTGAAATCACATGATCTTGTAGTACCCTTGTTAAAGTGGTCATATTATACCTTGCATTCCTCTAATTAATTTGGTTATCCTCTTCTAGATGATCTCTGGCACCATAATGCCCCTTTTAGTCTTCCATATTCAAGACAAGGTCTCACTACAGCTTTGTAGAAAGTCAGAATGGAGCACCATGCTGATCCACCTGTTGTCCAATTGGCCAAACAAGTGATAGAACCTGTCCCCGGGCTTCTAATCTGATCATATGGGGACACACGTACCATTGCTTTTATTGTAATGCTTGATCATTTTCTACCCAGATAACATTGGTCCAAGGATCTATAGAGTGCCAAGTTAGCAGCCAATAATGCATGGGGTCAATTTGCCCAGTTATAATAAACAAGGCTACAGACACCCACTTATGATATTTTGGTAACAAAAATATATATATGTGTTTGTGTGTGTGTGCGCGTCCTTATAACAAACCTTTACATATTTAAATAATTATTATACATAAGAATTACATTGAAGCAATGTAGACAAAATCAAGATACTTGAGAAATACACAAAACAAACTGAAATTTAAAGGGGTCCTACACCCCCCTTTTCAGCATGGGCTCAAAGATAGGCTCAATAAAATAATTTTTATTAAAAACATTTAAAATGATGTTGATATCACAGATTTTACAGATCGCAAACCTAACTTTCTGCATACAAACACACGGGACCAGCCCATATTTCTATATTTAGAAAGCACACACTTGTAACACATAAAGGCATAAAACTATCCCCATTTAGAAGACAGGAATGGAACAAAATGTAATGCTCTATGGCACGTACTGGCAATAAGCGTGCTAGATTCCAAATACTGGCTATTACTGCTTTGGCGAGAAACAACACTGCTATTAACATTTTTTTTTACTGGTTGCATCATAGACCCAAAAGCATCAATTTTCTGTTTTCATATTATATTCAGTGTTTTCTATACAGGTACAGGAGTCCATATAATCATTTATTTGCATAGCACCAATAAAAAAAACACACATCCTTTACAGGACAGGCATTGTATTTGTTATCTATAAACCCATTATACACAAAGCTCTGAATTATGAGACGGCCAACTCCCACAGAGTTCATTTTAAGCAAATCATTTTAACTGTTAAACAGTAGCTTGTACGTGATGGTATCTAAGCTGCATGAATCCATATTGGTGGCAAAACAATCCTATTGGGTTCATTTCATGTTTAAATACTTTTTAGCAGACTTAGGGCTGTGACACATGTGGAGATTAGTCGCCAGCGACAAATCTCCCCGAAATGCGAAAATGTAAATTGCCGGTGGGATGGCATACGCGGTGCCATGATTTCCTGAAATCATGAAGTTTCCTCTCAAGGCAACTTCCGCGATTTCGGTAAATTGCGGCGCCACGTATGCCATCCCATCCGCGATTTACATTTTCGCCGGTGGGATGGCATTTCGGGGAGATTAGTCGCCCGCGACAAGGGATATTTGTCGCGGGCGACTAATCTACCCCGTGTGCCACAGCCCTTAAGGCATGGAGTTTCAAACGTGCCACAGCCCTTAAGGCATGGAGTTTCAAACTACCGAAAGATCCCTTATCTAGAAGCATTCTGGATCACAGATCCCATACTTGAATTAGAAAATATAACCTCACAAAAATAGGTAAAACGGCCCTATCCTCTGAAGTCCTGCCGCCCTAGGCCTGGGCCTTTGTGGCCTTGTCACAAATCCGGGCCTGAAAACAATTTTACGCTTTTTTTTTTCTCTTTTAAACTTTAATGTTTAAATGATTTGGAGCAGACTTTAGGTACAGTGATCAAAATTACAGAAAATTCCCTTACCTGGGCAACCAGTTCCCAAGAATTCTGAATAATAGATACTATACCTGTACTACTAAATGTGAGCTTTCCAGAGGAAACCAATGCAAACAGGGAATAACAAACAAGCTCTTTGCAGAGTTAAAGCATATTTCCTGCCAAATATAAGTAGCCGTTAGTAACCTCTACATGCGGCACCACCCTGAAGAGGGCATTGTCGTGTTTTTTTTTAATAATTTGTACAGTAAAATTCTAGCGGTTTTTCGGTTTCTTAGTTTTGCTGTTATTGAGTATGCAGCTAATATGCATTTCTCCTATGTGGGCAGCCAATCAGGCAAATATATAGCTGCTTATATAGTGAAACGTTCAGGTTTTATTGTGTCGGGATGCATCTTTTATCTGTTGCCTAAACAGCAAACAATATGACTTCAGTGTGATTTAGAGCAATAATAAACTGGGCACAGGTAGCAGAGGGAACCCTTGCTCTTCCAGGTAGTTTTATGGGGGAAGGGGAGTTGATTTTAAAAGAACAGTAACACCAAAATATGAAAGTGTATAAAAGTAATTATAGTATAATGCACTGTTGCACTGCACTGGTACAACTGCTTTGTTTGCCTCAGAAAGACTACTATAGATTATGTGTGTCAAACACAAGGCCGCGGGACAAATCCAGCCTGCCTGGCTGTTTTATGTGGCCCCTGGTGACTGTGCCTGACCATGCAGCATGACCAATTGCCTGACTGCGCCACTCCAACCTTCCAATTGGCCGCTCTTACATTCCTCCCTGCAGGGTGTGTGGTGCGTATTACGTCATTCCGCACCATGCACCTTGCAGGGCAGAACATAAGAGCGGCCACTTGGAGCGCCGCAGTCAGGCAATTGGCAACGCTGCATGATCAGGCACAGTCACAGCGCCACGGGGACTGGAGCAGTGCAGTCAGGCAATTGGTCAGCTGCACGGTCAGGCACAGTCACCACGGGCCACATAATGAACCTCTGCTCATCTGTGGCCTAGGTTGCCAAGGCTCTCATTCAGTCCTGTCCAGTTTGCTTTGTGCTTGTTGCTATTTTGAAAGCATGATTAATACACGAGGATGGTGTGCGATATGGTGTTTCAGGGTAAGGAAAGGATCTACCCTTTACGAAGACTAAGGGGCACATTTACTAATCCACGAACGTCCGGCAAGCGTCCGAATGCGGTTTTTTCGTAATGATCGGTATTTTGCGACTTTTTCGCGAATTGTCGCAAATTTTTTGAGCGCTCAATACGAAAAAGTCGCAACAATTTGCGAAAGTCAAAATGGCTATGAAAAAGTCGTGACAATTCGCGAAAGTCATAATGGCTATGAAAAAGTCGCTACAAATCACGAAATTTGTTATGGCTATGAAAAAGTCGCGACAATTCGCGAAAAAGTCGCGACGGTGACGAAAAAATCACAAAAAATACGAAAAAGTCGCAAAATGTTCGTTTCCAATCCGATTTTTTCCCATTCGGGATTCGGATTCGTGGATTAGTAAATCAGCCCCCAAGTATCTCAATAAAAAAATTTGTCCCGCAACTCAAGCCGGCCATACACACACCGATATTTTGTACGATATTCGGTGTGTGTATGGCGGCTCGACGAGACAACAAATATCACAAAGGCTGCGGATATCAGTCGTCTTGTCGATCGGGCAGGTTAAAAGATTTTGATCAGGCGCCCAAGCTAATTCTATGTTAAGGGCTGAATCGGCAGGTGGAGGTAGAATTTATATTGTCAATGGAGGATGGGAACGATCTTACCAGCGACCAATGGTCGCACGATAGATCATTATTGCTAAGTGTATGGCCACCTTTAGCCTGTGTTTTAGATTTTGGCCCCCTTATGTGATTGAGTTTGACACCCCTGGTTTATATAAGCAAAGCTGCTGTGTAGCTATAGGGGCGGTCATTATAAGAAGAATGGGCACAGGTTACATAGCAGATAACAGATAAAGCACCATTATATTCTACAGAGGTTATCTGCTATTTAACCTGTGCCTTTCCTCCTTTTTTCCAGCTTGTATGGCTGCTCCCATGGGTACATAGCATCTTATTTATATAAACTATAGTAGCGTTTCTTTAGCCAACACACCAGTTTACCAGTGCAGGGCAACAATACATTTTATTTTAATTACTTTAAAACATTTTTTGTGTTACTGTTCCTTTAATTTAAAATTTTACTGAAAAAAAAATTACTGAATTTAACGGATATAGTTGGTATTGTTACTTCCAGAAGGGTTAATTAGTTCTTTATAATATCCCCTGTGGCGATAATAAATCCTCCTGGACAGGGCCAGAAATGGAAAGGAAACAGCAAAAATCCAAACAAAGGACTTTATAAATGAAAATATCATGCTTCCTAGGAATGACACAGGATCTTAGAACCTGGATGCTAAAGCTCGTCATACACAAGGCAAGTGATCAATCTGAAAACCATCTATTTTAGTAACATTTAGCCACACACCCAATGTTCAGGGGATTGATCCATAGCGAATGATCACAGTAGGCTGAAGTGCAAGTCCAGACATCTGCCCACTGGGTTATTACATTTTGCATGTAGGGCATTTCTATTTGCTTTCATTATTGACCCTTTAACGTTTTTTTATGCACGTGCATCAGTAAGAATTCTGTGTAATTGGTTTGAATCAAAACCTGTTTGGCAACAATTTTTTTCTGGGCTTATTTGCAAAGGAATGATGCTTTAATATTTCACTTCAGCTGCAGGACCCATAACTGTAACACAAAGCATCCTTTCGTTTTCATTATAAACTACTGTCATGGAAAATTCAGATACTGAAGGTCATTTAGGGTAGAAAGGTAAGGTTTATTCTGAACAAAGTCAAGAGTCAGAACTACAGAACAAGACAGGACAGGGTTTTATAGACTTTGTGATGTAGTAGCATACAAATAAAAAAGTATGAGCATAGACATTACTAGTCACAGCACAGAAAACAAAGGGCTGCTCTACAGCCAAACAGGTAGCTCTGTCTTCAAGGCCAGGGTAGTAGTCCTGCACACACAGAATGTATGCCTGATCACTAATAATGGGTGATTGTTTATTTTTTTACCCCTAATATCCCCCCTCCATCTCCATAAAGTAAACTTACATTATTAAAACTATAGGTGGAGCTTTTTTTTTTTTTTAATCTTTTTAATTACTGAGCTTCTGTTAAATAGATGCAAATATTGTCCATATGCTGGCCCAAATATCCTATGAGCACTTCTGCCATGGAAACCCTCCTCCCAGTGACTATGGTCCTCTACCTACTGATCTGCCTACTAAAAGTAACACACACATATTTGTACAGACACACATATTTGCATGTACCCAGTTTTATAAATCTTCCAAATGTATCCTTTCTAACTATATATGGTTTCCAGTGGTTTGCTATTGCGTTACTGCAATACGTGCTTGCTGAATCCCTTTATAGTTCTGCATTTCTTTCCCTGGTTTGTAGTAAATTACCGTGAAAGTGTCAGTAGAAAAGACATTAGACTCACTTAAGAAGTTACTATTAAGTTTGTTTAAAGTATTTGATGCATAATAAAAAAAAATACAGCAAATTATTACATAATCTGAAAGTACAACCCTGTTTTCAAAACAGTTATGACATTGTGTAAAAGAAAAAGAGAATGGAATTCTCTTTTAACCCCTATATTTAATTGCAAGCAGTACAAAGACACCATATCAAATGTTGAAACTGAGAGTTTATTGTTTTCTGAAAAAAATATGCTCATTTTGCATTAGATGCCAGCAACACATTTAAAAAAAGTTGGCCGAGGGGCATGTTTCCCACTGTATTGCATCACCTCTACTTTTAACAACACTCTGTGACCATTTGGGAACCAAGGAAACCAATTGCTGTAATTTTAAAGGTGAAATGTTGTCCCATTCTTGCCTTCTTGTCTACTTCTTTTTATTTTTCATTTCATAATGTGTTAAATGTTTTCAATGGTTGACTGCGGGCAGGTCAGTTTAGTACTCAGACTCTCTTACTGCAGAGCAATTCTCCAAATCCTGTATATATCATTTAGCATTAATGGTGCCTTCCCAGATGTGCAAGCTACCAATGCAATGTGCACCAGTGCACCCCCATACCAATAGGGATCTGGCTTTTATGGGCTGTGACAGACAGGGAGATTAGTCGCCGTGCAACAAATTTCCCATGTCACAGGCAACTAATCTCCCCGATATGCCATCTCACCGCCTAGAATGTAAATCGCCAGTGGGATGGCATACGCAGCGCCTCTCAAGGCAACTTTGGTGATTTCGGCAAATCGCCGTGCCACATATGCCATCCCACTAGCGATTTACATTCTAGCCGGTGGGATGGCATATCGGGGAGATTAGTCGCAGTCCTTAACTGTGCATTGATAACAAACTGGATGCTACTCTTCTTCTTTAAAAGAATTTTACATTTTGATAGATCAGACCACAAGATAGTTTTCCACTTCAACTCAGTCCATGTTAAATATGCTTGGGCCCAAAGGTAGGCAGCGGTGTTTCTGGATCATGTTTATATATGGTCCCTTCTTTGCATGGTAGACTTATAACTTGCATTTGTGCATGCAGCCACACACTGTTCCCAGCCAATGGTTTTGGGAAGTATACCTGAGCCCATGCAGTGATTTCCACTACAGAATCATATCTGTTTTGAATAGATTGCCGCGTCAGGGCTGGAAGATCACGGCCATCCAATATTGGCATTTGGCCTTGTGGACAGAGATTTCTCCAGATTCTACAAATCTTTTAGTAATATTGTGTACTGTAGATGATGAAATCCCAAAATCTTTAGTTCTAACAGATCCTCTTTTTAACATTACACAACTCTCTTCCAGTCTTTTGTTACCCTATCCAACTTATTTGAAACGTGTTGCTGGCACCAAATTCAAAACAATATATCTTTTTAGAAAACAATAACAATTCTCAATTTCAACATTTGATATAGCATCTTTGTACTATTTGCAATTAAATATAGGGTTTCTCTTTTTATATACATTTTATAGTGTCCCAACCAATAGTGTGCTAAAAGCATTTATCCCGGTACCCAGTACACAAACTAATGGTTACACAACTGCGCCATACAGTGTGTATTGGAAATCTTAGTTTAAAATGATACAGACAAGTTCTTATATTTGCTATTATATCTATTATAATACACAAGAACTATGAATATCCTGTAAATTATATCCTTATAAAGAGTGGGCCAAGTTGCATGACTTGTAAAAAGCACTCAGCCTTTGACCTGTTGCTTTTATATGGATCATGGAACTCCTCAGTGATACAGTCAGTGGCACCTCAATTTTACATTTCCTGATTTTAAGTTTGATTGCATTTCACATCATTTTTCATTGGTCCCACCAGTTTAAAATGCATAATAGATTTCTCTGGCTTGACATTTTCACGAATTTTACAACTTTTTTTTTCTGGTCCCCTGAAAAATGCTTAGAGGTCTGTATTACTTACAAGTTTCGATCCTCCAACCAAGATTAAGGGTAATGGTAACAAGGGGACAAGTAGTGTTTTGTCCCACTCCCACTGATTGATAAATTAATGGAGGCATAAAGTGTTACTTATCTCCTCATGTGGCATTGCCCTAATTTTCCAGTGCACACAGAGCAACTCAAGCTGGATGGGAATCCAGAATAGAAGGTTTGTGCCACATTCCAAACTCCTGCCAAACTTGACAGATTGCATCAGACGATGCAATGCTGACTGCTAAGTGGTTTAGGGGTGATTTAAAAAAAGAATATGGCCCTCCAATACTAGTGACAATGACATGTTCCTATAAATGGGCATCATATCCCTTTAAAATAGATTTATATTCCAGTTCACAAAAATTGACATTATTTTAAAGGTAGCAGAGAAAGGTGGCTAAAAGGAACAGAATATATCAGCAATAAAAACAGGCTGCTCCACATGGGTATGTTTACATTAAAAAAAGAGCTGCCTAAGGGGATGTATGATCATGTTATACAAAGAATACATAAAAAGATTTTCTGGAAATATGTTCACAAATAGGCCTACAGTGAGGGCAAGAGGGTATCCCTACAGATTAAAAGAGATTCAGCTTCAGCTGCTGAAAGGTTTCTTTTACGGAGAAACTTGTAAACTTGTGAAATGAAATCCCTAAAGCAGTCACACTGGACAAAGCCACACGTGGTTTTAAAAAGAACATTTTACATTTATATTGCCACACTAGTGCAATTCTAATACTGTTCCTGCTCAAAATCCCCCATTGTGACACTGGCCTTAGAGCATATTCCCCAAATGGCACCAGGATGAAGCACCAAGTGGCCATTATCACGTTGCATGCCTGCTGCAGGCTTCAAACATTTTTTTTGTTTGACATGCCCATTTTATAATTGTCACCTAGAAAGGCAGGTATTGAAAATTCAGACCATTACATGAAAACTTGAGCCATTCTCTCAGTTTCTGGAATCGACTAATGGAACTATTAAAAAGTTCTATGTAACTGTCACAGGCTAAGCAATTCTAGTCATGCCTAAAATGTCTCTCGGATCGACTAACCACAAGGTTCCTTATCAACATCCGCAGTATTCCTGTTTTTTTTTATATATTTTGTTATAATGTAACAAAAAGAAACCAGATGGGCACTCTCCATACCAAGTGGGTTTTTTTTTAATGTCTGCACAGAGAGATATCACATAACTATACCAGCATGGGCGATAGGCAGTTGTTCACTCAGAAACACTCAAGCGACAGGTGGACAGGGTGGTTTTGACAACCACTCTTTTCTGCTAAAGGGCAGTGGCAGTCAAAAAGCTTGACGTGCCACAGGACTAAGTTTTTGTGCTGCTGTGTGCTGTGATGGGGCAGTAGTATTTGTTTATTTTGTTCTCACTCTAAAGGTCCCCATACACAGGCCGATTCTGGCTGCCGATATCGGTCCTTTAGACCAACTCGGCAGCTAATCGGGCCGTGTATGGGCACTACCGACGGGCCTGCCCGACCGATATCTGGCCTGAAATCGGCCAGAAGTCGATCGGGCAGGTTAAAAAATCTAGTCGGATTGGGGACCGCATTGGCTCGTTGATGCGGTCCCCGGACCGACTCTTCCTATACCTGTTGTTATAATTCGATCGTTTGTCCCCAGGGCCAAACGATCGAATTAGCCTGGATTCTCCTGATATCGCCCACCCGTATTGGGACCCGTATGGGGACCTTTACTCCAGACTAACTCTTTATACAATGCAGAAGGACTCTTTATAAAATGCAGAAGGACTTTATTCTCCTCCAGGTAAACCAGCTGGCTTCTGCTTAACTGTTTCAGGAGTAAGAACCAGCAGGTCGACTTTAGCACTTATTACTATTTATTGGAATAATGCTTAGAATTTTCTACCATTATAAAAAAGGTTTTTAGGTTGACATCTCCTTTTGCAAAGTCTGAAAAGGAAGCTTGCTTTTACCTGAAAGCACCACTTCAATGAGGTCCCCCTCCTGAATATCAGCCTCAGACTTAACCAGCTGCAAGATGTTTTCGGAGTTTGGATCATGCCGAAACAAGAGGATCTTGTCATACATCCCGTAGAAACCACATTCTGGAAACTGCAAATGACAGGAATGGGCAGATCAGAATTAGGAAGTCTGAAAACTCTTTTTGCCACTTTATAATTATACAAATAATAGAATGTTCTGTCAGTTTCTATAAAGGAATGCTCTTGATATGACATGATTCTCCAAACTTATAATAAGAAATCAAATATTTCAAATGGAGACTAATAAGGTTTTGTAATTAAAGGTGCAACCAATCAGAAAATCGCATTTACTGGTCACCCTTTTAAAAGCAAACACCCTATCAGTTGTTATAGGTTACTGCACCTGAGCAAACGTTGTGCCTTTAATTACATATGGGATTGACTTTTTAAATTAAGTGCTCTTTTATCCTTCATTTAACATGACAAAAAAATGATCACTGAATTATAGAGACATATTTTTTTTGCTTGATGGTTTCCTTGGCTGTGTATAAACCCAGCAGCTATGCCTTCTAGATACCCTATCTACATCTACTGCCATAGCGTCTTTCAGGTTAGAGCCATCACTTATATAAAATTTCATATGTGCCATTAGCGTAAAATCACATAATCCCAACCAGGAACTCAGAGCTGCCCCTAAGACTAATTGTGCACAACACAAGTAGTCAAAAAATTCTCTCTGGGGTTTGGAATCAAACAGTGCTGTACACATTATATCAATTATATGGAATGCTGTATAGATACAGCATATAGTAATACTTCTCAGCACTGAGAGACATGTGCTTCAGAAAAATATAAGGAGGATTAGCTGCACTTGGCTTCTGAAAAACCGCACTTGCAAATTACAATTTTCCAAGGACAGTGCATATGTGTGTGTATTGTGGGATAATAATATGCCATAACCAATCCAAAAATAGTAAAGTACTTAATGGGCTTCCTTTTAACACTAAAGGGTCCATTAATCAAAGGTAGACAGAGATGTTGCACCACAACCCCTTGGATGTTGCTCCCCATGGCCTCAAAGCAGGAGCTCATTTTTGAATTTCTGGTAAGGAGGCAAGTATTGGCTGCATAAAAACTATAACGACAAACATAGCCTTCTGTAGGCTGCCAGTCACACTGTGACTTTTTCGAATTCGCACAAAAGCCAGTGTCAAAAATCCAAAAACCTCTAACAGTATGAAGCAAAGAGAGATCTTCTAGTAAAAGGAAGGGACATCTGCCATTGACTGCTACATGGCTTGACAATTTTATATGGAGTATTAAGGATTTGGAATGGTCAGTTTTGTAGCGAAATAAATCTTGGAAGTGTCGCAACTTTTTTGGCGATTTTTAGCACTAAAATAATCAGATAGAAAAAAAAATACAACTGTTTGTATGCCTCCCTTAGATCTGGTAACTGCAGAAGGCATGGTCAATAAAACCACTCTTGAATTTGTTTCCAAACAGCAGTTGTACCACATATTTAAACTCACAATATATAATTTTATTACAGAAGATGAGAAGATGTTACAGAGATACTACTTCAATTCTCATGCCATTTTTGAGGACACAGTTTACTCTGTAGTGGCCCTTTTATCTCTATCACTTCTAGAGTTGAAATGTGAGATAACAGATGAACAGAGTATGTGGGGAAACCTAGCTAACTACAATGCCAAGGAAACAAAGCTATATATTTTATGAAATCATTTGCCAGCTGTAATGTAAAAATGTAAATTACAGAATGTGAAGTATACCTTTAATCAGCTAAAAGAATTGGAGTGGGAATACAAAGCACTGAAACTGTTAATAACATTCTAGCAAATGAATGGTTTCTAAAGCCTAGTTGCTGGGAAGACTGGGACCCATTGCCTCTCTTTAACAAGGGCTCTTCTTGCAATTAATAACCCCTTGAGCAGTGTCCTCTGGACAGAAAGGGGTCTCCATGACAGCGAATAGCATCCAATGTGTTGCCATGGATACAAGCACAAGGTATGTTTCAGGGTAAACACCGCTTCATAAAATAAAAGATGCACATAAATAATTATGCAGTGAAAGCCTCCTTAAAGAGAAGGTATTTACAGGCCCCGTGCTCAACACAAAGGACTGCCTTAAAACCAAATATGAGGGATTTTAACCTTCATAATGAGGCATCCGAGGAGTGGGACTTGGAAAGTAACCAAGGTAAAGGACCAGAGAATTTCCAGCGAGGCAGGCCTTCCCCCACAGAAATGCAGGTGTGAACATTTCTTGGCCCAAAACACTTGCACTTTCATTGCAGTGAAAGGGAGTCAAGGAAGGCTTTTCACTTGGCTGATATAGGATGGCCTAAAATACACCCCAAGTTGATGGCTATTTTCTATTGTAAAAGAAAATGTCACTAAACGTAAGGGGATCATGGTTACCCATCCTAAATACCATGGGGATACTTAGATTTGGGTCTCAACCTGTAAGTTAACAACCCCTGCCTAAAATGATCCTGTCAGAGAAGAACTGCAAAACATATTGCATATTGCATAAATAAATATGTATAGTGTTAGAGAGAGTAATTAATCGCATTTGCAGCAGATTTTCCTTTATTAGTATTACATGAGGTTTTAGCTTGGTAGGGAGCAAAAGGAATGGCTACATATACACTGGTCCTTTTAAATAAATATACTAAAGGTTATGAGACCAAAAAGAAAGCAGAAATATGTTCTCTAGTCACGACAACTCAAGTGCCCCTGAAAAAAGAACACTGTAACTAGCAACACAGATCCCAAGTATTATTCTAATAGGTACAAAATTGCAAATTATTTTTATCTGGCAAACATACACAATAGCTGCACAGAACACACACAAAAACCCCCATGCCCATACAATACTCCTATAGGATATAACAAATGACAAACAAAAAAAAAATCAATTTAGAACAGCTACAAGATCTAATAAGTGGTCTATATATGCTGTAAATTTGGCTATAAATGCCCACATTTAGTCAGGCAGGTTTGGCGATTTTTTATATACTCTCCAATCTATATGCCAAGTCAGGGTCAGTTTTAACATACTATATTGCGAGTTAAATCCAATTGAAATATAAGATCGGCCTTACCAATGCATGACAGATGCATCAGAGAGAACAATGGACAACAAGGCTTAGCCTCCCCAAACAAAATGCCAAATCCTATACAGGTATGGGATCCCTTATCTGGAAACCCATTATCCAGAAAGTTCCTTAATACGGAAAGGCCATCTCTCATAGACTCCATTAAAAGCAAATAATTCAAATTTTTAAATATGATTTCCTTTTTCTCTGTAATTATAAAACAGTACCTTGTACTTGATTCTATCTAAAAGATATAATTAATCCTTAATTGGATGCAAAGCAAGCCTATTGGGTTTATTCAATATTTAAAAGATTTTTAGCAGACAAAAGTTATGGAGATCCAGATTATGGAAAGATCCCTTATCCGGAAAACCCCAGGTCCCAAGCATTCTGGATAAAAGGTCCCGTACCTATATATATATGTTTATATGCAATTATAGGATCTCCTATGGAAAGCCCTCCTATGGATTTCACCCTCCTCTGATTTCCAGAAGGTACTGTACCTATAATCTGTGAATGTTCCACCAAAGCAGAGTTGACAGGTATTTAAAAGTATTTGTAAACTTAACAAATGAATTCAATCAGCCTTTGAATTTAGAAAATCTGTGCGACCATAACATTTCATACGACTTTCCCTTTAAAGTTCTGACACAGTCTCAGAATTGTTGCTTCGTAGCGTGATCACTAAACCACAGCTCTCCATTTCTAGGCCTGATGCCCAGATGCAACCAAAGTATTTATGGCCTCCAACCGACTCCAGCTTCACTTGGTTTGACACTACAAATACTAGTTGCTATGTTTAAATTTTCTTGCAGAGGGGACACCAATGCCGACAGTATTATTGTACCTATATGTAAAAGCTATGCTTTTTATACTAAACCCAAACAAATATGTATTTTTTTTTATAAGTATTATTCAGGAAAAAACATACATTCTGCTTGAGCTACACTGCCAGCTGGCTTCTTGTAAGGAAACTATAGAATATTAAAAGAGCTATGGAAAGTATTGAGCCAGCCTAAGACAATCTGAGCCAAGGCAAAATTAATAATGAAAGAGCAGCCAAACAAAAAGCACCTTGAGTGTTATAACATCAATAGGCCAAGAGGTTTGGATATTGACAAACACGGCTACCCACACTGCTAGACAAATAGCACTGATCCACTCATTCTATAACATACTACAAGTAAACTTCCCCTTTAAAGCCACCAATACATTCACAAAACATAATGCATTAAGGTTGTGAACAAATAGACATGGTCTACACATATATGGCACATTGTGTCAAGGAAGGCATATAAAAAAAGATGATAACTAAACAGGGAAGATTAAAAACCAATGGTACGGTGGCCATTCGGCCTTATTTCCGGATGTGAACAGCTACATTGTCCTTTTACTGAAACTCAGAGCACCAGCATCTGCACTGATGGATTTGTATCTGGTCTGGATAATCTCAGCTGCTGAAAAGGAGGGGCACCAGAATTCTGAATCTGGATTAATAAAGGAAAATCATTTCATACACATTTAATTAAGCTAAATTCAATCTTCTTTTACTGAAAAAAATGATCAACAAAAACTCTACTCCTGTCCTATAATGGTCATCTGTCTATTATTCTGTTTCAGCCTTTTATCTGTCTCCATAAAACCTCCTGACACTGTTGCAACAAAAACTACTTACACCAATGATAAGTAGAATGGACTAGAGTCCTGCTTTGCAGGTTGGATTCCTTAGGAATACTCAAAAAGCGTTTGAGTGTGGACTGCAGGCAACTTCGTGTGACTTCGGATTACCAAAGCGATGTAAAAGGTTTCCACTTGTGACTCCTATTGTTGCAGATGGAAAGCCTTTTTGGAGCGGTTTCTCGCCCGCAATAGCAGAGATCTATTGTGGCTGACTGTTCCATGGGTTCTTACCCTTAGGGTTTTAAAGAAAACAATTAGCAGTAAGCTTGGTGAGATTGGTCAGGTATCACAGAAACTAATTGAGACACTGAGACAGATCTTTCACTGATGTGCCCCACCTTGGTGTAGTCAATATTGGGCTGATTGGATCGTTTGGCCCTCAGGCCAACAACTGGACCATAACTGCTTCTATGCAAGCTGTTGAGACGAGGACCACATCAACACACATCTGCGGTCCTCAAACCTGCCAAATTGGCAAACTCAAACCTGCCAAATTGATATCTGCCAGATTTTCAGGCAGATATCGGTCGGGCAGGCACCATATATGGGCCAATAAGCTGCTGACTAGGTCTAAGAAGGAACAAGTTGGCAGCTTTTATTGGCCCATATATGGCTACCTTTATTCTCATCAGAAGCAAGCTGGACTTGAGGAAGAGCCGATTATAGCTACAAACCAGAACAAAGAAACAATAAGCATATAATGCTTTCAATAGAAGATAAGACAGGATGGAGGGTAATTGTTTCACAGTGCCCTGATCAATTGCCCTCTACTGCCTAGCACCACTAAACTTACTCCAAGAGGAAGGAGGCATGCCCTGGAATTCCAAACACAGTAATAATGCTACATGTACTTATTCTCTGAGTAAACATTCTGAGCTGCAGATAATACTTTGGAAACAGGCTAAACGGCTTCTACTTGGTTATTTTATAATAGTGAAGTTCCCTTTAATAAGAAAGGCAACAGTTAAACGCCTAATCAGCAAGACTGTTTCCTAGCACCTTTAGAGCAGGATGAATGGGTGCAACTACCGGGCAGATTCTGTGCTGTGAATCCATTAGGCAACAAATATTGTGCATTACACTTGCATGTTGATCGTTACGGAAGCTCCACCTATGAGCACTTTTCCTGCACTGTGCACTTTAAACAGGCAGCGATTTATGTGGCTTTCAACTGACTTTTAAGGCTCTGTAACGTCTCAGATCCATAGCCATGACAGGTATACTCTGCATAATAAAAGAAATAGCAGTGTACATTGGACTACAGAGGCATTGGCTCTGCAACAAAACATGGCAAATCTCCTGTTTAAAAATACACTCTCTCACTTACTGCTCATTACTTTCCAGCCCTTAATTTCTCCATTTACTTCTTCAAAACCAAATCCTACCTCTTGGAGTAATAGCATCTGATCCAGCACCCCAGCCACTGTGAATTTCACCTCTTATTACCCTCTTTTTTGTTTTGGAAACAAGGTATAGAGATCCAAATTATATATGATCTTTTGTACCGGAAAATCCCAATTCCCAAGCACTATGTAAACTGGCTACAAAATGCAGAAAGGGGCGGAATAGCGGGGAGTACATAGTTGTCCTTGTGGGGCTCATTCAGGCAGTAAGCAAGACTGAGTAGGTACTATAGCAACAGTGTTCAAGTATCAAGCAGAGATCTCTTACCCACTGACACTATAACTGGAGACAGGGGGGGGGATCAAAGGGATGCAGAGTGAGCGAAAGGCAAATGTAAGACATAAAAGATGAAAAAGAAATGGAGGATCAGATGCAAGAATAGAGCTTTAACTGAAGTACAAAATCATTGCAAGCTGTAATAAGCTTATACACACCCTTCCATTGTCCGGCACTGTGAAATAAGTTAGTGCTTTATAAATTAATAATACATGTATTGGAAGGGTATAAAATAAAAGTATAGAAGAGAAGGCTGTATTAGAGGAAATGGTTGCAGGAAAGGACAGGGCATCGGAAAGGAAAAGGAACATGCATGTGTAGTAGGATGGGGGTGAGGATGGGGGCTAGAAAATATTAACTAATGTACTGCTGAAACACATCACTGCATGCAGATCAACTACTGACTAACCGCAAGTTACTGAACCACAAGGCCCGGGTAGGAGTGGGGAAAGCCAATAAAGGTAATATAAGACAGAGGCCAAACGATAGCTGCTTAATGTGACCACATAATAGAGAGAAACACAAAGCAATGAGGCAGCCAGACAGACATTCTCGTGCCAATTCGCTGCTTTCCTCCTGTTTGCAACACAACCTCCTCTCCAAGTTTTAATGTTAATGTTGTCACAGCACACAAAGTATTCAAGTGAAAGCCCAAACACAGACTTACAAATGATGCCGTGTGTACACCCAATACACAAGCTCTTTTTGATGAGGTGGAGGCTTCCCCCAGTTCAGTGCAGAAGAGGAAACGTGCGAGACAAAAACCCCTTAAACATAACTGAGCAAAGGCCAACAGAAACAGGAGAAACAGTTCTGTCGCCATTCAGATCACCATGAAATGGTATCTGTGGCCCTATGTCAAAAAAAAAACCAAAAAAACCTACACAACTGTGTGTTATAAAAACACAACCTGGGGTAGCCAACCACAACCCAGGGTAGCCAAGAAAGATGAAGTGGAAGAGGATCACTACATGATGCCCACTTGGTCAGGCATTGTTCTGCTATTAGATATTACATATGCCTGGGGCATTATGTAAGTAAATACAATCACTGGGGGTGCCATTTCACCTTTCCTTCACCTTTAAAGGAGAACTAAAGCCTAAAAAGGATAGGTCTAAAATGCTGTATTTCATATACTGAGCTTAATCTACCAGCCCAGAGGATAAGCAGACATATAACAGTAATGGCCCATGCTCTCAAGCTCCATAGCTTTCCATCTTCAATCTTTAAAACATTATCAGAGTGAGGTTATGTTTGTCATAGAAATGGATGCTACAGTGCAAAGTTTATACCAATTCTGATGCAAAATGCACTGATTTCTATCCTGCCATGAAATGTGAATCTGAAGTAATTGTAAATTAGTTGTGTATTTCATATTATTTAACACAAGCTGTAGCATTTCCAGTCAAAATCTTTGTTCTGCTTTAGTTCCCCTTTAAATCTAGCTTATGTGGGCAATACAATGTAGGAGAGTTAATATGCTAGCAGGTAAAGGCAGGTTGCATGCCAACAAAGCAGTGTTAGAATGTAAGGAAAACAGTGGATCTTTTTAAAAATGGGATCAAAGAGCAACTGTCTGATTCACAATGTGTTTCGCTTTCATGTTCTCACCCAAGCACCATTATCCCACAGGGATCTGTGCGTGGCAGAAATGCAGGCTTTATTAACATACACTGCATGCAAGTCCAATCCTAAATGGGTTATGTCACCATAAACCCTACTAGACAATGACACAAACATTGCTGCTTTTCTATAATGTTAAGAAAGTACTAACCTCTGCTTGTCCGCTTTAATTCCATACACGGTACAAATATATTATATATATTCAATTGAAACAGAATAAAATAGTATGGCAGCAATAGGGAAGTACTGAAAAAAATTAAATTTCCTTTGCTTCTGAAAAAAAGAAGTTACTTTTTGTGCTTAAGTGGGGAAATATATTCTCTAAAACTCATGCAATTAATTCTATTTCCTTTTTGGAACAAAACAACAGTTTTGTCTTGCTTTGTGGCAGGGATTGTAGACAGACTCACAGGATAATTGCTCGTCTCAGGAGCCACAGGGCAGGAGTGATTACCTAAGCCTTGTTTACATTTAGGGCAATGTTACAGTTAGTGGTTAGGTTGCATTTTGACCACAATGTTTTTTCCCTGGGCACAATGTAGCAAGAACAACCCTCCTCGCATCTCTTTAGATGGGAATATTGTGAAAATAACATTTGTGATCTTTTTTTTAACCTTATAAGCACAAAAAATGGGGGGAAAAAACCTTAACTTAAGCAGATTCAGGTTAAGAAACAGGGCCTCTCCCCTTTTTATCATTGCTGATACACAATGCCAGTGGTCAGGTTAAAAAATTCTGAAATTTTTCACCTGCCAATTATTACAACACAGTTATAAGCCCATACTAGCCCAACCTAGACACACCACTGCTCCTTGGAAGCAAGCAGACAAAAGTACGCATTCACAGAATGAGAAAAACATGGATTTTTCATGACTTGGTATTTTGCTCTCCAAAAGGTATGGAACAGGCAGTTATTCAAGCTGCTAATCATTAGCTTAATAGGAAAAGTGCACTATACGAGAACTACCTATTGTAACTACATAGAAAAGATAAGAATATGCACTGTGATGTCACTTTCGTACGATTGTTATCTGCCAATTATTTTATGTTCGGAACATCCTCCAATTTGTTATTTTACGACTTTATCCTACAATTACAATCTGAATGTCTAAAATCTGAACATGTATAACCAGGTGTAAAAACCTGTAATGTAATCTTACTATATAAAGCATATATGGTGCTTATCTGATGGTACTTAAACCATTATCAGCATTACAATATCCCCCAGATCCTCATTAAACATACTTATTGGATGGACATTCTCTTCGGCAGATGATATAATTCGGACATATTTCTATGGTGGGAATTTTTTCTATGGTGGGCATTCAACTGTAAAGTGTTTACATGCGGCAATCCCCATACTTGCAAAATGTAAAGGTATTTTCCAGCGATTACCCACAAGCGACAGCTGTGTAAGCCCTTGGGGGAATGTACAGGGGGCATTTTCTCACCCATGGGTAATCACGATTGCGTGAGCAACAAAACAAATAACTTTTTATCGAAAAGCCTTGAAAACAGATCTTCCTAACTGATCAGATTGTGGGAAATACTTTCTTGCAAATTTTCACACAATTCAGTTGGCTAGGACCAGGTGATTTTAAGAATTTTAATACTTTCAGATAGTTTGTAAACCACAAAGAGTGCAAAATCCCGTATGCTACTGGCCTTAGGCAATGTGATGTGTACATACTGTATTTTCTCCACCAGCAGAAAAATGTCAATGCCTGCTGATACCTAACCATTTTTTGTACACCTTGGGTGTTTTTAGGCCAATATCCAGGGCAGTATACAAAAAAAAATACAGCATGTTCCCATACAGAAGCCAATAAAAACTTCCAATTCAGTTGGCCGCCTACTGGTCTGTGTATTGGGCCAGCCCCACAGATATATGATATAAAATCAGCCAGATAACTATTGGGTAGGCTAGAGGAACCCACTGACCAAGGACTGCATTGGCTCATTAACATAGTTCTCGTTCGATGGGTCTGTATAAGCCCACATCGTGATCCAATTGCTTATTATACAGATTTGTATAATACATACTAATTAACACCCCAAAAACCTACAGTTTTAGAGATAGTGCTGAATTTCAGAAGTACAAACTATTCTGCTTCTTATTTGGGAGAGGCCGGGGTAGCAGCTTTTATCAGTCCAAGTATGGCCACCTTAAAGGAGAAGGAAAGTCACAATTACTTGGGGAGCCAAAAGTTGGGCACCCCCAAGTGTTTGTAATCACTTACCTAATACTCCAGGCCAGTGTTCCCGGGAATTCCAGGAATACAAACTGAGGGTCTGGAAAGGGAAAAGTAAAATACATTGCCACTTTTAAATAACAGCTAGAGGCATTATTAAATGAATAGTGGCTCTAACACTCCAGTTTATATGGTAAAGGAAGGACCTTAAAAGCCTGAAGAGTACTAAATATCCCCTTTAAACTTATGTGTGTGTGTATGTATATATATATATATATATATATATATATATATATATATATATATATATATATATATATATATATATATATATATATATATATATATATATATATATATATATATATATATATATATATATATATATATATATATATATATATTATATATATATATATATACAGAAATCCAACACAATAGACAAGCTTAGAACCAAGGTCACTGTCAACAGAGAAATCCACTTAGTTTCTTTTCCTACCCATAATGCACATAGGCAGCAAAAACCCTGAACTAACAATTCACCCATTATTCTACTGTGAAGACAAATATTTAAAAATGAAAAAAAGGAAGGAATTGAAGTGTCATAAATGGGTTTTTCTTCCTCCTAACAGAATGACTACAGTATGAAAAAATAAATGTGAGTTTATTAAATGCAGTCGTGTGTATGCGTTGCCAAAAGCGCAGGAACATAAACTATCTGGTGCAATGCAGAGAAAAATTAACACTTTCTGTATCTGTCCGATACCCAAGGCATGCACAGGAGGTACATACAAGAGCAATATGCTTGTTACGAAGCCTCATCATTCTGAGGATTACACATATAATTTGCCCCATTGGCTTAAAGTTTCATTTTATGCTTCTACAGGCTCCAGGCTGCACTAAAAATGCAACCAAAAAGGTATTATCATTCAAGTGAATGAAGGGGCAGTTCAGAGCATTTTGCCACCTGCCAATTGAGTAGGGGAAATACCCCAGTAGCAAAACCCCCTGAATAACCCTGTATGCCAGTGCCTTTAAAACTTATAAACCTAGTCCATATAAGACAGTGTTCAGTTTGTAACCATATATTGCCAAATAATCGATATATCAAATATAAGGGGACCAGATAATATACAATGGGTATGGCACTGACTGGCATTGTAGCCAGCAAACAGAGACTTAAAATCCCTTGGGAGGCCCATTAGATATGTGGGTATCCAGAACATTTCAGTGCCCGTCCCACATACAATATACACATGTTACAAACAACAAACAGTAGGCTAGTGAATAATCCGAGGAAGCAAATATAAATTATAATAAATTATTTGGTGAAACAAGAAAACAGCATGTTGCCAGGTTTATTGTGATGCACAGAGAGTAAAACAGTGTGCGTATCCTGCTGGCAATGTAGAGGTGTGGCTGGCATGCACTTTGTTAAATGCCAGGCACACCTGAGTTCTGCTGGATGATTCACTAAATGGTGTGGGCACTCCCTGTTTTTCAGGCTGGTTGGTCACTGATTAGTGACCTCGGTCTCACACACCCCCAGAGAGCCATGGCATGGTTACATATAAACAACACAAAGACTCACAAGTGACTGCAGGAAAAAAGAACACATGGACGGCACTTACTGGAATACAAAGACAGGCAACTCGGGAGCAGATATATCTGCATTTTAATGGCACAATCGGCCTTCAACATGTTTCTTCCATTCTTCCCAGACCTCTGCATCCTAAAGCTGGCCATAGACATACAGATAAAAACAGACTGTGTGGGCTCCGAAATATCGTCCAGATAATTTTCATACCATGGCGATCAGTCATTTAGTCGATCTGACAGCTAACGAAAAAATCTGCTTATGATATCCTCGGGGACCAACAATGGAAGTCACTTTCGTATGATTGGTGTTTGCCAACAATTTCATGTTCAAAACAACTCTGATTAGTATTAAGGGCTTTATCCTACAATTTTAGTCTGAATGTTAGTTTCAGATTGCATTTAAATATACGACCGATATCCGAGCGTTCGTTGGAAGACTAAAATCTGAACATGTACGGCCACCTTTAGAACTGTGTTTTCACTGTTCATGACTTTATTGATTGTGCCCTCCTGCTACCTGGCATTGTGTATTGATTGTGCCCTCCTGCTACCTGGCATTGTGTATGTAGATCCAATTCTGCAGTCTCCTTCCCCCTTACTTATGTAGAAGTATATTATCAGGGTGACCTAATTATGCAAGGATTAAAGCAGCTTAAATAAATTACATGTTTTTGGTTACACGCAAAGGGGTCCCAGGTCTGCTTTGCAAAAAGCACAATTTAATCTCATTTTGAATGTGTAGGTCAAGCAATACCAGGGCAATGTGTTGGCATATCCCAATAATCTGTTGCAGTGAAAACAAGGTTCTGAACCAGAGAAATCAGACACCAGTGATCAAACCTTTAACATGTATTGGCTAGATATAGTTACATCAATACAAATGGATTTTCAATGTTACATGACATTTAAAAGATGCCTGTTCATATTACAGGGGAAGTACAGCTTTGTTTGTGTCGGCTCCCATTCCCTCTCTATACAGAAACTAGAGGGAAGCAAGGCTTACACTTCCCAGTTTTATGAATGTAGGGGGCGGCACTGAAGCAAATCCTGGGTGAGTCCATGTCATTGCTCAGCCAGACAGGGCATGCAGATAGCTAAAGTGGTCACTTTGTGTTCCCAACAGACACTGTTTGGCCACTGAGCAGAATTCAGAATAATGCCCTTTTAAAATCACTTCCTCTCTCATTTACTTTGAAGCAGAGCAGGGATTATAAAATAATGATTTAACCATTCACTTTTTCCAGAACGGATACATAGTTTGTTTATGAGATTGAGCAACACTGTAGAGCAAGACCTCATATTGGGTCGATGCAAACTAAAGTCCATTCATCACTCCGATTCCATGCAAGGAGTTTTAAAGGAGATCTAAGATGAATGAGATGCATAAAGTTAATACAAGGTTTTTCTGTGCCCCAAATACTATCCGCTCTCAGGGAATAGCCCCGGTGCTCCCTTCCTATGAACTCATAAAAGGCTGTCCTTTTTCTCTAAGCCCAATAACGCGATAGAAGTATTCACCAGAAGGCACCACTTGTTTTGGATCAAAACTCGTCTTTATGCATCCATTCACTACCTTGTAAAATGCCTTTTTTCAATTCAAACTGGGCTCCCGGTAAACAGGGATTTAAAATTTTCAGCACACTTATTTAAAATGGACAGTTCTCACAATGAAGAACTGTGCATACAAGAAGAGATACAAAGGCTGCTCTCTCTCACTATTCCTGTATAGTTGGCTACCTGTTTAAATTGCTTTCCTACTTCGCACTTTCTGCTTCACTGCTTTCCCTTCATTTAAAGGGGAAACAAAGCCTAAAACAAAAGTATGACTATAAATGGTGTATTTTTATATACTAAACATGCTGATTCGGCCAAGAGATTCAAGAGCTCTATAAGGGTGATGGTAAAAGGGATGCTTTGTCGTTTAAAGAAATTTGTGCAAAAATATTTTTTACCTGAGGCTAAATTAAAGAAAGGTATTTCAGAGCACTTTCTTGCTCAAAGGAGGAAAAATTCCGATTGGGGAACAGAGAGACAGTTACCCTAACTATAATAAACTGTGTCTTTAAAGTTGTCCACAGCAGCACTCAATTTTGTGGACTGGTACATCCATATCATGCTCTGGGGTGCTGGACGAAGGGACGGACAAACACTACCAAAGCATTAGCACAAAGAAAGGTTTCAGTACCTGATAATAGAGGGCTGATTACTGATTAATGCTGATGCAGAATACACTGCAAAGTAATGTATAACTGAAAAAAAATGCTCACCAGCTTGTGTTGTCAACATTGTACTGCATACTGCAAGTCGGTCCCTAAACTCAGGAAACTGAGAGCTGACTAGAACATGCTCTGTGAAACAGTAAAAAATAAGGCTGATGTCCCAAGGAGCATTAGTTGCCCACAACAGATCTCTGCTATCGCGGGACTAACTGCTCCGTAATGCCTTTCCACCAGCAATAATCGGAGTCACTGGGGGAATTCGCATCACTTCGGTTTTCCAAATTTGCCTACAGGGGAAAACTTGGAGCGACTACAGAAAACTTAAGCAATGCGAAGATCTTTCTACCAGCAACTTCTAATGTGGAAAGGCATTTCAGAGTGGTTAGTCGTCCACGATAGCAGAGATCTATCTAATTCACTCCGTGGGGCATTAGCCTAATGTGGGGGGCTGCTAAGGCCCGTGACAGACAGGGAGAAAATTCCTCTCAAGGCAACTCTGGCAATTTTGGCAAATCCCCCCGCCGCATATGCATTGTAGCCAGTGGGATGCCATTTCAGAGACGGCACTAAAGGGCTGTTGTGGCACTGGACTAGAAAAGAAACCGAAAATGGTGTATGTACCTAAATTGGTCTTGGTTGAGGTGTCCAAAATGGACACCACCAACACCTCAACAATCATTTCCACTTTGCTTTTTTTTAAATAATTTATCTAATATTTTCCTTTCGTCTGCTTCACTTTTCTTTTGCTCAGTATTCCATGGATTCTTGCACAGCCCTGGGTGACTACAGTTAAATCACAGACTTTACTATTGTTGCCCATAAAGAACCGAGATAAAAATGGCTTGCAAATGGATTTTGTGTATATAAATGCAACAATTTGACAATTTACCCTAGAAATGGTAACTTAGTTGCATTACACTCAAGGGTCAAATTGTTGTTATATATCAGGTCGAAGACCCTTTTGAAATAATTTCTATAGTAGACTCCCACATTGGCAAGGCATTCACAGCCTTAAGTTTTAATAAGTTATGTCTGACCTGTAATAAGCATCTACCCATGCAGTTGTTACATGTGTAATATACATTCCCTGCAATAGACCCCCATCAAAGACTCATAAGATGCAAAGAACATGTTGCATAATGCTTATGTAAAAGAGCCCTTAGAGTCAGTTTCCCTAGCCAATGCCCTATTAAGAACAGCAATTCAGAAGTATAATTAGTTCAAAAGCTGCTGTTTCTTTTGATCCTTGGAAGAGAGGTACTAAAAAAAGAGTCAAACTATGGAAACACACAGTGATTTCACTAAGTCAGGGGCACTGGAAGGAAAATGTAAGTATGTGTGTGCACAAACAGTATATCCAAATCTCTGATTGCAGGCAGACTGCCTAGAACACTTGAAAGCTGGGTAGTTGAGAAGTTCTGTATTTATTTGGTCCTCAATTTCCCCTCTTTGCACCCTAACACCCTAGATCAGTGCTGTCCAACTGGCGGCCCGCGACCCCCCTCTGTGTGGCCCCCCACTTGTCTGGCTGCTTTGATGGCTTACTCTTGTGTAAGCTTTAAATGGTATCAGTACTGTGATTAACTGCCCCCCTGCATTATTCTCACCTCAGATTCAGGCTATAATCCCTCTGTATTGTTTAAAAATGTAATCCCCTGTGTTGTTCACACCTTTTAGTTTCTGCATTGTTTACCCCCTGCAGTGTTCACACCTCAGGCTCAGGCTGTAATCACCCACATTGTTCCCCTGTTCACACCTCAGACTGTTGGAGCAGTAGAAACCCATAAATAATCCCTGCACACTACAAAAAGTACATATACTGAGGTGGTACTGCAATTAAAAAGTTTTTTAATATATAGTTATTGTGCAGACTGTAGGAGCAGTGCCAGCATTGTCACTGTATGCTGCCTGTGTGTGCCAGACACACACAGGCAGGGTAGGGCAGGCAGAGTATGATACACACAGGCAGCATAGGGCAGGCAGAGTATGGCACACACAGGCAGGGTAGGGCAGGCAGAGTATTGCACACACAGGCAGGGTAGGGCAGGCAGAGTATGGCACACACAGGCAGGGTAGGGAAGGCAGAGTATGGCACACACAGCCAGGGTAGGGAAGGCAGAGTATGGCACACACAGCCAGGGTAGGGAAGGCAGAGTATGGCACACACAGGCAGGGTAGGGAAGGCAGAGTATGGCACACACAGGCAGGGTAGGAAAGGCAGAGTATGGCACACACAGGCAGGGTAGGGAAGGCAGAGTATGGCAGTTTTTTGCTGTACTACAACCATTAATATGGTTATGGCCATGTGATAACACGGGTGTGGTTTCAAGTGGGTGCGGTTTCAAAAAGGGGAGTGGTCATAACTGGCTTCCATTATCGGCCCTCCACCACGTAAGTCGGAAAAATTCCGGCCCTAGGTACCACAGAAGTTGGACAGCACTGCCCTAGATAGTCTTAAGCTAGCCATACACTTAAAGATCCGCTTGTTTGGCAAGGTGGCCAAACAAGTGGATCTTTCCCTGATTTGCCCAATTATCGAATCACATGACGGGATGTCGGTCATCGGGGTTAAGGACACATCAAATAGCCTGTTTCGATCAGGTAGGCCTATCTGAGGGAACTATCCTCAATATTTCCAGCTTGGGGTGGGTCAACCTTTAGTTCTCCTTTAAGCTGGCCATACATGTCCAGGTCACAAGATGAGGGAGAAAGGGAAAAACCCTTTATCCAGAAAGTTCCGAATTACGGAAAGGCCATCTCCGATGGACACAATTTTAATCAAATAATTCACATTTTTAAAAATGATTTCCTTTTTCTTTGTAATAATAAAACAGTACCTTGTACTTGATCCCAACTAAGATATAATTAATCGTTACTGAAGCCAAAACAATCCAATTGGGTTTAATTACATTAAATACATTTTTTTAGTAGACTTAAGGTAGGAGATCCAAATTACTGAAAGATCTCAAATCTGGAAAACCCCAGGTCCCAAGAATTCTGGATAATGGGTCCCATTCCTGCACACACATAACATGCATAGTTAACTAGATACATTAGATGGTCAGTCAGCACAAGTAAACCGAGCCCTGCGCAGTGATAGAAAGCACTGGGGCCAATCTGTACATCACCATTTTATCATAATCTGGTCCATGTGCACATTATTTAGTGTTTGTTATTATAAATAACCCATTATAACCAAAAGGCATCCTGGCAAAGACTAATTTAATGCCGAAAAATGCAATGAACAAAAAAGTACAGTCAACTAAAGGGATAGAACACTGATGACTTCAATGAATGTGTACAGGACCTACTGTCCTATTTATTAAAGGAAAATAATCTTTGACACAGTGACTATACCTCACCCACAATCTGGAAATTGGAGGAATACCCTTGAACGGTAGAAGACTAAAATGCCTCATAACCTGGAATATTGTCTCCTTAGGCAAAAAGCAGATTTCCTAATTGCAATTGTACCAATGATGCAAGTGTTGTGGTGGGCCGGAGTGGAAAACCACCTATTTAGTGGATTAGTCAAATATCCACTAGCTTTAAGAGTAATTGGCAGCCTTATTCAAAGATTAGATAACTTGACCTTTAGACATGGATACAAGCTGTGTTGCACTGGTAATTCAAACCAGGATTTGCTCCGCTGAGGCTCTGAATGAGCACAGTGATGGCAGCTTTAGTGACAACAGAGCTGCTTGGGGCACGACCTGCAGACACGGGCTAAGCACTCAATTCAAGCTATGCTGATTGCACTCTCAACACAGGGTATAGAATAGCATCTTCTATTAATACATCACACAGTTGCTATGCTACACTACGCTCCGCTAACAAAAGATGCTTCATTGTGTTACTCTTTAGACTTATACCTGCTCCACTTTCAGTGTGACAAAGCCCTTGGTTCTCCGCTTGGCCCCTAACCTCTGCTCCTTAACAGTTTACATGTGGAGGAAAAAAATTACTGTAGAAGACATGCGTCTTAACCAGCAGCAAATTCTAGGACGCAATATAAAAAGGTGTTTTGTATGATAGAGAAACAAAAAACTTTAAAATTCAAAAAGGAAAAAAAAAAACGTTAATGTTAATTTTACTCTTTAAAAGTAACTTTAAGTTCTTTTTTTAACATGAGCTCAGTGAATAGGGGCTTGTGTTAAACATACTAATTACCTTTACTTTTAACTAAAAAAAAAGCTATGGGTTGTGTTATTTCTTATACTAAATAAGAAAACAAAACCATTATCTTACTTCCTGGTAGAAAATAAACCCCTTCCTGGTTCTGCCGAGCAGAAAAACAAATCACCAGTCCACAGATAAGCCAAGCTTCTCCTTATTGCAAAGAGTAACAAAGGCTGAAGCTTAGGCAAGGGTGGTGGGTTATTTTTACAGAGCTCCTTTACTCTTTATCTCTTTGTTGACAAACTACCCTCTTTATAATGGGAAGGGGGAAGTAACTGCAGTAAAAAACAACCAATTTCCCATTAGTTTTTACCATTTTCACCACAAGTCCTATATATTCCGCCCATTTTAAGTAAATGTGTATTTAGGTGTATGCTGATGTTGAGCAGATCCAAAACCTGCGGACAGGGCGGGTTTATGCAAAAATAAAAAGCCCCTCCCCTTTGGTGATTTAATCTTCCTTTTGACGGCAGATGCTAACCATTAGAGGTGAGTCAAGCTGGATATTGGCGTTTAAGTGGATGAGGACTTCCAGCACAGTTTGCTTCAGATATTAGGTTCAGGTGCAAGGTAAAATATTACTGGATCACTAATATATACTGCCCCTCAGTAATCACTTTCTCTCTATACTTCAATGTGTGGCAAATATTACAAGGGCTGAAGTTGTCACATATATCACTGGGCCTGAGCCCCCTCAGATGTAGCTCATGAGGTAAGCAAAAAATCAAAAGTTCCTTGGCTGGGACCAAGCGCCACTGGATAAGAGGGGTCCATGCAGGGCCATGATGGAACAGTTTCATGCATGTGTTTTCACCATAAGTCAGTAAATACATTTATAAAGCATGGCACATATTTTGAAGCCCTGTACAGGTGTGAAAAACACGACCCCCACCACCCAATAACACCTGGTCACTAAGGCTACAGAATAAAGCATACGTTTAATACATGATTATAAGGACGCCAATGGGAAACACATGAATAATACTACATCAAGCCTAAATAAATTAAAAACTGTTTTCAAACCTGATTTCTAAGTGAATGGGGGATTGTTACCTAAGATTCAATAAATCAAAGTTTACTGGAAAAACAGTAATATGCAAGTGAAATCATTAAATGCTTTGAGGTTGGGCCAAAATGCCATTCTAGCAACTGACTGCGATCTGATTTCATTATGGCTGAAAACACTCGTGATCTTCGGAAAAATGCTCCCACCCGTGCCAATCATAGTTGCTTTTCAAGGCGTCTAGAATATGACATTTTTGTGAATAACATTTTCCTGTGTATAACTGTACCTCAAAACTTCACATAACACATTGCTTGGTAAGGATTTTAAACCTCACAACAGGAATCAATATATTCAATCTCTAAATATAGTACAATTCCCTGCATTTGGGGGGGTTTTATGGTCACTTAAAGATACAGTCTATGCTCTGTTGTGCTTGGTAGTTTGTAATTATTAACCAGGAACACCGTGGTCACAGTTAATGGAAACCTATGATATTTAATACCCTTGCGTGCAATGTTCTGCATTTCATCACACAATGAATGGAAATATCAAGCAAGCAGTGGTATATGGCATACACAATCAATGCAAATAGGTATGGGATCACTTTTTCTTAAACCAGTTATCCAGAAAATTCTGAAATACAGGAAGGCCATAGAGTCCTTTTTAACCAAATCTAATGTATAAAAATTATTTGATTTTTCTCTGCAATAATAAAACAGTAGCTTGTAATGATAAATACTATGCTGCATGAATCCATATTGGTGGCAAAACAATCCTATTCGGTGTAATTAACTTGTAAATGACTTTCAGCAGACAATATATGGCGATCCAAATAACATAAAATACTTTATAGAGAAAACCCCAGGTCCCATAAAAATATGGTTAGAAATTATGCTGAACTTATTGTACCAGCCCAATAACAGTAGTGATCCAGTCCTGCAAAGTTGTCAGCAGGAGCTCCCCATTTTGCATCTTGTAAGGGTCAGTGACACTACACATGCTCAGTCTGCTCTAGGCTGCTTTTGAAAGGTTAGCTTAGGGGTCATCAAAGATCATTAAATAGAAAAAAGGTTCGGCTATCATAGATCTACTTGGGGATCTCCAGAGGCACAAATATTCACTGCTAAAGGCCTTTGCTTGCCTTGGGCTATCAAGAAAGCCCAAAACATAAGGTGTGGTATTTCTAACCTTCTTCTTTGTTAAAGGAGATATAAATGTTAAAAAAACATATCATATATTTAGCCTTAGACAACTATTCGCTACACTTTACACTACCTTAATTTTTAATATAAGACTACCTTAATCCACCGTTTCCAGCACTTCCCCCTGGTGTTTTGCAGACACATGTGCCATGTTTGAAAGTCTTCAGAAGGAGCAGAAGCCTGTTCATACACAGGCTCCTGCTGCCTCCAGGCATGCGCAGAAGGGCTCTCCACTCCGACAAGCTGTCGGTGTAGTAATAGACCTGAACTCAGCAACCAGATAAGAAAGAACAGAGTGACACAGCCACCAGTTTGCAGCGAAATGGTCATTTTTAATACAGTAATTTTCCGCAAGTATTGGCGTGTATGGCTAACATGGCGTGCGTTTATTCGCACGACTATTTATATGCAGCTACAAGTGATGAAATGTTTCGGCAGGCATGGATTCGCAGCGAATTTTTGGACGTGCGGCGAATTTTTCCGCGCGTTTCGCAAAACAATCTGCCAATGGCAAAACGCATGAAAAGATTCGTCACACAAAAATTCACCGCACGTCCAAAAATTGACACAGGCATCAAAAAATATTAGTCGCGGGCAACAATTTTTATGCCCGCACAACATTTTTGCTGTTTCGTGGATCTTTCAAAAGATTTGATAATTTTTCACTAAAGATAACCAGAACACATTTGCTCATCACTAGTGGCTACTATTTATAAGCATGTACTATTTATATGACACCATGTATATGCTACTATTTATATGCTACTATTTATATGCTACCATTTATATGCTACCATTTATATGCTACTATTTATATGCGGCGACAATTTTTATACACTATTTCTAAGCTACTATTTATATGCGACGACTATTCGCGTGCGTTATTTAGCGCATGTACCGTCAAATACCGCATGGAAATAGTCTTCGCGAGTTAAATGGCATGCAATATTGCGCGTAAAATAGCGCAAGTATGCTTATAGTGAATCGTGCGATAAGACACAATAATTTAGAAGCGATAACATTTTTACCGCACGCTATAAATAGCGCACGTTATTTCACACTTTAGTGAAGCGCCCCCTATATATTTATAAGAAACGGTGCGAGCTGCTTTACTGGATACAGAGACTTACAATGTTCAGGAATGTAGCTTAGGACTAGCATACAATTGTACAGCTATGGTATCCCTTATCTGGAAACCTGTTATCTAGAAAGTTCTGAATTACGGAAAGGCCATCTCCCATGTAATAATAAAACAGAACCTTGTACTTGATCCCAACTAAAGCTGGCCATACACGCACCGATAATATCGTACAAAACCTTGTTTCGTACGATATTCGGTGCATGTATGGCAAGTCGGCAAGTCGACCGGTATTGCAGGAGGCTGCTGATATCGGTCGACTCGCCGATCGGCCAGGTCAAAAGATTTTGATCGGGCGCCATAGAAGACGCCTGAGCAAAATCTGACGTCAGGGCTGAATTGGCAGATCCTTATCTGCCGTGTCAGCCCTGAAGGTTAGTGGCGGGTCTGCCGATGGTCGCACGAAAGATCGCAGATCGCCACGCGTGTGGCCACCTTAAGATATAATTAATGCTTACTGGAGGCAAAACAAGCCTATTGGTTTATTCAACATTTAAATGATTTTTAGCAGACTTAAATTATAGAGATCCAAATTACGTAAAGATCCCTTATCCGGAAAACCCCAGGTCCCGAGCATTCTGGATAATAGGTCCCATACCAGTACTGTTATGAGACCTATTATCCAGAATACTCAGGACCTGGGAATTTCAGGAAAAAATGTCAGTCATTTGGATCACCAGAGCATAATTTTTTTTAAAATAATTTAAACATTAAATACATGAAATCCAATAGAGATTTATGCAGGTAAGTCAGAATCAATTACAAGCAACTGATCTATTATTACAGAGAAAAAAGAAGTAATTGAAAAAAATGTAATTTATTTTCTTAGAATAGTCGATGGCCTTTCAGTAATTCAGAGCTTTTTGGATAACGAGTTTCCGGTGAATTGATCCATACCTGTATGTGTAGATATACAAAATGATTGGTTAGAACATTTTCACTTTATTTATAAGGATACTTAACTGCACTGAGAGAGACATACTGGACAAAAACATTCACTATTATGTGCAACAAACCATCCTCCTGCAATAGTAGTACTCATTGTATTTTACTCATTTTGTGGGTATATAGGACATATGGATAGCAGCTTTATGCGGTGCAACCTGTGCTAATATAGCTAGATCTGGCTGTATGAAGGTATATAAGTATATAGCTGAGAGTACACTATAAAATTCCAACAAACATTTTGTTCATTTACCTTCTTTTTACCATAAAAAAGGGTCAACCAGAAGGAAGCGGGAAGCCTGAATTGTCTAGTTATGTTCTTTATAAGCCTGCTTTTACTTTTTTTTTTTTTCAGGATGTGGAAATGGAAACTTCTGCTGCCGGTGGAGTGTTTGCTTTAACACTGTGTGCGCCTGTAAACTCTTTCAATCTTGCCTACACAGAAATGTGACTTCCTAAACCGCTATTGACTAAACTTAGAAGAAGAGAATGCAAATCTAGCATCCATGTGCTTCAACTATAGGTATGAAAAGCCTGTTGCAAATATTTGAAACCCTTTTTGCTGATCCTAAAATGCAACTTTTGCATTAGCCAGGGACAGAGAAATACCCTAACACCCATGTAAATGCCACAGGATACAGAGCTTTTATTGGCTGCCAAGCCACTCGCTATTTTTCCAGCAACGTTGCACTTTATCCTTACCATTTAGAGCATGTTGTTGTGATGAAAACAATAGGAACCAGAAAGTCTTGAAAATATGACCAGCAGGGAGGCAGTTAAATAAGTGGGACATTATTGCCTGGAAGAAAAGCTGAAGACAAGAGTACTGTAGCCAGCAAAGTTATAATGCTGTATACGTGGAAAGAGGCAAAAAGCCAGAGCAGGGGAAAGAAGGATTTAGGAAAAGAGGAGGCCTGTTGAAAGGTACAGTATGAGCCAGTAAAACCCAATGATCACCTTGTACATGCCATATATAATATACAATCAATGTGCAGACACATTTGGTGTGTACGGGGTCTCTATACAAGTTTTTTTTCCACAAACATTTTAATGGCATCATGTATTTTAGCATTCCTTTTAGCTTCTTGTAGCCATTCTGTCTGAGAATCTTTTTCAGATGATCCCTCTCAACACATATTAGTGTTTATATTATAGCACCCTCTAGATCATAAGCTCTTGTGAACAGGGCCACTATATAAACACATTTTGATGATGGCAATGTGTTGTATTCTGTAAGGAACCAATGTATGGGAACAAAGAGCACAAGAAGTTAAAAACTAAAGAAAAACTAAAGATTTCTCTGAAATCTATAAGTTAGGGATCCTTACCACTATTGCCATATGTATGTGCAGAGGTATAGTGCCCCTATGTAACTAAAGATATAATTTAGCCCTACCCAATGTGCACACCTTTTAGACTGTGGCTACAGTCTGCCAATGTGTAGTCCCATGTGGCTTGGGAGTGCTGCACATTAAGGTGGCCATAGACTGGGCAAAACTCCATTGAGATGTCCAAGGCAGCTCAGCGGATTGGAATTGAGTGAAGAGGAGCTGTAGCTTCTGCACAGGCTTGACAGTGTACAGGAAAAAGACAAACAGCCATAGAAAGGAGCACTTTGTCTGGCCCCTTAGTTACTCCATTGCCAGTGTTTCCTTCAATTTGATAGACACCTGTGCAAAGGATTTGGATCACTGTAGATCCTGCCTAACTATTTACATTTAAATCTGAATTTGTTTCTGGAGACGGAATGGAAGAAGGTGCAGAATGGTCTGGTTTCATTGTTGCAGTCCTGATAAACCACAGCAGCCCATTTAATAAAAGTCCACAACATGTCACTGTGTTTGTTCCCAGAGTAGAAAAAGGATCCATAAGTAACATCACAACAACTGTTGCCATATAACTTACTTTGGCTATATGTTATCACTACAACATATAGCATAACATAAGTCTGGAGGCCTTATGTAGCGATGCCAAATAAGTAGAAGTATCGTGACCAATACGTTTCCCGGTTGGTTAATTACCCAACAGACATCCTGAATCAGGTCACAGGTTTTTTTATTGTGGCTAATCTCATTTGGTGTTATGTAGGGATGCACCAAATCCTACCTGAACCCTTATTGAATTATTCAGCCCAATACCAAATCCAAATCTTCATTTTTATATGCAAATAAGGCTACTGAAGAGGTAAAGCGAACCATGTGCAAATTTTCAACTTCCTTGATTTCAAAGATTCGTATTTGGTTCGGCTAGGTACATGGATTCTGCAGATAAAGGCAGGATCTTGGCCAAATCCCAATTCAGTGCATCCCTATGCTGATTGGCATTAGCTGTACACCCACACATAAAAATTATACATTTGGATGGCATAATTAGAGGTTCCTGTGTATCACAGCAAAATTTTCTTAGGGCCATCAAAATTTCAGGATGATTACTTTTTCTCTTTGGGATGGTTATGTTTTTTTTCACAGGTGCAAAAAGAAATTGATCATCAGTCTGAGCCCTCTACAATTCTGCACCGCTCCAGTCACAGACTACCATCACTGTGATCATACGCATCAGATGTTGCATATCCAGAAATAATACTATAATTATTACTCTGGAACTGGAATTTTACACCAATCAGAATGAAAGGAGACATATACATCATAATGAAGGACCCCCACATCTTGTAAACATTAAAGAATACTATATGGTGCTGTTTTCACTCTGGGCTAAAAATTATCATTATCTGTAAAAATGGCCCCTTTATTGGGGCTCCCCATAGATGCACTATAGTCCCTGTCAGTGTTTTGAATGAGGGGTGGGTGTGTCATAATGGTCCCTGCAACAGTAGGAGTAGAATAACCAATCACAGCCATGCAGTAACACAAGCAAAGACAGATGTCAGTTCCCTGTCAGGTCCACCTAGCTGCTGATTGGTTCCTATCCTACAGTGTAGTGTTCAGAGTGCCACCGGCTCCCCTGCACACCCTGGAAGAGGAGGCAGCAGAAAGTGGAACACACAGGCAGGACAAGGAGGGTTTTTGGAGAATTTTCAATAAATCAGCCTGAAACACAGCTTTTTTTTTTAAGTGCATTCCTTCTTTATTTCAAAGAGTATAATGCACTGGCACATTCTTGTTTTTTTGCACAATATGTCCCCTTGAACAAGCTCTGACATTCCAACAACTGAAACTTTCCACTGACGGCAAACAAGACTAGTTAAATTCTGTACAACAAAGAGTCGCCAATTAGCTGTTTTAAGTTTCCAGTATAATATACAGGATCATCCTCACATCAAAGGCCATGTACTAATTTAAGCAAGGAAGGGGTAAATTATTTTAATTTGGTAGGAAGTTCAGGTATTTTGAAACAATTTTAAAAACTTCATTCCCCTTTACCCCATTCCACAAATAATTGACACGAATTGTCAATAAATAACAGGTTAAGGGAAACTATTTTCACTCAGGCTTTGAACGCGAATGTATGTTTCCCTTCCTATATGCATCCTTTACTTAAACAGAAGCAATGATGTGTACATTTATGTTTGATGCTGTTCTGCATGGGACCGGGTCTATACAGAGTTTTCTAGGATCAGGTCACGCAGTGCATTCCATTGCAATGTGCCACAGTGCTCTCTGGCAGCAAAAGGATTAAATGCCCCGGATGGAGGGGGAGGAGTGTAAAATGAGCTGTCTTTCACCCCTCCTAAATTCCCGGAGAATCTAGGAGAAGGAGGAGGAGGAGGAGGAGGGGAGCATCTGGAAGCAGCGCCTAACACCAGGCAGAAAAATTACAAGTGAAAAATCCACCACAAAAATTTTTTTTTTAAAAGAATCAAGCAGACACCACGACAGCTACTGGTTAAGTCCACACAGACATACAAGCCAGTGACATGACCATACCAGCTGCTGGTATCAGTAGAAGATGTGCTTAGTAACTGCCCATCAATTAATGGAATTTCCCAAAATTTCATTTTAAAAATATTTCTATTACATTTCTATGCACTTCTAATAGTAATCGTCAGTTTTCTAATAGTAATCGTCAGGAAAGAATGTTAAAATTTATTGCTGAAGAGGCACATGTACAAGTACTACAGTAGTGCTGTATCTTTCCCTACTGTGCAAAGACTAAAAGGGTTATTTACTATTCCACAGCCAGAAGTGCAAGAGCGTGTCCCTTAGCGCTCATTCATGGAGCACTTCTGCCCAGGGGAATGCCTCATGACAGGTGAATCTGGAGCAAGGTGCATATAGGGCAACCTCAGGGGCTGCGGGGCACAGGGAGAAAATTCGGTGGGCCCCACTGACCCACGTCTGCTCTGGTCACACTCATCAAAGTTAAAGCAGAAGAAGAAGTTACATGGTGTGCATGCAGGCTAGGGGGTGGATGTTGGGAGGAGGGCCCTTGAAGTGGCCACCCTGGTGGGCCAGCAAGGCCCAGTGTGACGCTGCCTGTCCTTCAGGCCTTCCTTGGATCAGGGAAAAATGGCCCGGGCTCCGTTCTGGCATGCAACTTCTGCTGCACCCTAACATGCACGTCTGAATGATGCTCAAGTTAGGACATGAGCAAGGCAGGAAAGGGGGAATCAGTATGCCTCTGGCCTTATGAATACAGAACTGAATACAAGCAGCATTGTATTTGTGGGGGCTCGCTATCAGTATACGTAGTTTATATATGCGAGTGTATAGGTAGGTCGATATGTATATTGTAAACTATTGTGGGATCCACAATAGACAATTTCTTTACTTTAAGGCAGTTTATTTAACACAGGGGTGACCATACAAAACATAAGTCATAAAATAAATCCTTCCCTAACTGAACTGGGCCCCTTGTGGACTACAAGTAAGAAAACACAAATGGTTGGGGTCACCCCTGTACTTACAATACTTCTTTGGGGGAATATCTCTGCTCAGAAAGAGCTTCCAAACATTCTTACTACAATTAAATACCTTCCACAGGACAGCCTAACTGTGGAAATTGAGCTCCAGTATGTAATCTGGACCACTGGAATGGATCACCTGGTCTGCCTGTTCCTTCCAGAACACTATAGCTTTCCAGATCAGACAGCAAAACCATTTAAAGGAAAACTATACCCCCAGACTGAATACTTAAACAACAGATAGTTGATATTATGTTGTGACTATTAAAGAATCTCACCAAACTTTAACATATATATATAAGTAAATATTGTCCTTTTACATCCTTTCCCTTGATCCACCATTAAGTGATGAGCTGTGTAAGCTGTGGAAGCAAAAGGCAAAACTTTGCCCATTAATGGGCTGATGGCATGTTTGTGTGCCTTGCCTTGTTTGTGTGCACTGTGAATCCTATGATCCCAGGAGGCGGCCCATAATTCTTAAAATTTAAAATTTTCTATTTAAGAGTACCCATTAGCACATACTACTAAAAAAAGTATATTTTTATGAAAACTTCTTTTTTAGATGAAGCAGGTCTTTACATATGAGCTTGTTTATACAATATATTTTTATAGAGACCTACACTGTTTGGGGGTGTAGGTTTAGTTTAAACAGAGAAAGCATTATTAGTTTAGTAACATCTTGCTTAAAGGGAATACTCTACCACTACATATATATATATACACATACAGTAAGACGCACACACAGGGACTTTGCAAAAAAACCACAAATTTATTAGAACAAAGAAAAAAAGTCCAACGTTTCGAGCACCAACTGTGCTCTTCCTCAGGGACAAACCAAAAGACTGTGTAAACTCACCCCCCTAAAATACCCCACCACTGAAAAAAGGGCGCCAAAAACAAGAGCACCTAGTAATATATATATATATATATATATATATATATATATATATATATATATATAGATATATATATATATATATATATATAGATATATATTACAGAATATAATAACAGGCACTCTCGACAAACAAAGATCAAAGATGCCTGGGTGCAGTCCAAAAAAACGAAGTAAAGTAACAGAAAGTAACTGGCACCGCACTCACAGGGCTTATGAAAATACAAAAAGATTTATTCAAAAGTTGTGTCTAACGTTTCGGCTACCACTGCAGCCTTTCTCAAAGACAATGTGAACAAAGTGAATACACACTAATAAACACAAATTGGCGCGAAAATGGTGACGTCAAAGTGTGGGAAAATACACAAAATACATTACTTAATGAAGTGAGTGAACACTCTAAACAAAAATTGCAGTTGCAACGGATAACAGTAAAAAACAAATCAAGTAGACAGGAAGCAAATGAATAAGAGAAGAAAAAAGCCCGTAAAGTCACTCGGTGCACATTGAGGTTGAACTGTAACTCACCCCCAACTGGAGTTCATCTACATGCTAGTCGAAAAAATCGCAAGTGGCAGATGTCAAACAGGGTCACAGGATGAGGGCTTAGACACTGATAAGAATAAGAAAGCTGGTGTAGCGCTTAGCGATCGGGTCGAGCGGGCCGATCGCCAGAGTATATCATTTGCACAACAGCAGCGTTTACATTGTAGACAGCGTAGCGGATGGGTCCCGAATGGGTCCCGTAGTGTATACTT
The DNA here is from genome assembly GCF_000004195.4 of Xenopus tropicalis. Lineage (NCBI taxonomy): Eukaryota > Metazoa > Chordata > Amphibia > Anura > Pipidae > Xenopus > Xenopus tropicalis. Next base: position 112,938,654 of record NC_030684.2, read on the forward strand.
ACTAGTGGAAGGTGAGCGGTATACAGTTGGGAACGCGTGTCTGGTTGTCGTAACTGTTTGGCAACTACCGATCAGAGTAGGCGGGGCTACGCAGTCGTGCATGATTGTCAAGGATGTTCTCATATAAAGCAAGGGTTTCATACTAGGGGATTCTTATGGTGTACATAAGCCACTATTAGCACATGTCATGTAGCATAATCCTTAAATAAAGGTAGTTTAGTATTATTAGTATAAAACACCGCTGGCCACAATCGTATCGAATGGTATTCATAAACCACTACTGGCTACAGTAAAAGCCACAGCCACAGTGTTCAGGAGGTGTCAGTAAGCCATTGGAGGTTATAGTCAAAATCGTGGGGAAGGGAATGGCTGGTCCACAAGTGCGCATGTTGGAACCTGTAAAATGTATGGTCCACTTGGCAGCACCGTGTTCACTATCAATGCCATGCCCTTCATTGGAAGAGAGCCACTCAAAATATATATATATATATATATATATATATATATATATATACACACACACACACACACATACACAGGGGCTCTGTTGGGTTGTCTTTTTTCAACCCAAATTAACTATGTTGGCCATACACCGATACAATCGTACAAAACATAGTTTTTGTACAATGGGGATCAGTTGTTCATAAAATCTGCACATGTATTGTGTATCAGACGATATCCTTGGAGGACCTACAATGCATTTTCAGGAAGTCACTTTCGTAGGATTGGTGTCTGCCAACTATTTCATGTTCAGAACATCCTTCTGTTTGTTATTGCCAGGGCTTAATCCTACAATTTCAATCTGAATGTAAGTTTTAGATTGTTGCATTTAAACATAAGGCGTATGGACACCTTTAAGATGCCCATACACCTTCAGGTGTACACCTTGGGGCCAAACAATCGAATTATAACGATGGGTATAGGCAAAGTCGGTCCAGGGACCGCATCAACAAGCCGATTCGGTCCCCGATCTGACTAGATTTTTTAACCTGCCCGATCAATATCTGGCCGATTTCAGACCAGATATCAGTCAGGCAGGCCCGTCGGTAGTGCCCATACACGGGCCGATTAGCTGCTGAATTGGTCTAAGGGACCGATATCGGCAGCTAGAATTGGCCCATGTATGGGGACCTTTAGACTTTCAGGGATTGTACTTGGATGGGGCAAAACAAAAAATATTCTTTTTTGGTTTCTGTGATGAAGGCAGACAAGGCTACACAAATGCAGAAGGACTTTGGCAGGACAAGAATCTTTATCTGAAAGTGGAAAGAAAGTTATTATAGTCTAAAACTGAAATACACCTCATTTTATTACATAAAATATGCAGACAGGATGACAAGCAGATTAGGAATTTCTAGTCCACTCTTCAGTATATTACGGTATATCAGTTTCAGGGATATGGCATAGGATAGTCCTATTGGCATGAGTAGCAGCAATGAAAACATTGTTTATCAAACACATCAGCATGACAGCAATGTGAATCACACAGCAAACTGATTCGGAACTTTGGTTATTGATTGGCTGACGTACTGTAACTCCATGTTGTAACAGCAATAAAACTGGCTGGTGTTATTCCTAGCTTCCTTATTCTTTTCATTTCCTACCCCAGACTCCTGGCCATCTCCATGCACAGATAAAGCCAGCTGTATAATCTTGTTTAGATACATGACTACACCAACTATTTCTGTAAGTATACATAATATGTCAACACTGCATGAGCTAATTTATACTGATTTATCTATTTTCAATCAATGCTTGTAAAATATTAACTGCCAGCACAGATTTGGGCTCCCTATAAGTAAAGTGGTGCAGTATAAATACCGATTATGTCTTGGACATTTTCACTTCATTTTAATTTAAACCCAAAATCATTGGAAAGTGCTAAAGGCAGAGCTGCAGGCCTTGTAATAGTAGCTTATATTTAAAGGGTTTTCATATCAACCATTTTTGGTTTGGAAAAGGACATTCTGCAAGGCCTCTAACTGAGGAATAAATAGAGTGCTCTTGCGACTGAGAGATGCTTAGTTTAAAATAGATAACAAGCCTACAATGTCAGTGGTTTAAGGGCTCTGGCACACGGGGAGATTAGTCGCCCGCGGCAAAACTCTCTGTTCGCGGGCGACTAATCTCCCCGTGTGCCAGAGCCCTAAAGGGTGCTTCAAGGGTAAGTTAACTTTAATATGTTATAGAATGGCCAATTTTAAGCAACTTTTCAATTACTCTTTATTATATTATATATAATAGTTATTTATTACATATAATATTACTCTCTACATCATACTAAAAGTTAACTCAAAAGTGGACAACCCCTTTAAAAGCGACTGCTCAGAAATGCCAAAAAAGCATGGCTGGATTTGTATTCCTAGTTTAGCCTCTAGATTGAATGGTTACATCAAAGTCCTGGGATCAAGGTCCTTGCTTATCCCTGCAAGTACACGCCAAAGATCTAGATCAGGGATCCCCAACCTTTTTTACTCGTGAGCCACACTCAAACGTAAGAAGTGTTGGGGAGCCACACAAGCATAAAAAGTCTTTTGGGGGATATCAAATAAGGCTCTTTGGTATCCCCATGTGGACTATTAAAAATGAGCACCTACTTTGAGGCCGCAGGGAGCAACATCAAAGGGGGTGGTGAGCAACATTACTCCTGAGCCACTGGTTGGGGATCACTGATCTAGATACCGTGGGACATATTTTACAAGAACCCTAATATACACAATTTTTACTACTGACATACAAACAGCAGCATAAACAGTTCTTGTATAAATCTTTCTTTAGATGAAGAACCATCAGATGAATAGTAGTAATATTTAAAAAACAGTCATTCACGAACTACCATTCTTCTTTAAAATGTTACTATATTGCACAGGGCATTCTAAAAGCCAGTACTCCAAATTACTTTTTAGTTAAAACTTCTATAATATTTGAAATATAATAGAATAGAATAATTAAAAAAATGCTCTATTACTCACAGGCCGGCAAAAGCAATATTAAATTCATCTAAATAAAAAACTGTTGTATCCACTGGACACCTCCTGAACTGCATTACTATACCTCTTCTAAAAGCAGTCAAGCAGGGATGGTGGGTTCCAAGTTAGTGCACGTCACTTCCAGTGAAAGATCAGTTGGCCAGTGGCCCATGCCAAACAGATCATTGGGAAGCAGCCTGTTAAGGAAAGCTTGTTGCATAAACCATTTTCTGGTTGCTAAGATGATTGGCCCTAGCAGATGAGCTATGACTAAGGGTGGAAGTGCATTAAAAATCCATAAGGCTCTGGCCTTGCTGCCTTTTTTTTTTTAATTAAGCAGAGCAAATAAAGACTGGATTTTTTATTGGTAGATCATGCTGTTGTCCATTATTTTTAATGCCCCTAGGAACAAGTCAGTAGTCAGAATGACAGACTGAGAGGAATAGGGGAGGGACTTAAAAAAAGAAAGAAAAGCCATACAGATTAACAGTAATTACAACACGTTTGCCACCCTGCAAGCAATTAGCAATATGTCAGTCAACAAAAATTCAACACGCCACTTACCCTAGCAAGTTGCCTGTAATTATATAGCTGCATCAGGCCCACCAAAGGGTCGGTTAGAAACATGCGTAAATAAATATTAAAAGCCAGAGGCGAAAGTGGAGAATAATGACATTGCTGGCAGACTGGGCCAAGGGCAGAGTTTCGCACACATCCACCTGCAATCTGCAAAGGGTGTGTGTTTGCCGGCCTGAAACCAGTGGGTTTAGGCTGGTCTGATCATTACTACAAGGAATGTATTAGCAGGCTTAAAAAAAATGCCTGAATCGAGAATTGGATATTATTAAAGTGATACTGACAAGAAAAAACGACTTTTTAAATTATGAATCTACATAAAAAGTTACCTATAGGTCATGTTGATCTTTTTTCACTGTTAGGGCTGGTTTTGTATGTAATTGTTGCTTGAAGTCCCTAAACCTGACTGTCCCTTCTCAGCCTGTCAGTTATAGCTTCTAATGCTAACGGCCTACTGCTGCACAAATATGGCAGCCCCCTCATAGAAGAACATGGTGGATCAGATAAGAAATGGAAAAGCATCAGCAAATACTTTTATGGCAAAATTATAAAGCTCATGCAAAGACAATGTTTTGATAGATGTAAAAAAAAGTTTTCATTTCTGGTGTCAGCATCTCTTTTAGCAAGGCCAACCTTAGGCTAGGGACACAAATGACACAATCCCATGTGACTCCCATTTGATACTGTGATACTACTCGTCTACATGCAGTCACCATTCAATTACAATGAGTGTTATCCGAGTCTGCATTCAACACATGGCAAAACCCACAGTGATTACTATATGTAAGTGTAAGGCCTGAGTACAAGCCTTCAGTGAAAATGCACACTCGTAACCTGGGGCCAACATTTACTGTACCTAAATAGTACCCTAAAGAAGCAAAATTTCAAAATCCTCAATGTTACAGTGCAGGGAAAATAATTGTCTCTCCAGTAATGTAAATCTCTGCAACTGTAATACCCTGCCAGTGTGCCAAGTGCAAAAGGGAAAGTGGAGGAAAATCCCTTGCACTGAAAAGCCCTAAGCAGCTTAACCCCGACAGAGAGAAACCATGCTGATCTATCATGTTGAGGAAATAGAGTGGAAGCCCGTGGGTAATTGGCTAAACACCTGGAGAAGGAAAAAGGGCAATAGGACACCCGATGTGGCACACTGACAACAACACACTGCTTTATCTGCCACACCAGGAAGCATGGCAGCTGGACACTGTCAACCCTCAGCATATTTATATATACATATACAACTAAACTCTGCTTTGTTAATCTGAGATTCAAGACAGAAATGACATTTAATCCTTATGCACACTGTATATACAATATAGAACCTTTTATTATACTTTGATTGTAAACGCTGTAGGGCAGGGGAATCCTTATTTTTGTCTCTTAATGCTCAGCACTTAGTCTTAACTGTAATGATATTTTGTTATTGCATTGTGTTAATGTACTGCACTACACAAAGGAAACCCTGTATGTATCCATACATTTTACTTACGATTTATAGTCCTAGCACTTTAAAAAGAGGAGATTTACAACAACTGAATTTGCAGAAGATCCATGCATGTCATGCAGATGGATGCAAACTTGGTGTGAGGAATTGCTAAACTGAAATTCCCACCATGGGATCCTGGGAATTGTAGTTCAAATGAATGTGGGGGTTGTCTGCTGTAGTTACACAGCATCTGAAGCAACAGTAAAGGTGGTTATACACAGGCAGATTTTAGCTACCAATTTGGCATCTTATCTGCCTGTGTATGGGGACCTCAGACAGGCCTATAATATTTCAAGTTTGTCTGTCCATTCAGCAAATACAAACAATTTATGGGAAACAAATGTTATATTTTATATGACATTTATAAAAAGAACCAATAATGACATTTGGCCCCTGTTTATCAAAGACCACTGCATCCTACACAGCTAACCTAGTAACTGTAAGCTCTTGTGAGCAGGGCCCTGAGATTATACCTTATTTTGTAACCATTGTTTAGTAAATTATTGTAAAATGCCTGTTTGTTATAGATGAATATTAAGTGCTGTGTAACATGCTGGCACAATATAAATAAATAATTAATGACGAGATTTCCTACGTATACATGTGCTCTACTGCCCTATATTAACTTGTAAGGCTGCACCCATGGCAGCTTATCAATATGGGTTATATTTGAGTGAGGCTCTGAGGCAAAGACACAGTTTGCACCATTGAAGGGACACAGCACATAATATTAAAATGTACAGAACACTTTCATTGTTTGGTGTTACTGGTCCTTTAAGGGATGTGTGGCAGGTTTCTGCTTTCCCTTTGAGCAGTTTAGTTTTAACTTGGTGAGCACAGCGAGTGTGCCGCACACACTAACATGCTCCTTGCATTGCAGTGTACTTTGTGTGTTTGTACCTGTAATGTTTTAAATAAAGCTATGCCAGGCGAGACTTGTGCATGTATACACACTTCCTTTCAACTCTTAACTAGTTTTTCAGCCTTTTCCTGCACATTACGTTTCCTCTCTTCCTTTCACACACATAAGCGGCTCTTCCTACAAGGTGCAGGCACAACATTATCAAAGTGCAGCTTAGGGGGTGATCCACTCCTCCCTACAAACTATAAGCACACACCAGACACCTGTAATTGTGTGTAGTTGACAATACTTGTATTACCACTACAAACCTCATCTGCAATGTAGCCTGAGCTAGTGGCACCCTGTAAGCACTGCTGGAAACACACAGCTTGCTACTGTAACCATATACTGTATTACTCCCTGAAACTGGCATTCTCTGCCAAAAGAGAAGTGGGTGTAACTCTCTGATGAGTTCAATGCACTTACAGTTAAATGTGTGCAATAAAATGATGTGCAATATACAATAATTAAACATTTTCAATGGCTATTTGTAAATGTAATTGCTACTGAAAGCAGTGTCTGTCAGGCTGTTTATATTCTCTGCACTCCTGGTTCTGACCCTAAAACAATGTAGCAGAAGCCAGCTGATTAAGAGGAGCACTGATTTCTGCTATACTGTTTCAAGAGCCAGAACCAGAGGACAGAAAGGGATAAACAAACACTAGCTTTAGTTGCAATCACATTTACAAATAACTTTAAATCCACTTTAAATGGTTAAGGAATGCCTAATTGAAAGTTGCTTAGAATTATATTCATTCAAGAATGTTGAAAGGTTTCTTTGTAAATATAATTGTTACTGAAAAGCAGTATTTCTTCACCGCTTTCGGTTCTCTGGGTCTGATTCCTAAAACAAAGTAACAGGAGCAACGCTGGACTGTGGTGTTTGGGGCCTACCAGGCTGCCACCCCCGGGACCCCAACACCCCTTCAGTGGTCCCTGCCCCAGGCATAAGCCCGCCATCTGCACACATACCCCCACACACGTACCTTATAATTTCCTCACCTCAATTGGGGGGAGTGTCAATAATCCAGGTCAGGGTTGCGGAGCCCACTGGGTTTTTTCCCGGTGTGCCACTGCCCTAGTCCGACCCTCCAGGTCTGTTAACCAAATGACTTCTAAACTGCTAAATTGTGTCAGAGCAAGGAGTACAAAAAATGTAAACACATACTGTTTTTACTAGCACTAATAAACAACTTTAACACCTCTGGAAATGTTTAATAAATGTATTTTGGAAAGTTACTGAGAAATACATTCTTTCATTTTGCCAATTTTTCTTTTCATTTTGTCAATTCCCCTTCAAGTTTCCGTCTCAATACAAATTCCTTGAAAACTGCCCTGCTCTAACACAAAGTACAGTGATATCAAAAGCATCATCAAGGACAAGACATGGGTCCTAAATAAAGGATGAGCACCCTGCAGACCCGCAGCGCTTTTTGATGTGAATCAATGACCTGCGGTTCAGATGGAAGGATACAGGTTGGAGGACATCCCTGACTTAAAGCGGAGTTGTCAAGGTCTCACAGGCCATAAAAGCTGCGAGGGAAATTCTGTCATCTGTGACCCAAAACTATCACTTGTGTCAAAAGTGTCAAAATAGCAAACTAGCAAATATATATATATATAGATAGATACAGGTTGTCAGCAAGCTGCACACCATGAGAAGAGATGATACCCGGGTGCCAGTGCAGTAAATGTAGATATACAGGGTTGGAAATTACAGCACACGCGGGTGTTTCACAAAGGAGTCTTGTAGTTTTAAACATGTATGGCTTTATTATTTCCCTTATGAAAGCTCCAGCTAGGAGCTGAAACGTCAGACTGAATAAATATATATATATATACACAGAACAATCTAGTGCCCAGGTCCAGCTTCTTAGTCCATATCTCTGCCTCTGTATAAGAACTGCTGCACAGATCACTAAAGCAGGGAGACTTATGGAGATGGACCATTCCTACTGGCAGCATCTGTCAATCACCAATCCATGCAACAAGAAGATGGAGCCATGAATTTGTCTAACATGTGAACTGTCCTTTATGCTACAAAGTAACAAAGGGGAAAACATGACTTCCTACATATAAATGCAAGGTCAGTGAGTGGGAATAGTATGTGCAGCCTGGAGCTCCTACTGCCAATGAATGAGCTGCCCCAGAGTCAGGAGCCATTGCACTTACTGTGTGGGGTTTCCCATAGAAATACAATACACCAGCAGCCCTATGGCAGAGCCCACATGAGATCATGAGTGTGTTATGTACAATAGTAACAATTAGATTATCTTTAGTGTTAGTGTTAGAGTGCAAATACTCTGAAACCTGTGGCTGTTCTTTAGCTGTAGTTGAACTACAAGCCCCAGCATGCCACAGCTGCACAAGAAGTTGTAGTTGCAGCAGCTGGAGAGCCACAGGTCGGATTCCCCTGAATAGGTGATTCCACAATGGAGCCCAGCAGCCTTTTGCTGTCAGGGGGTGCTGGGAGTTGCAGCCCTGAACCCATTCCCACAATTCCCATGAAGAAATGACACGGGCCTCACCTTTTGGTCCACGATGGAGCAGGCCATCTCCCGCACGGCCCCCAGGCTCAGCTCCCCGGGCTCCGGCAGCAGGACGGGCTCCCGGCTCAGGCCGATCTGGATCTGCAGGGAGAGGCCGGTGCCCGCTGGGCTGGGCGGCCGGATCACCGGGGGGGCGCTCATAGACAGCTGAGGGCCCGCCACCGGGAAGGGACACGAGTCAGCGACACAACCGCACCCCTCCGGGGGGAGAGGGGCAACAGGCAACACTACGCGCAAGCAGCGGAAGCAGGAGGCCACATACACGACAGAGCTCCCCCAACACGGACAGACAGTCGCGGACACTCAATTCCCCTTCGCACTCCGTGACACAGCCGCCTCTTCCCCTCTCAGCAAAACTTTCACTCACAACAAGTCCGAGCGCAGCCCACACGCAACATGGCGGCATCAGCGCCCCCTGCCGGACACGCCGCTGCATGACAACATGGCGCTACACTCACGAAAGGAGACTCTCCGGACGCACACTGGTGCCCCTGCTGGTCACAGGGCAGCATGACAAGGCTCCGGCTGGGCAGCATGTACGCTAGACAAAACACACACAGCTCAGTCACTCCCATCGTGTCTCACCCTTTCCTTCACATAACAGACAGGCCATTTGTAAGCAGTGTCTAACCTGCGGCGCTGCAGCTGTCGCAGAAATGCAACTCTCACAAGTACCTACTTGCAGCTACGGGTTATCTTAGGCAGGGAAGATAGTTGAGAGTTGTAGTTTTAACGCAGCGGGGGCACCCAACGTTTTCACACTTGTATAAAGAAAGCAGACTGAGAGATGGATTCAGTGAAAGACAGAAACCATTATTCATTATGGGCAACCTGTATATATAGGGGACTTTTGGAGGAAACGTAGTGTTGTGTAACAAACATTAGCCATCGTTACTGCACAAGTCAAGGATATCCGAACTGCCCTCCTCCGCCTGTTCCACTGCAGTGTAAAAGTGTCAGTCTTGGGTCACAAATGGGATGTGGATTGTTGGAGAGTGGGTGGGGTTTGGAGGATTGTAGGTGGGGTTTGGGAGAATTGTGGGTGGGGCTATGACATAACCAGGTATAATTGGGCAAATTAAGGTGATGATCTTGCGTTCCTTATGGCCCTCTTGCTACTGCCCAGGGGCTGGAGGCTTAATAATTGGGGCAAACTGGGATAAGGCCCTGCAAACCTAGTAGCATTGGGCCCTTTGATACCTGAAAGCTGCTTTCTTGGACCCCCCCCCCTGCAAAAATATATTAGGGACCCTTTACACATCACCATGTCCCCCTTTGTCCTGCACCCAGGAGCAAAGTGATTTGTCAGCATGACTGAAGGCTGAGGAAAGTTGGTGCCAGGGGGATGCGGGCACTTTATGGACCCTCCTGTCCCCATGACTTCAATATGGCCCCAAACTCCTGGACCAATAACTGTAACGTGCATACATGCATGTTGTTATGCCCCCACCCAATTACTTTTTAATAACAGCTGGAGGGCCACAGGTTGGCTATCCCTGAGCTCCAAAAGACCCCCTGTTTCCTGCAATGTCTGGGGGCCCTTTCATCTCTATATCTGGCCCTTGATCAGGTTTCATAATCATTTCAATGTAGTTTGTGAATGGGAATGTAGCTGCTATATTGTGAGTGGCTGAATATTGATTGAAATGTATTGAGTCCTGCATCATGTACTGTACATGTGAGTCGCTGATCCTACAGCTCAGTGCCCTGTGTTGCACCGGCAGGACTGGCATTACATTAGTGTAACATTTATGTCACATTTACATTATGACTCCTTAAGCTGAATGTAAATCTAAAAATCACGTTTTACTTAATTCTGGGCAACTTTGATATATACACATTAGTAAAATTTTATTTTGAGGAGTTACTTCCTCCTTAAGGCACAGACATTCCAGGCAGCAGTGCAGTAAATTTTAGTGAGAGGTTCAGATAAAAGGTTTGATTCTGCTTTGTCTTGTGAAACAGAGACTCCAAGAGTATTTCTAAACAACCTGCCATAAAGAATGACAGGACTTTTGTTGTGTACCATAAAGGAAAGATAAATAATTACAAGTACCAGGAAATAGATTCCCCTGTGCAGCCATAGGTGCCACTATCCTTCCTAGCTGCAAACCTTTTTTCACATACAGACTACTTTACACAATTACAGATTCTATTCCTACAAAAGTAAAAAGGTTTTATCCCCTTAAAAAAAAGTGCTGGCATGAGCGCTTGTCAGGTAGTTTCAATGTAAGTCTATGGGAACTGTTTGGCCCAAAACAACCCTGTGTGCCATTGCCTCTCTATAGGTCTAGAATCCCTTCCATAATGCAAGCTAGGAAACTGTTTTTGTATAACAATAGTAGGAAGTATATCTGGTGTTTTATATTGTCCTATTAATGATTTAGGGATCAAGTGTCTTACCTGCCAGGCTGGTAAAATACCAGCCAGGTGGCACCCCTAAGTATAGGTGCCAGGGCAAGTATGAACATTACTATAGCTTGTACAGTGATAGCAGGGTTGCCACCTGGCCAGTTAAATGATACTTGATGCCAATGTTATTGATAGGGGAGAAAGATAAAACACATAGGGTTGCCATGTTTGTTGGCATAAACCACATTAATAAGTGGTATTGTGAATAAGTGTGCGTTATTATCTGTAAACTTTCTCAGGCTCTGTGTGCACAACATGCATCCCTCAAGTGCACTTAGTTTAGTGACATTACTTCACAATTACACACACATTCTAAACCCACTGAACACAATGCACATATTGTCATCAAAAACATTGGCATACATTGCACAAAGGCCAGTAACAACAAACAATGGACATTTCTCATTTGCAGCTACATAACAGTTACTCCTTACATGTGACATGCTATGGGTACTTTCATTCTGCCATCCACACCTTCTTATCCCTGGCTTCTCTCCCTATAATGCACCTATTCAAACACTACAAGTTGCATATACTTGAAAGTACCTTGTTTTAGTCACAGGTATATATATGTAAAAAAGAACTATTTTATTCTTTTAGGATATAAGAAAATATTTGTTCCTATTAACAGACTAAAATAAGCAATTCGATTTGGCCTCATTATGTCCTGCTGTATTTAATAGTGCTTTGTGGACTGGAAGTAAGAAGAGCATATAGAAAATGGATTTCTAAATCTTATGAAGACTTGCAATCTATTCAACTTCATTCGAAATGTAAAACATTGTATATATAGAAAAGTCTACCACATTGGTCATGTGTACAAGTATGTAACAGCCCATGTCCTAAAGCCAGCCCATGTAGCCAGACTGCACTTTTTCTGGTTTCTGGTTTTCTGTATGGGAGGGAGTAGAAGAGATAGGAGAGAGTAGAAGAGATGGAAGAGAGTAAATGATATGGGAGAGAATGAGTGAGATGGGAGTAAGTGGAAGAGATGGGAGAGAGTAGAAGAGATAGGAAAGAGTAGGATAGCTGAGAAGAGTAGAAGAGATTGGAAAAGTAGAAGAGATGGGAGGGAATAGAAGAGATGGGAGTGAGTAGAAGAGAGATGAAAGAGAGTAAAAGAGAAGGAAGGGAGTAGAAGAGAGATGGGAGGGAGTAGAAGAAATGGGTGCTAAAGAGAAACAAGCACAGACATTTGTAGACTCTAGACTTTCAATATCAATAAACACTGCATTGTAACTTGGGTAATGTTCTCTCTGCTTGTGCATTTATTATGTCTGATCAGGCACCTGAAAGATAAGGACTCACAGGGATTCATGCAGTGCACGAAATATAGACATGCCATCACTTCATGCGGAACTGCAAGAGCTTGTGTACAGCCCCGCTCCCTTTTCTCTATGCACAATAAATGAGCCATAGCATGGAGCCAACAGGAGGTTCATTCAAACTGCTGACCGGGTTCATCATCATTTATTTATATAGTGCCAGTAAGTTATGTGGGGCTTTACAGTAATATTATAGCTAACAAGGGTCTCATTATAAATTAACAAATATACTGGGGCTTAACTATGTTTTAACAGGCCCCCATCACCCACCTCCTTAGGACCCCATACCCTTGCCGCCCCTGCCCCTACAAGTGCATGTGATGCAAATGTAACGAGGAATCATAGGTTATGCACCAGTCCTGTCTCTCTGCAGGGCCCCCAGCGACCTGTCTGCATATGTCTGTGTACTACAGCTCATCAGACCATCTTCTGTCTTCTTTGCATCCCTCACACACAAACAGGGTTTAGTTTTATATAAGAGCCATGAAAGACCATGTTATGGACAGGGGTCCTGTAAAACTATTAAAAAATAAACTATTGCTTTTCCTGACCCCAACAATGAACTGGGCCCTACAGCTGTACCATTTGTATCACCAAATGGGGGGGCCCTTTCATATACTGTATTTGCCATGGCAAGGCACCCTGGTGGCTTCTACATGTATATATAATCCACAGGAGCCATTAATAAACTGCTAATTTGTTTCCCTAAACATCTATATCTATCTTTTTACTGGGCAATATTTTTGGTGGTAGCAATGGAGAGCTGGGTATAAACTAACAATATTTGACTTTTATTAATTACTATAAGAAGAATGTGTTCCCAACAATAAGCACAGTTACAGTGGACATGCCTACACAAGTAGCGTTTCATTTGGGCTGTTAATTAGTCACCCACCATTTACAATAGACCCCCATCCCTAACTCTTTTTACTTTGGCTGAACCTACTGGAGCGACAGGCTGGCGGGCTTTGGGGTCAGAGCACACAATAAGGGAGGGCCAGGAGGAAACTTGAGGAAGATCAGAACACAGGCAGACATACTATGAGTCAGCCATGAGTCAGGCATTGCTCCCTTTTACCTATGTAGTTTATTGAAAGCATAATATTTTGGAGAGCACTCAGAGCACTTTATTTTCTTTGTAGAAATGTGATATCTTGCATGCACTTTAAGCTGTTTTTCTATCCTTAGATATTCCCCTCTACACTAGTACACTAATGAAAAAAGTGTGCAGGACTCATGGCAGCCCCTAGCTGTTTTCCTCCAGCATCCATGTAAAAAACAATACCTTTTTTTTTTCCTATGATTTGTTTTATGCAAATATTAAGCACTTAATATAGTTTTTTTCTTTTGCTTATATGACGGTATTATTGCATCATCTTGCAATTTAAGCTTTGCCTAAGCAGCCATTGTCTCTCAGGCAGGTCACAAGTTTCCCTATGCCTTCTATTATATTTTTAATCATTTTACAAAAAGCCAGAAGAGACTTTGCCTTGCAGTGCAGACTTATGGCATGTAGTTTGTCACAGGGGCAGCAATGGCATTTCCCTCTTATAGCCTGAAGAGAGATTCCATAATTCTGTGTTTATATATGTAGTAAGCAGAGGGGAAGGATTTGAAGGTAGAGTGGCTCTTTCAAGTGACAGACATATAGGCCAGTAGCACATACTGCAAAGAACAAAAGCAATCTTTTCTAGGCAATTCACTTACAATACATTCTGAGCCATAAATAAAAATTGGGAATATGTTAATTTATCCTTGACTTTGTCAAGGTTGCAAGGTGCATGGATAGAGGCATTTTCATACAATTTGCCGATGTGCCCTGTGAAGTTGACAGTTGGCTTTATTAACAATGACGTGATGTGGAATACATAAACATCCACTACAAGTCGGTCACATGTGCAAACACACGTGTGTGTAAGTATTCAGCTTTAGGTGAATTAAAAAAAAACAGCTCAAAGGGGACCATGGAATTTTCTGCTCAACCCAACAGCTGATGTGCAATGGCAGAGAGAAAACAGTGCCATGATGCATTGTTGCTATGCAACACATGTTCCCTAGCACCTATGCATTATTGGCATCTGATTATTTGATCTTGGACCCTTAAAGGCTCTGAAAAAAGGCACATAGAGACCAAAATCCTGAATCCTGAATCTTTTTTGCCCTGAACTGAAATTGACATACTGCTTTTCTGTTTCTCATCTGCTCCTGTGGATGCACAGCATAAAAACTATGGGCTATAAATTATTTTGCTGCAGTTAAAATGAGAAAATCCACTTTGATCCCCTGTAATTGTCACTGATGCAAATCCTCAAACACGTCATTGGCTTTGATTTTTCTTTTTCCTTTTCATCTGCATCATGCAAATCAGCCTTTTCAGGGTCCATGAAAATAGATGAATGAGGCACTGGTCTGAAGCACTAACACCAATTGTTGCATGAAGGTTGTAAACCCTGGAAGGAGTTCCCCAGTTTCTTTTATCCACACACAGAGCTCTAGTGCCCTGCCGTTATTATACTGATTGCACATTGCTGCTTAAACAGACAAGCTATCTGGTCAAAACACACAATCTGTCACAGTGCAGCAGTGTTTATAAATAGGGCAGCCCCACATCCACTGAAATCCAGCCGCACATAAAATACACATGCTCCGTGGATTATAGCTAGTTAGTATGCACAACTGCAGATTATGCTGATTTATATGGAGCTATAAAGTGTGCATCGGAATACTAATCATGCATTCATAAGGTGACCAGACCGCCCACTTTAATGCAGGGTTCTTCGGAAAAATTCAGGTTTGAGCTGGTCCTTGGCCTGCAAAATATTCCAAGAAAAAGTGGGCCTCGTTTACGAACAGCGGGCAAGTTGCACTGTTCAAAAATCAGTTGTTTTATTATGTTTTGAATCACCTTTGTGTGACAGTGGGGTTCACTACTTATACCCCTATTCAAGCAACTCTTATATAAAAAATAAACTGCAGGTTCAAAGCTCAGGGACATCCTTTACTTAATGCATGGTCAGTGGGAGGTGTAAAGGTTCCTTCAGTTGCAATTAATTGGCAGAAATGCATTGGTGACCATATGCTACAATATATGCCGCTAATCACTACACAGGCATTGCATGATGGCAACAGTACCACTTCGTATCAGAGGTGCCTAAGCTGTGGACTTTCAGTTATTGCTAAAATACAGATGGAGGACCATGGGTCAGAATTTTTCGCAGGGCCCTGCCTCCACTAAGGCTGATGTCACACTAGGCGGATTCTCAGCCTCTGGATAAACCGAGAAGCTACACTCAAAAAAGCTTTTGGTTGTATCTGCACCCAGAAGCCTCCTTTGCCTACCCCTTGTTTTATGTAAAAATAAAGTTAAAAAAGATTAACTGGAGTGCCAATTTTTCACAAATAATTTTTCCTTGACTTTGTGGGTAAATCTTGCAGGAAAATCTGTACAACCCTAGAGCTGACCAAGCATTCTTCTACAGATATTTAATAAGATACTTGAGGTTTTCTGCATTACCATCAGCTTATTTAAACATATACAGTTTATTGCACAAATACTGGTGGGTGCCTATTTACTTTTCTGCGTGAGCAGAGACCACTGGGAATTCCCCTTTTCTGGTTCTCACAGCATTAGATTATACAAGAAGAGGTGTGGGGGAGTATTGGCAGACAATAAGGAAGTAAAGTGTACAAGAGGGAGAAATGAGATGAGTAAAATATGGAAATGAATGAGACATATGGCAGGGACAATGTAAGTTAGGGAGTAAGGAGGGTTGAAAGATCGCAGGAAGACATAGTCATTGTTGAAGAATGAAGCTGTGGGTGGCTGGCTATCTCATAAAAGTGCAGGATAAAGTCTAACCCAAGGAAGCAGTTGTGTTCCTCAGCCAAAGGCAATTTTTACTGGGATGTAGTTCATGCCCTGAATATATGATTAGCCTCAAGTCTCTCCACTGTTCCTGTTAAAATTTCAGTTAAGATTCTACTTCTGAAGTGCTACATAGGGTCACACATTGTGAATAGTTTGCATATTTTTCAGGGAGCTTTCTTAAAATTCCCCTTAAGTCCTTGTGGCTATGAAGAGGAGACATTTCTCAGACTATTGGATTAGCAGCTTCACTGGTTTTTAACATGCAGTGCATCCTCCAGAATCCAATGCAAGCATACAAACATGGTCACCAGTACCTCAACCCCATCTCCTCCTTCCAAAGCTTTTTTGGGTGTCATTTGTGCATTTTCATTATGTTTGCTATTTGTATCCAAACGTTGCTTCCCCCCACAAAGGTCATCATATTCTAGAACCATAGAATATTCTTGAACATTTATAATAATGGATGGATAATGACCATGCAGTATATGCTATAGAAATTATTTGTTTCCTCTGGTCCCTCACCTGAGTGTTAATTGTATAGGAGTTATTATTTTATGGGTTTGTTAACTCTCTGTATAAAATAACAGAATGATGCTATCCTAAAACTTCAAATAACAGTATTTAATGTAATCTCTCAGGTTTGGCCATCATCCGCTGCTCTGTCCTCTGTCCCTATCTTCTACCTATTATTGTCCTTGATCAAACAACACATCACTCACATTCACATGCTTTCTTCCACCCTCACTCTCCCTTACCTGCAGAGCTGGCTTCATCCTTTTTGGCAGGCTGGCTAAACACCTTCTGTTCAGTTTGTCTCTCCTCTTTTTGCTCAACACTAGTTCCTCCCTAAGCTTACAAACCTGCAATTGTGAAGCATCTGCGAGGGAGTTGATAGACATTGATCAACGCAAGTACTGTTTAATAAAGAAAAAAAATCTTCATTGTTATTGTAATACGGGGCTATATTTAATAACCCAAAAAAATAGTGTTTGAATGTGTCAGTAAAATGGATGCAGTCTTTGCACATGAATAACTCCCTAAGATCAAACTTTATTTTAGTGCCATCTTTGCAGGAAATGAATAACTCACAAATGTTATGGCTTTTACAAGGTGTCCTGCTTTCAAACAGGTAACAAGTGCTTGGCCAGCTCAAAGGAAGTTGTGTTTAAGAGAACAAGTGATGCACTGAATCTGTAATGTTTGGATTGGGTTGAATATCAAATCCTTTGCCAAAGATTCAGCCAAATACAGAACCCTTTGTAAATATGCAAAAGTGACATTAAAGTCATGTGACTTTTAAGGGTTTAGAAGATCAATGCTCCCTCCAAGCTGTGTGCTTGTGGTGCGCACAAAGAAAACACAAAATTGTGCATTTATTCTGACCTGAGCACACATTTTTAAAAACTGCACACACAAGCTTAAAATGTGCAAGCTAAACAATTACAGGGAACATTGGCTTGGATTCTGTTTGGCTGAACATGAATCTAAACCCTACAAAAAGTGCTGAGATATGGGTGAATCTTGTGCAATGACAAATACAGTACAGTAATTCACTATTATATACATGTTAAATGACAAGAGCCAAGAATATGCACCCATGAAAATTGGAAGAACCTTTGTCTAAGACTATGGAACCTACCTGCGTCATATTGGACAAAGGCGTAAACATCCGCAGGAGACTATAAATATCTTGGACAGACCATTCATACATATATAGAGGGTGAAAGATTGAAACCCTGGACTAAATGGTAATGTACTATAGTATTAAGCTGGCCATACATGCACCGATGAGCCAACCAATATTGCAAAAGGCTGCGGATATCGGTCGACTCACCGAACGGCCAGGTTAAAAGATTTTGATCGGGATTTTGATCGCCTGAGCAAAATCTACGTTCAGGGCTGAATATGCAGAAGGAGGTAGAATTCCTATTGTTTCTACCTCCATATCTGATGATTCAGCCCTGAACATCTGGGGAAGGTGGGAATAATCTTTCGTGCGACCATTGGACACAAAGTTTGTACATGTATGGAATCCCTTATCTAGTGGTGTAACTACCATACAGCAGGCCCTCCGACCTCAGGGTGGCCTGAGCTACTATATGGTAGTTCCTTTTCCTAACCCCTTATGACTTCTAATTTTCACTACCCTTTGCCGTAAACAAACAAGTGTGCCGGTGTGCAGGCAGCAGCAGTAGGGTGGGAGGGAGGCATCGAAGAAGGGTGGGGGGGTCCGGCACATACTTGTTAATCCCTTATCAGAAACCTGTTATCCAGAAAGTTCAAAGATTCCTAAAGAATCCATTTTAAGCAAATAATTGTAATTTTTTGGTAATTATTTCCTTCTGTAATAACATAACAGTACCTTTAATTTCATCCCAACTAAGCTGCTTAGTGTTTAAATGTTTTTTAGCAGCCTTGAGGTATAAAGATCCAAATTACAGAAGAATCCCTTATAGTTTGCTCTGTGATACTATACCTAGTGCAACCTTTCTACATTCCTACCTTATTCTATGTGCTTTCTTCTTTTAATCCTCTGTTCCAATGAGAACTTTATAGACAATTGAGCAGGAAAATAAACCAGAATATTGTATTATTATTATTATTATTATTATTATTATTTTGTTTCCTACCTATCCACCTGAGAAACTTGTATCACCCTAATTGCATATATAGACAAAGCAATCATAGGCTATTACATATGTTTAGTTAGGCACAAGATTTCTTGTACTTAAGGGGTGCAAATGTGCTCCCCTTACCAATCCAGTATGTGTGCCTATGCTGTGGTGCATGACTCCTTAAATGCATGACTCTATACAGGACTGATACTGAGGGAATGATGGGGAAAGGGTGGGGCCAAATATTTGTTGCTATATACTCAAACTCAAAATAGCCTTGTTATTTTGCATTTTAGAACCAAACCTTAGCATTCTAGAAAAATAATGAAACCAATTGAATGCAATATGTGACTAATCATTCATGATCTATCATATAGCTCAGTGCTGTCCAACTTCTACGGTGCCGAGGGCCGAAATTTCTCTAGCATACATGGTGGAGGGCCGCTAATGGAAGCCAGTTTTGACCACTCCCCTTTTTGAAACCACACCCACTTCAAACCACACCCATTTTATCACAATGGTGGTAGCACAGCAAAATCCCAAATGCTTGGTCCTTACTGTGGGGATATCAACCATCATTCATATGTGAAAGAATTATGTCATATTAAGATATACCCTTAAATTCCATATGCCTCCTCCTCCCCTGTGGATAGCAGAGCAACCCCCAGTACATAATTACACACCTTTGGGACCATTTAATGGCTATTTCCAACTACTAACAAACTCCCACAACAAACCCCTGCCAGGTTCACCTCCCACAAGCAGCATAGGGCAAGCAGAGTATGGCACACACAGGCAGCACTCTGCCTGTCCTATGCTGTCTGTGTGTGCCATACTCTGCCTGTCCTAACCTGCCTGTGTGTGCCATACTCTGCCTGCCCTACCCTGACTGTGTGTGCCATACTCTGCCTGCCCTACCCTTCCTGTGTGTGCCATACTCTGCCTGCCCTACCCTTACTGTGTGTGCCATACTCTGCCTGCCCTACCCTTACTGTGTGTGCCATACTCTGCCTGCCCTACCCTTACTGTGTGTGCCATACTCTGCCTGCCCTACCCTTCCTGTGTGTGCCATACTCTGCCTGCCCTATGCTGCCTGTGTGTGCCATACTCTGCCTGCCCTACCCTGACTGTGTGTGCCATACTCTGCCTGCCCTACCCTACCTGTGTGCCATACCCACCCTGACCTATGCTGCCTGTGTGTGCCATACTCTACCTGCCCTATGCTGGCTGTATGTGCCATACTCTGCCTACAGTACCTATGTCTGAGGTGTGAAGAAGTGAACAATGGGGGTGACTACAGTCTGAGCCTGAGGTGTGAACACTGCAGGGGTTTAACAATGCAGAAACTAAAAGGTGTGAAAAACATAGGGGATTACATTTTTAAACAATACAGAGGGATTACAGCCTGAATCTGAGGTGAGAACCATGCAGGGGGGCAGTTAATCTCAGTACTGATACCATTTAATGCTTACTCAAAGGTAAGCCATCAAAGCAGCCAGACAGGTGGGGGGCCACACAGAGGGGGGTCTGCGGCCCGCGGGCCGCCAGTTGGACAGCACTGATATAGCTTATTAAAGTCCATTCACTTAGGAATTTTGACACTTACTGTCAGTACTGAACACCACTATGTTACATAAGCCCAGGGCCCATATAACACAGTGATTATAACATATGCTAGCTGGGCCCAGTCATCATCCCAAGAGCACTTATACAATCATTACCACTCCACTGGGTGAACTTGAAAAAACCGAGATGTTTCCAGCTAATGCACTAATCTGATCCCTTATTTTATCATGTTAATTTAATGCTACAGCATATTATGATAACCTGACACACGCATAGTCTCTACTGTTACATCTTGTGCTTTTGCTTTATGGCAAGATGCTATAAATGGACATAACCCAGGGTGATATAATCCTGTATAAATCAGTTGTCTGGAAGTGGTTCGCTATTCTGCGCTACACTTTAAAGGCATTGCCAAACAGGGGGTTACAGTCTCTGCAGTCATGTCAGGAAGAACCACGCCAGTACAATAGGATGCAACCTGCCTATGGACAGTGCTACAATTAGAGCTTACTCTGTCCCACAGCAATACCTTTTTGCTCCCTTACGTCTGAAGTCTTGCATAAGTTTATCTGTTACATTAAAACTACACTTTAGGTATGTCCCTCATTAGACTTGCTATACTGCTTACTCCTCTGCCTACAGAACACAATACTGCTAATGCACCGGTATTGTTATTATTATTTATCTATTTATAAAGCGCCAACATATTCTGCAGGGTACAATATGTGGGTTTCATACATTTGACATACAGAGTAACATATAAAGCAACCAATAACCGATACAAGAGGTGAAGAGAGCCCTGCCCAAAAGAGCTTACAATCTACAAGCTCAAAAATTCAGGAACTAACATTCTCCCCAAGAGTATAGCTTGAGGTCCACTGGTTTCGGAGCTTGTTCTCCACTTCACATGCTATCAGACAGTAAGTACCTTTTAGGTATCTATAAATAGCAGCCACTAGTCTCACAACTGATACTCTCCCTGCCTACAGCACACAGTAATGAGTGTAGCTCAAAGCCCATTGGCTCCTTATTGCTTTCAATCAATCTATGTCCCTTATGACCACCGCTCTTGTACCCTGCATGTAACATTGTATTCTATTCCTATAGACTTGTTTTATTCTCCCTTAGGAAAAGGTTACATTATGGGGCCTATTTACTAAGGTTTTATGAGAAAAGTTTGATTTTTTTTTATGTTTTGTTTTTTTGCGAGATTTTCGTATGTGTTTTTTTGGCAGTACAGGTATGGGATCCCTTATCCGGAAACCCGTTATCCAGAAAGTTCCGAATTACAGAAAAGCCATCTCCCATAGACTCCATTATAAGCAAATAATTCCAATTTTTATAAAAGTTTCCTTTTTCTCTGTAATAATAAAACAGTACCTTGTACTTGATCCCAAATAAGATATAAATAATCCTTATTAGATGCAAAACAACCCTATTGGGTTTATTCAATATTTAAATGATTTTTAGCAGAATTAAGTTATGGAGATCCACATTATGTAAAGATCCCATATCCGGAAAACTCCAGGTCCCGAGCGTTCTGGATAACAGGTCACATACCTGTATATGATTGTTTTAATTTCTTCTTTAAAAATTAGATTTTGTTTTTTTAAAAACCACAAACTTTCGAGATTTATAACTTTATGTGACTTTTATAGACTGACAAAAAGTATGCTAGGTTTAAGCTTAAGAGAACCACTGAGTCCTATGGAGGCTTACAATATTAGTCAGTGACAGCCTGTCCTTGCACATTTTCAAGGGGAAGTTAATCCCATCATTGTTTTCTATTTCACCCAGTTTCAAGTGAAATTTAAACACATTGGGCCCGATTCACTAAAGTCCGAAATAAGGAGTGCTATTTATAGCATGCGTTAAAAATCTTATCACTTCTTATTTTTCACTCGATTCACTAAAAGGACACTTGCAGAGCGCAATATATTACGCACGTAACCATTACTTTCTGAAAACCACCATTTCCCTGAAAACTGGAGGATGCATCACTCTAGGGCCAACATATATTTGAAAAAATACGACTGCAAACTTCATGTTGTGTTGCCAATAGCTCACGAACCGCAATTTTCTTTAAGTACCGCCTGCCCCAAGTAGGGTTAATATTCACACAGATTAACACGATATTTTGCACGTTTAACGCTTCATATGTGTTTGTGAATCATGCGTTAGTACTATTTCTATTCGCTAATTAACACAATGCGGTTTTTTTGTGCATGCGATATGCGGATTAACACATGCGAAATGACTTTGATGAATCGGTACTTAATTATCGCATGCTTTTTAATGAAAAAAACTATGCGATATTGACCTTTAGTGAATCGGCCCCTATAACGCTTATCGCATAGTTTTTTTCATTAAAATATGTCATTGTAAGATAAATAACGCCAAGAACATCGCTTCTTAATTATGACAAGTGTCCTTTTAGTGAATCGAGCGAAAAATAAGAAGTGATAAGATTTTTAACGCATGCTATAAATAGCACTCCTTATTTCGGACTTTAGTGAATCGGGCCCATAGTTTTCCAAGAATGAGTGCCAATGCTCCTAAAATGGCTGCTGGAGCAATTGCTGTTTAACAAAAATAAAAAGTATTCATGGAAACAAACATCCGGTTAAACTCGAATTTTCAAGTTTTAACAATACTTTCAACTCGTGATTTTCAAATGGTACTCAACAGATCAAACCTGCCGCATTTATTTTGACAAAAAAAAGTTAACTAAACATTACTAAATCACAAATTTCTCAAAATTGCTTAGTATATGTGCCCCCAAGATTTTATAGTTCCGGTCAGTGACACCATTAACTTTATGACAACTGGGCAGTATGCTAAATAATAACAGCTTTTTCCTACCCCCATGCCTCCTAAAGCCTTCCGTTATCTTGCCTCACCCTGCGCAGTTCTGCATGCCTTCCCTCTAAGGGCACTGAGTAAGACAAGACTGGTACTACTACTTTAAAGATATTTCAATGCAACCCATGTGTATTTGAGTCCATTGTATGTATCCTATCTGTATCAAAGCAGTCATTTCTTGTTATTACCGTATATACTCAAGTATAAGCCGAGTTTTTCAGCACAAAAAATATGCTGAAAAAGTAACCCTCGACTTATACTCGATTATACGGTATGGATTCTCGCACATGCAATGCGCACCCCCCCCCCCCCGTGGGTGACCTTAATGGTGCAGTGCGCACGGGTACGTATTAAGGGTTGTACGCACTCTACTAGTGCTTTTAATCACCGCACCGCTGGGACGCGCATTGACCACATTCAAACATTCGCGTCGCGCATGCTGCTGCGCGGCGGCTGCCCTAACGTAAGGTCACCCACGGGGGGTGCGCAGATTTTACCTGTTGACTTTCAATGGGGAAATTCAACCTGCTGCCGTTCTCACAGCATTAATTCCATGGTCCCTAAACTCTACGGCTATGGCACGAGTGGCAACTGTTGCTGACAATGTTGTCCAAGTGGCTGTTGGTGACCAAGTAGTACCTAGAGGGCCCGGCAGGGTCATGGACATTGTAAGATTTAAGGGCCCTAAAGAGATTTTGCTATGGGGCAAAGTAATTATTTTTAGTTACCCACTGTCCTTTGCAAGCTATATGTACACCAGTCACCCTAGTTTGCTGTCTTTTCACATGAATGCAGAATGACTCTGGAGTCCTCTGGCTCTCTCATTCATATAAATATACACAGATTTGCCCACTAATAAATAAATGCCAACCCTCAGTAGCAGTGCAACAGACATTCATCTCTCTGCTGGCAGTCATTGTGCAGAAGAGCCAGAGATGTAGGTTTAATACTCTTGCTGTGGGCCATACAGCGCCCTGCTGGTTGTTCCATTCCTACTGATAGTAAATGCATATTTCCTAGTTTGTAACGTTGTGACCAGCCATTAATCAGTCACGTGAAATAAACTGCTGAACACTGAACTGTTTCTGTACCATTCATAGTTGTGTGATGTTGCTCCGTTATATTAGTCGTGACCTACTTTTAGTTGCAAATTAGCTGATGGTGAATATATGTCCCTAGGCATTATTACAGGCAGATATTGCTCTAATACATCAGCATAAATGTAGTCATTCAGTTTTCATCACAGGGTTGCTGCGGGGCATTTCTGAAGTCATTTTGTGAGTGACAGCACTGATCTGAGCTGGTTATTTAATGCATGTTCGGTGTTTAACTGATTCACCTTTTAGTTATCATTCAGTATTTTATAGAATGTCCTTTTCCTAGCAACTTTGCAATTAGTCTTCATTATTTATTTTTTACAGTTTTTTAGTTGTTTGCTTTTTCTTCTATAGCTTTCCAGATTTGCTTTGTAAACTCATCATTTTATCATTATTTTTGCTTTTTACTCCTTATCTTTCTATTCAGTCTTTCTTGTATTCATATTCCAGTCTCTAATTCAAGCCACGGCCTGGTTGCTAAGGTAAAAGGTAAAGAAGACCCTAGCAACAAGCAGGCCCGGATTTGTGGCAAGGCCACAAAGGCCCAGGCCTATGGTGGCACAAACTTAGGGGCATGCCGCCCTGCCGCAGCGCAATTTTTACATTTTGCTCCCATACAGAGCAATAGGGACCTCTCCCCAATTCTCCGTATGGGACCCTTACTGTTCACGCATGCATGCTCGGTAGCGAGAGGGGGGGGGCGGGGGGGTTCCGTTGGTTTGCGCATGCGCGGGGGGGGCTTGGGGGCCGAAGAATGGGGGGCAGCCTTGGGGCGCCCCCATTAGAAATCCGGCCCTGGCAAAAAGATAGCTGAAGAGCTGCTGAAGAAAAAGCAAAATAACTGAAAACCAACACAAATAAAAAATGGAAATGGCAAATTGGTTTAGAATCTTAATGTCTATATCATACGAAAGGTTAAACAAAATTCAGAAAAACTTTTCCCTTGTAAAAAAACACAAAACAAACATTTTTATGCAAAAAAGTCCAGTTCTAAGTTCAGTAGTGTAAATAGAAGTGACTGCAATATTAGGACCCCACCCCCATCATTTTTATTCAGATTCACATAGATTATTCTTAGATAAATCAGTTTTTAGTGCTATGGCACATGCAACATTTTCAGGGCCATTTTAGAAACCTACAGTAATCATCCAAGCCATGTCTGTTAAATCAGATATACATGGTTTATCAAGACAGAAACACAAAGCCAACAGCTAACTAACTCTACAGTGTTACCCATAAGGTTAATAGCTAGTTATAAGCGAATCTCAAAAAACTGTTAAATGAGGCTACCGAGCGACTTTTTTGGTGTGTGCTCTGGCCGCAACTTTTTTATGCAACTGCTAGTTTTTTCCACACAAATTTTTGTTGTGGTGAATTTTTGCAAAAAAATTTGGCGGTGGCAAAATGCCTAATTTCGTAGCCGAAAAAGGGGACCAGTCACCCTAAGAAATAATTCCAGATTGTTTTCAATTGTGTTTGTCAAGCAAAATAAACTTTACTTACACCATAAGTTTAATCTTATTTTCTTCAGCCTTGGAATTAACAGTTGCAGCAAGCAGGCGGGCAACATTTTGTGAACACTGTTATTAAAGGAACAGTAACACCAAAAAATCAAAGTGTATAAAAGGAACTACAGTATAATGTACTGTTGCCCTGCACTGGTGCAACTGGTGTATGTGCTTTAGAAACATTACTATAGTTTAGTAAATGAAGCTGCTGTGTAGCCATGGGGGCAGCCATTTAAAAGAGAAAAGGCACAGGTTACATAGCAGATAACAGATAAGTTCTGTACAATACAATGGTGTTTTATCTGTTATCTGCTATGTAACCTGTGCCTTTTCTCCTTTTTCCAGCTTGAATGGCTGCCCCCATGGTTGCACAGCAACTTTTTATATAAACTACAGAAGTGTTTCTAAAGCAAATGTGCAAATTTTACCAGTGCAGGGCAACAGTGCATTGTATTAAGATTACTTAAAAACATTTTTATTTTTTGGTGTTGCTGTTTCTTTAAGGCAAGCTGTGCATCCTGTCAATATCTTATTTTTGTGCCAGTATGGGGGGACCTGATGCCCATATCCATGCACTGGTTACACAATTACATGGTTCGGAGGGAGGGGGGATGAGAGGAGTGCAGCAACATCTAAGATGTTCTGAATTAAAAGTGAAAGTAACTGTCAGCCCCACCTCTATGCCTAGAGGCATAGAGGCGGGGCAGGCAATATGTAATTGACAGTTGGGATTTTTAAATTATTTTATAATGGGTATGGATGTATTAATAAAAAAATGAGTTTGGGGTTCATATTTAATTTAAAATGGGCTTTTATTATACAGCTTTTTATGCCTGGGTGACAGGTCCACTTTAATAGCCCTTATGGCTTAAAATGCCCGACATGTTTCATTTTTCTTAGTTACTAGGCAGAAGCCACTGTATCTAAGTTACTTAATTTACATATCTGTATTATTGGCCCATAGGTTTGTGACCAATTCCTGTCACACTTTCATATATATGCAGGCCCGGATTTGTGGCGAGGCCACAAAGGCCCGGGCCTAGGGCGGCAAATATTTAGGGGCGGCATGCCGCCCCGCCACACCGAAGTTCTGCTCCGTATGTGTTCATATCGGCGCCCGCAAAAATGCGCATGCGTGCGCTGGGGGGGTGAGTTGCGCATGCGTGCTCTGGGCGAGTTGCGCATGCGCGGGGGGGCGGCTGAGTTGGGTGGCCTCCGGGCGCTGGGATTTTAAATCCGGCGCTGTATATATGCTTGTAATGGGGTGGCATTTGGCTCTTTGGCCTTCATCTGCTGACCCAGGCGGACATGTCTGGGACCCTCACATCAACAAGGTCCAGTAAAGAGTTCTGTCCTAGAGGCATAACAATTCTAGTAAAAGTCGGGGAACAGGGACCCTGTGAATGAGATTTAGTCAGGTACAGGATTAGCTTTTTCTATTGTGATCTAGGAACACAAGATAGTTAGGCAAAGCTACAAATATTAGCTTGCGCTCCAAGGATTGATAGGTGTGGTAGCTCTCCCCTAGGCTCTGCTAGCTAAAGTGAAGGGACCACAGTATTGAATAAGGATTCAGGTTATATTCACTCCCTGATCCATTTCTGCTATAGGGGATCCAAACCATTGACTAGAAACCCTAAAGGTGTATCCCTTTAGTACTAATGGGAAAACAAGTCAGTTAATAGAGCTTCTCCAGCAGAATCCTGTATTGTAATCTGTTTTTCAAAAGCGCAAACAGATTTTCTTATATTTAATTCTGAAATTTTACATGGGGCTAGCCATATTCTTCATTTCCCAGGGTGCCACAGCCTTGTAACTAGTGATCCCATTTCACTTTGCCAAAAAATGGGAAGAACGATGGGAAGGTAGCAAGATAGCAGCCCCCGGTAGATATCAGAATAGCACTCAATAGTAAGAAATCCAAGTCCGGCTTGGGACTCCTCCAGTTACATGGGAGTAGGAGAAACAATAGGTTACCTGAAAGCAGTTCTAATGTGCAGCGCTGGCTCCTTCTGAAAGCTCAGACTCAGGCCCAATGCACTGAGATGGCGCCTACACACCAATATTATAACTAAAAAATACCTTTGTTGGTTTAAGAATAAAATTTTAAACGGTAGAGTGAATTATTTGCTATGTAAACAGTCCAATTTAGATGTAAAAAGTACACCATAAAAAGCATGACAGTATCCCTTTAAGCAGAACTCTTAGAAACAAATAAAAAATTGTTATTTATAATGACCTTTTAAAAAGACCCACACAGACTACAGAAGACAATAGGGGTAATTTACAATGAGAAGGCAACGAGCAAAATGGCACATAGACGTCTGCCAGTTATTTTCCGACACACAGCAAAACAACATTAACCATGTAACTAAGACTCGTGCCATACAGGGAGATTTCATCAGACTGCGATGGTCATTTTATTTGTTATAGCCAAAAATCTCATTTCATATTCTTAATTGTGTTGCACTAGGAATGAGTTCATTCTGTAACAGAAGTCACTCATTGTGATGTGTTCGTATGGCGAATGTAGCATTTTTGCAAACATCCTAATTATGAACTATGGATTGTAATTTTATTCCATGTGTTATCGGTCTCTGCTTGTAAATGTAAATATGTATTTTCTCCAGTTCCAGGGAACCTCCCAAGCATAGGAGCATGGTAGTTTTGCCTATTGTTTGCTGCCAGACTAATGTGGGTGCTTCTTTCTTCTCACAGGGCTCAGTACAAATGGGGAGACAAGAAAATAATAAATACATGTTAGTTAATAAATGATTAAATTAAACCAGAAACATTACACTCACCTTGTACCCATGTTCATATGATTATCACATGACAGGCATTTCATTCCATTCAGAATGAATATACTAAATTGTCTCCATGCAATAAATAATAGTAGAAAAACTAATGATGAAAAAGCTGTGGGAGTGAAGTATGTTGAAGTATCTTGGAAAGCTGCAGTGGTAGATCTTGATGAGAGTCTAGAAGCTGAAGCCATACTGCCAATGCATTGAATTCTCTGTATTAGTTAAATCCGGTTTAATGCATTTGCTAGCCACTGGGCAGCCCTGCACATTGTCAGATGAGGATGTGGTAAAGAATACAAACTGGGAAAACACACTTGTTTCAGTATGCTAGAGCAACTGCATATCATTTATATGAGAGGTGAGTTGAAGAAGCGTTCTTCAACCATTTCTTTTATTCAGTTGCCCCTACTGAATGACAGCATGATTGTGCATGGTAAGTGTAGCACACCAGCTGCTGATGTCTCTTTTAGTACAGTTGTCCTATGCCTTTATTTCATTATAGTAGTTTGATGTTGACGGAACAATTGCATAGGCATATAGCAATATAGAATAATATTAATAGCCTTAGTTATTCATTTGTGCACAAGTTCTCACGTGTCAAGAGGTCTGCACCTTGTGACTGGGTAATCTATTAAAATTATACAGAGGTTAGCATGCAGCTTGGATTTCAACCTGGAGACATTCTAAAAATGTGAATGAATAATAGGTGCACTGCCATGCTCCTAGATAGGGTAGTTCTAAGATTCAATAAGGGATGATCAGGCAACCAAACACCCGGAGAAAAGCTCTGTGCAGGCCTGGATATGATTCATTATCATTGTCTTTCTACTTAAAACTAGTAAGGTGGGGGTCATTGGTGTTACTATAGATGAAGCAGACCCCATGGTGGTGGGGGGCTAGACCTTAGGGTCTGCTTCCTCTATAGAAGTCCCTCCTCCCTAGTCCCTCTTCTACCTGAGAGCTGGGGGGGAGTGTGGGACATGAGGGGCAGGCACTCAGATGGTTGGGGTCAGGTAGGGGTAGATGTGTGTAGCAGGCCCCTCAGAAGATTTTTTGCAGGGGTCACATATAGTTACACCACTGGTGGAGATTATAATGACCAGTAACACACACTAACCACTCAGCAGTTAACTTTTTCCGGTCTAAAATTTTGAACATAATAAAAGCAAACATATAAAATTTGAAGAAAGACCTTCAAACTGCTTTATTGAATGTAAGAATACTCAACATAAATGACCATACTAGATCACTAATAACTTTTATCTTCCTGACAGCCAAGATAACTATCGCTAAATTCTGGAAAACAACCCAAATTCCCATTTCCCATTTCAAAAGCAAAATGAACTGGGTCATGGTTAATGAACGATTAACTAGTGTTCTTGCAGATAAACATGATAAGTTCATAAAGACCTGGGAACCATGGTATAGATACTCATTTCCAAATTCAAATAATTTATTTTCACTTACAGTCTGAACCAAATAATGAAACAACACGCAGGAAGTACAAAAACTAAGGAAAGTTTATTTAGATTACTTTTTGAAACAAACTTTTATAGTCGTTTGAAGGGTTTTTGCCTACTTTCATAATAAGGGACCTTAAAGGTACCTACAGGTAAAGACAAGTAGATATAAGGATCAAGTCAACCGTCAAATTTATTGTTTATTGTTTTGCTACTTTAAACATATCATGCCGCCTTCTCTTTTCTCACTTTTTGGCCCCCTCGTTTGTTAAGACGGGACCACCTCTTTCTCTTCTTTCTTCTCCTCTCCTTTTTTTCCAGGATATAAGATACTCAATACAAATATGTGTTATTTTGATATCCACTTCTGTAAAATTAAAAACCAAATAAAAATCATTTAAAAAAAAAAAAAAAAGCAAACATATAATTGGCTACTGAAAAGGGCCATACTTTGTAAGTATGTCTTTCCCTTTCCTTGCAAGTATGATTATTCAATTCTTGTATCTCACTGTGACCCAGAATATCCCTGTAAACCCAGCTCATACAAGGGCTACCATTACAGCTATACTTGTATTTTTTCTCCACCTTTCTTTTGTGTCAGACTTGTTCTCTCCAGAACTGTATCACTTTCACCTGGACGCCAAGATGCATTATAAAAGAATTTTCATTTTCTAAAA
Source organism: Xenopus tropicalis (assembly GCF_000004195.4). Taxonomy (NCBI): domain Eukaryota; kingdom Metazoa; phylum Chordata; class Amphibia; order Anura; family Pipidae; genus Xenopus; species Xenopus tropicalis. The sequence continues at coordinate 112,969,332 of NC_030684.2, forward strand.
GTGGAAATATTGGCTTAAAAATTCACTCTTCACATGAAGACATTCATTTAAAATTAGAATTTTCATTTTCCAAAATGTAGGTATTTCTGTCTAGGTTGGACTCTAAGCTGAAAATGCTGTCCTCTGTAATTTTCTGCTTAGAGCCAGTCCCTGCGGAAACACAATAGCGCCTTAAATAAAGTCCTATGGATAATAGAAGCGTGGGGTTGGGAGGCTTTTTTTGGGAGCCACAAGCCAGGCAAAATGACAAAATGAAAATTACCATCAGAAAAGCGCTTGTGTATTGTATTCATAAAGCCATCATTGCGCTACCTTGTAATTTTCACCTGGGATAATGTATGAGCGGCAAGTTTACTTTGTACAAATATTTGCCTGAGTTTTCTTCGACAACATTAAACCCCATAGAGCAGGAGGGCACTTTATTTTTCATGGTTGTGTTTGTAGAATATGCACTGCCACTTAACTCATTCGTGGCTGAGGTCCTGCAGAGTTCTACATCATGGTCCATTCACTGCCAGAATCCCATGGTCTTGGATTAATGTGTTTAATGTAGAAAACCCACAAGGCGACCTGCTCCCATTAACTGACAGCCCATGTCCAACAAGGGAACAAGTGAACAGAGACTATAGCTTTGTGTTGTGCCAATGTACAAAACAAGATGAAATATGTGCTGTTGTGATATTGATATGCACAGGGTATATTGTAACATTTACAGGCTTTTTCTTTGAAATATTATAAAAGGACACTATTATCCTTATGTTTATGCACATATTCTTAATTTTTTTTATATTAGATTTTTCATAAAATGACATAGAACTAAAAATAATACAAATATGCCGTAAAAATGATACTGAACTGAGTGTACTGCCAGAAAGGTTCAGCAGCCCTATTACAGTAAGGATCTAGGACTTTAAAGTTGTCCACAGGAGCACCAGACATTATGGATCTTGTTTGGCCATCTTTTTAGTGTCAGTGACACTGCACATGCTCAGTGTGCCCTGGGCTGTTGTTGAGAAACTAAGCTTAGGGGTCATCAGAAATCATCAAGGTGAAATTTCAGTTTCATAGATGTTATAGGGCAGATTATCAAATCCTGATGCAGAATGCACTGGTTTCTGAGGTTCCCTGCAATCTGAATTTGAGTTAAAGGTACACTACACCCCTGTTATCTATTTTTCATAAGTCTGGACCAGGCTTCAAAATAGTAGCCATCTGTGAGTACACAGATGCCCAAAAAAGTCCCCCACCAGCCCACTAAATAAGACTGTCTATGGCATTTTACAGCAGCCTCTCCAGAACCCAGAACCCACAGATTGCCAGTCCAAGACTGTTTATAAGTACCTTGCCTGCAAAGAGCTTAACGCTCCCAATGCATGAGAATGATGAGTAGAGCAGCGTGATTGGTGGTCAAATAGAGACAGCTACAGAAATTTCCACCAGCGCAGTAACCTATAGCAACCAATAAAATATTTGCTTTCATTGTGCGACTGAAAAAGCTAATCACTGACTGGTTGCTATGGGTCAACAAGAGCCAGGGAATAGCAGGTATAGTAGAGCAGATGATGACTGTAGGGCAAGATCGTTGACATTAATTGTTTACATTGCTGTGACCCAGCCTGCCGTCCTTCAGCTGTGGCTTAACACTACACTGTTGAAGTCCAACTATTCCTAGCTTGCATTAAGGGACCTTAGCTATCAGCATAGTTGTAGTAAGCAACATCTGAAACATTAGCAGTGCCTGATATATATTCTTTTTCCATCCACAGGTACAAAGATTAGCACCAATGTATGCAATATATATATAAAAATTAAGCTTTTCTTCTACTGCCAGGCAGGTAATAAGGAAATGCTTGTAATTGCCCAGCCTCCAATTATGACACTGAAGAGCAGAAGAAAAAACCCAGCCATGTCCTTGGGCCTCAATAAAACACTGGATCTAAAGTACAATTGCAATGTTTCTCCCCCCACAGCCTAATTGGCACAGGAGAGAGCTTCCCTCTGAGAAATGTACAAAGATTAATTACTAGCGTTAGAAGATAATGGAATTTAACAATTACAGCCTAATATGTGAAATTAAAAATAAGCAGCCGCTGAGGGGAAAACTGCAGTGTTAAGCTTTGATTAACACTTTTTAATGGCTTTTTGCTGAGTTTGAGGCTGTGCTTACAGCTTCACAAAATCTCTCTTCCTTTCCTATTATTTGGGTATCAGGACCTGGGAACAGCAGTTCAGAGAAACCTTGTCTAATGTTCCTTGTTGGCTCATGTAAGCGCTATACATACAGAGCATTTGTTCCTAAACTGTGGGGTTGATTTGGCTCCTCTAAAGGGAAAAACAGAGTAGATTGGGTGGCTAAGCCTGAAGTGTGGAATATAGGGTAAATGCTTATTTAGGTATTCCCAAAAGCCCAGAATAAAAGGTGTTAAGGGTGAGATTTAGTTACCACTTAATTTGCTGTTCTCTGTATTCTTGTAACTGTAGCAGAGTGCAAACTGCTAATATTGCACTCTCCTCACCCCCATGGGACGTGAAGCATTGGCGGGGGGGCTCAGCTTAGAGGCATTTAAGGTTTATTTGCTGATACACCTGAAAACCCAGTTTTAAGGTCTATTAGGGTGAGAATTGAAACCACCGGAATAAAGGGCTATAGCAAAACAAAGTACAGGGGGGCCCACAGAGAGAGAGGCAGGAGCCAGAGGAATGGAGGGGCCGAGGTTTAACGTCCAATACAGTAGCGCTGCCTTCCCCTCATTTGCTTCTTGTCTCATTTATGGGATTTCCGGGGAGTGCAGATTTCAATTTTGATATCAGAATTTCAGCTCTTCTAGTGAGATGCGGCCCCTCCTGACGCAGAAAAGTTAAGCGTGGGGGGATGAGGAGGGCAGAATTGGAAAGGCCTGTCAGTTGAGGAGTGAATGAGAGCAGCTTCACTTTTCTCCGGCTGCATTTTGTAAAAGTGGATCATCTGCTATGTGTGCCATTAGTTTTAAAAGAGAGTGAAAATAAAGCAAGGCACCATTTTTCCAGAAGTAACTGCCATCCATTACAGATAATTATTCAGATAAAAAAACAAGAAACAAGGACATAGGATGCTGAGTACAAATTAGTACTCTAGATGAATCACTGATAATAAAGTGCGGGTATAGTAATCCATAGCAAACCATTTCTTGCCCTCAGACTGGTGACCAAGTAAATTCTACCTGCCTACAAGATACAAACACAAGGGCTACAATGTTCTTTAGCACCTAGTGTGTTAGTGTTGGCTGGAGCCCTTGCCTGTGTGCTTACATGGGTTTCCTTGGGGTGCTCTGGTTTCCACTCAGACTCCAAAACCATACAGACAGGTAAATTGGCTCCTGATAAATTGACCCTAGTGTGTGTGAATGTGATAGGGACCTTAGACTTTAGGATCCAATAGGGTAACATAATTTAGTGTTAGAACCATTTCTTCCATCTGCCCAGCTCTTCTGACTTGTCAAATTTAGTCATTTGGATTCATATTGCTTGAAGTCAATGAAGTTTTAATTCAGAACTAGCCAGATCTTTTGGGGGTCCATATACTGAATCCCTGGAAGGCTCAGAGAACATTAAATAAACAGTTTTGATTAAATTTATCAGGTTGGCCTTGCAATTCTATCAAATCAATAAGTTAATTTGCTTACTGACTTACTGAATGAAATGAAAGATCAAATGGCTGGAAATCCAACCCAAGATAAACCCATTGCTAATTCTTGGCCTTATCATCTCCCTAATTGATATGAACCAAAAATGTTTATTAAATTGTGAACTATGATTATCATGAAGAATGTAAATCATCGGTGGGATGGCATACGCGTCGATTTGCCCGAAGTTTCCTCTCAAAGCATTCTTGCCGGTGGGATGGCATTGCTGAGATACATGTTATTTGAATGTCAAAGTAGTCAGCCAGTTCAGCAGGGGGACAGGGGGGCAGGCTTAGAGAACTGTTCCAAAACATATTTTTACATTAAAAATCATGAACAGCCTGTATAACTTTTAATTCATGCATATTGCAAAGTTGTTTGAAATAATGTTTATATTTCAAGTTGTCTTTGGGGGGAGTTCCCCTTTAATAAACTTTAAATGGACAATACAGTGTCCTTAGGAAAATGATATCTAAAATGGAGAATGCTATTTGTAGCTCTGACATTTCCATAGAAATAAATGAAGTGAGGCATCAGCTGGCCTATTGGATCAACAAGGCAAGTGGTAAGCTTGCTGCTTTCTTGGCCCTCTCTATGGATTATGGCCATTGAATTTTTAAAAGTGACCTTACAGGCAATGTACCAGTATGTTATTTTTATAACCACATCTTACAATTTGGAGGGGAATTATTTAAAAAGTAAATATGTCATAGTTCTACAAAGATACTTATGCGACAGGCCTCACCTCCTATCCCTCTTTAAAGGAATACACTGACTTTGCTGGAATAATAAAGGCAGAAAAGACAACTCTAAACACTTGATCATGATGTTATCCATCAAATATAAAATGAATTTTAAGACATATTAACTCCAAGTAGTGCAAATAATGTAAAAGAAAAAGATGATACCACTTGGTTCTCAATGATTGCTTAATGATTGCTGACATTTGCATTATATATGGTACATAAGTTGCAACAATAAAAAATGTTTGTAATACAAAAAAAAATAGGGGATTTAATTACCAAGAGAGGTGGGCTAATTGTCTTCCTAAAAAATGAAGGCATAAACCCTTATTTTACTTTTTATGGGGACCAGAAAGTAAATGGTGAAAATGTAAAATCAGGGAAATGCATTGAGCATTATATATTGGTGGTTATTTTACACTGTTTTGTTATGTGGTTCCACCAACTTATAATGAATTTCAATGGGTGCTTCTCCCTGAACAGTAGAAATCGATCCAAGGAGCAGCCCATTTGTCATTTTGTGCTGAGCAAAGAACTTTTTCCATTGTGGTGCTACATGTGATGCTACATGTGGTGCTACATGTGATGCTACATGTGATGCTACATGAACCCCTTGAAGGTTCTGAAACTTGATTAACTTGCAAATTTCTTTTCAGCCTAACCTGCTATGTTACAATGTGTGCCATGAACTAATTTTGAGCAGTGTATCTCCCAAAAGAGCTTTACAAAAGCATGTCTTTTTGATTAGAAACCTTTTTAAAATAATGCTATTCACAACACTCCCATAAGTTCAGTAATTGCTAAAATTCATTACAAAACCGAGTGGCTATGAACAGTGCACAAATTGTAAATCAGATAATGCAAAGTCAATAAATAACCAGGAAAAAGGAATTTTAAAACATGTATCCTCTTGTATTAATGTTTATCTAAACTGCATGCATAACAAAAGAATATCAGTGTAGTATAAAGAATGTCATAGCAAAGCCCTTACCCAATAGATATATTGTGGCAATTTACCCAAATGGCAGATGCGGCAATACATTCTTCAAAAACTAAAGCAGGTATTCACCTGTGTTTTATTCACAGCAGGGTTTTCCACAAACAGGCACTTTTCTATTCACACAGTATAGGAACACCAAAAAAGTGTATTTTTTTTGCCACCGGAACAGACTGGTCCACTGAATACCTTTTTTGACAGTGCCTCGGCCACTATTAGGATAACTAAATCCAGGAAAATTAAAAATATTTTACTTATGGTCTTTCTTTTCTTTTTTATTTTGTTCTGAGAGAAAAAAGTATATGCTCATCCTGCACTTCCTGGTTCCTTCTTGCTGGACAGAGACCTTTTCCACAGCCCCTTCACTTTTCCACAGATCATGATTAATCCCAACATCTGTACTGGCTTTCCAGCCTCAGTGAACACAGCACCTGTAATTCTCCACATTTGCTCTGTCTTTTAAATCATTCTATGGACATACCTTCCCTTTAGAGTTTTCTGAGCTACTGTTCCATAATTTTTTTGAGTTGTTCCACTGATTGTCCATTTAGAAACAAGAGCTGTATCATAAATACTAAAGAAAATTCAAAGCACCAATCAAAAAAACAATAAAAAAAAGAAATCAGACAATAAATTTGTGTACCCAGCACACTACCCATAAAGCACAGTGGCAAGAGCATAATGTTTTGGACATACTAGTATGTTGTAGGCACTGCAAAACTTAGATGGTAAAATAAATGTTTAGCCATCAAATGATGGGAAAGAAGGAAAAGATTTATATACCAGCAGGACAATGACCTAAAACATAGCAAATATCGCACTGAAGTTGGTTTAACCGTTAAACAAAAGAATCTTCTGGTGTGGGCCAATCAAAGCCCAGACATCAATCCAACTGTGAATTTCCATCATTGTGTTGCTTATACTTCTTCATCCTGTTCCCATAACTGAGAGCTACAGGACTACCACCTATTATTTTAGATACTCTCTGTTTGGAGATCCTCTTTGTTTAAGTTCATGAGGGCTCTTTCTACAAAAGTGCTGTTCCAATTTACCATCTACGTGTGTCATGGCTATTTCTGATTGCTGACAACCCTGGCTCCAACAAACTACACTGCTGCCCCCATTCTTGTCGTGATGCACTTAAATACGAGTGGCCCTGCTCTTCTAGAGTGCCCATCTGTTCCTTTTGAATGCCCATGTAGCTATGATTTGAGAATCATTCATCTAATATAAAATGTTCTGTGAGTCAGACACAGTAGATGCCTTCCGCTCTTTTTTTTCTTCTTTTTGTTGAGCTCTAGTTTGTGTCATACAGTTTTGTGGGATCTGGTATTCAGACTATTTATGCCACCTTGACATTAATTGGCATTTTGAGATTCAAGCAAAAATATAGAATATCCAAGGGATTACAGTCAGGTCCACAAACTGAGTTATTATTTGTCTTGAGCCCTTGGCAAATGTGAAAACTTTTAGATAAGTAACTGTAAATGCTACAACATCATCGTATAAGATGCTGCATTAGTGTCCATTTAAGAACCTTTGATTATGGCCCTTTCCTGCACTACCCAAAGAATGCTGGAAGCAAGGGTTACCATATTTATCCTTTAAGAGGGATGTTTATGAAAAATACCTGTTTGGTGCCTGCAATGAACCTAATGGCACTTTCCACCGTACATTCCGCCCAATGTCCTCATTTAAAATAATATCAGGATGGAAAGAAAGCTAAGATGAGACAAGAAACAGATAAAATCTAGGAGTTCTAGTGCAGAAGTCAGAAAGAACACAGCATGACATTTTACCAATATGGCTGGAATTATTTTATAAATCCATATTACAAGCCTCCATTACTATTAAAAGTGCTTTTATACAAAAACAGGCATTCTTAACCTATCGGTTGGGACAAACAAATTGGGTCCTCATGCTGTTTATGGTAGGTCACCATGATTCTCCTTGTACAATAGAAAATAGTTATGAAAAAGGAGTACAGAAACCAACTTTTGGATCACATAATTTTTTTAACAAAAAGTAATAAAACAGTGGCTATTATTTTCCAGCAGAATTGTGCTTAGTACATATATTTATATATACATATGCTGGCATAGATTTATGGTATCTCTTTTATATGCTATACAAAAACCAAGAGCTTTATCCCTGTTAGGAGATAGGAGCATGATCCCTGGCAGGAAGAAGGCATTTACCCTGTTTGGCTTGGTCTGATCATCATGTATGCTTTTCCTTATTGTAACTGGGCTATAAACACAATAGTGAGGGAGGTTGTGGCCAGTCTGCCAATGGCTGCTTAGCAGTGGTGTAACTAGATGTTACTGGGCAACAGAGCAAATTTAATTTATGGCCCTAAAATATTGGTAAGTTCACCTATTCTACCAAGAGAGAGGGCCCCACTGAACCCTCAGTGCCTGCTTTCTCTGTAGTTACACCCCTGCTGTTTAGTTAAGGTTACAACTGCTGGCTCAGCTGGCTACTTGTCCTGTCATTTTAAGGTAGGGATGGAATACACGAAAGAGGACATAAATGCAAGGCTCATAACACTGTAAACCAGGGATCCCCAACCTTTCTTATTCGTGAGCCATAGTCAAATGTAAAAAGACTTGGAGAGCAACACAAGCACCATAAAAGTTCATGGAGGTGCCAAATAAGGGCTAAGATTGGCTAATAGGCAGCCTCTATGCACCCTATCAGCTTACAGGGGGCTTTATTTGGTAGGAAATCTTATTTTTATTCAACCAAAACTTGCCCCCAAGTCAGGAATTCAAAAATAACTACCTGGTTTGGGGGCACTGAGAGCAACATCCAAGGGGTTGGGGAGCAACATGTTGCCCCTGAGCCACTCGTTGGGGATCACTGGTGTAGACTAATACTTCTCAGCTAACTTAACAGCTGTTAGGGGTTTCCAGAAAACTAAAAAACTACAGATATTTCTGAACAAGTACTACTCAAACTCAAAGGGAGTGTAATGACATGAAAAGTACCTGTTCGAGTGCAGTAATAATTTTACTGTAAATATTTACTTTTTTTGTGATTGCAAGCAACTGTATTAGAAAGGAAAGGCAATTTATTGAGTTTATTTGCATTGTCTCTAATTGAAGATAATTATTTAATTCAGCAAAATAAAAGGTATCTGCCATTCAAAATAATAAATACCAATCTACAGATAAACACGGCTCCCTGCATAGAGTAACTTATAGCAGTATTTTCTTTTCTGGTTTCCTTGAATCTGCAGATGTTACAGCAGCTCCCTATTAAGAATATTGACTTGGATACTGAGCATGAAATTCACGGATCTCCTACAAGTTCAGGATGCCATTAAAAGAAAAAACAAAGTAAACACTGCATTTGTAGAACAAAAAGGGGAGAGAGGGGCAAACATACATTTTGGTCCTACAAACAGAGCCAAGTGCATGATTATGTGGTTAAATGAGAAGTAAATGCCGAACACCGGCCCGGGGTACCTGCTACCAAGCAATCCTCTTCCTTCTTCTGATGTCTACGACTTCTTACAGCAGCCATTTGCCAGATTGCCAGTCCGGGCCTATTATATGCATAATATATAACCATGTTTCATCAGACTTAATGCTGTAAACACCATTATTATTAATGAGTTAATTTTATTTAAAGACATACAAAACAAATATATAGGTAAGGGATTTGTTATCCAGAAAGCTTTAAATTACCAGAAGGCCATCTCCCATAGACTCCATTTTAAGCAAACATTAGAATTTTTAAAAATGATTTCCTTTTTCTCTGTAATAAAACAGTAAGACAACAAGAAATAGGGAACACTCCGTCTGCCACTTGTGTGGAATCAAATCTGATTTTACTTCAATTGTTAAACCACCCTGACATATTCCGTGTCAGAAGACACGTAATCATAGTCACACTTTACACAGACTTTCACATGACTTTTAAAACGCCAACAACAAAAGTGACATCACGGGTTAAAACTCCCATATGACATCATTAACCCCCTAAATCAGGGATCCTCAAACTATGGACCCCGGGCTGGATCCTGCCCCCCAAGGTAATTTACCCCGCCCCCACTTTGTACTCACCCCTGGCTACTTCCTGTCTGTAGGTGGAGCAGGGAGTGGGAGGATGCTGCGGGGAGTGGGCCATGGTTTGAGGACGCGGAGGGGACGTAGTTTGAGGACTATAGTCCGGCCCCCCAACAGTCTTAGGGACCATGAACTGGCCCCATGTTTAAAAAGTTTGTGGACCCCTGCCCTAAATCCTTATGTAAAAAAAAAGAAAAAAGGGAAAAGGGAAAGGAAGAAACCTAATAAAACAAAATTGTATATTTTGATTTTTAGGCTGGATTAAAATTTAGTATGTAATACTCATTACTTAATTGCCACATGTTAAGAAAGTAAAACAAGTATCTAATGGTTTCATTATAAAAGGAACAGATTTTAAACAAACTAATCTAAACTTTTTGAAGTGGCAAGTTTTTAAAGTATCAGTTTTTGAAGACCTGTTCACCTTTAGATTAACTTTTAATGTGATGTGGACATTGATATTTTAAGTCAATTTACAGTTGGTCTTCATTTTCTATTTTTTGCTGTCAATGAAGGTCACTTCCCCTTATAATTTTATAAAACCCTAGTGTGGCTAAAATGTCAACCCCCACCCTGTGCAGACTGTTCCCGAACAATTGTCTATGGCGTCTTACAGCAGCAGATTGACAAATTGACAGTCTGGGCCTGCTTGTATTAAGGCCTTGCATTTATAAACCTTGGCTGCACCAACCTACAAATAGATATGTTGTTCGGCATAAACCTCTTTGGTTGCTCTGCCTGGGACAAATACAACTGCAAACGGTTTGGGCTACATAAGTCAATAAGAGGGAGGTGCCACTTACCGGAATCAGTAGTATAACTAGTTCTAATGGAGCATCCAGGAACAAGATGCTAATTACAGCTTAGTCATTGATGACAACATTGACAGATGTGGCTAATTCACTCACAGAATAGATTTTGGAATAGCTGACCTACTTGTTTGTTTGTGTATTTGACTCTCTCCATTCTCACTATTTCTTCCCAGGAACAGCTTGCGGGTGGGTTTGTTGCTTGTCCAAGTGGAAACCCTTTATTTTCATCTTGTGCGTTTGTTTTTTACTGGTCTACTGCTCTTCTGTCTATTATTCCTGTGTCTCCTTACTAAGAGCTTCAGTAAATTGATATATATCTCATATGTCAGGGATGTCAAACTTGTGCCATCTCAAATGATGCTAGAAGCATTGCAAATCTGACACCCTGTCCCATGTATTTATGTCTTTGTCTCTCTTTTTATTGATCATTTTATTCATATTTCCCAGGCCTTCATTGACTAGCATAACTGCAATTTAGCACCAGTGCAGTAACTCAGAACAGCCAATCAGAAATTGCTTTTCAGTATTCAGTCTGCACTAGATAGATTAAAGCCAAATGTTGAATGGTGGCTACTGGTACTTATAAATAATTGAGGTTCCCACTTTCTATTTTTTTTGTCATTTCAATACATTTCTAAAATCTGAAGGATGATATAGGGGACATGTTTATGTTCCATAGTGTAATGGTCTAGATGGCTGGGACCCAGAGGGACGGCAGCTGGAACAAACCCCAAGTAGCTCTAGGTCTTCACCAACACCTTTTTGGGGCCTGGAATTTCTACTGCCGTACTAGCTGGGAACCTATTTAGTTCAGAGATCAGACTGGGTATACATGAGATACAGGCCAGGGTAAGGCTGAATGTGGTAGAACAGGCCTGAAAATAAGGTTAGGCAAAAGTGACACATGCCTGGGGGGTGAGGTGGCCAGCCAGGTTTACTAGGGTGCCCGCCCAGCTTGGCAGCGTTGTCAAAAACAGGCATGGGGTTTGAGGCAGGCAGGAAAAATCAAAAGAACAGACAAAATTCAAAAACCAGCAAGTCACACTAAAGAGTTTTGAGCAGAATCTGTATAACAGAAAGCCAGTTTGGGCAACGGGAAATGACAACAACAGGATTTAAAGGTAGTGATGAGCATATTGTTTCACCAGGTATGGATTTGCAGCAAAATTCTGCGTTTTGCTTTTGTCAAATATCATCAAGAAAAAACATTTGCTGCACAAAAAACGCCATGGACCCCATTTTATTTTGCTTGGAAAAAGTAGCTGCAAAAAGTCTTCACGAGAAATTCTTAGGAAAAAAATGCCATTTGACTTCAATGTGTTTTATGAATTATTACCATTTAGCGTCGCCCAAAAATGCATTCGGGACAGATTTGCTCATCACTATTTAACAGCAATGTGCCACCAAAAAAGGCGGAAATGATGCCAAACCTCAGAAATAACAAGGCCAAGAGTCTGTAATATCAAAAACTGAATTAAGAAGCACAGTACGCACGCTGTCAGTACGCACGCTGTGGCGCATTGATGTAATGCAAATGGATACCAGAGAACCTTCGCATCTGAATGTTACGCAGTGTGCCTGACTGGCGGTGCGTCTCACACACAGGAACTCCTCAGTGATTTCAAATAACCTTATATTTTGAAGTATAGGTACCATACACTCCAACCCTATTTTTATTCTGTGACCCGTTTGTTATAAAGTAACCCACTGCTTAACTTGCTGGTTAATGTTAATTATTCCTTATAAATCTATAAGAAGTAATGTTATAGTTCATTCAAGCATATTTCCCATCTCTGAATCCCATGCACAATATAGTTCAGAATTTTTCCAGAACTCGCAGTTTTTTTGAACCCATGAAGGAACCCTGAGATGATGGCTTGGGCATTTGGGCAGTAAAATATAAGCAAGACAATGGCAGCGTTAGCACTGATTTCTGCTCCGGCTAGCCGTGGGCCAGCTCCATTGCTTTGCTTCCAAACACACAGGAAAGCAGAATATCAGCTTCTCATGAGCTGAACTTGCGCGCACCTAATTACAGCAGAAGCTGTGCTCATTAACTCCTCTCATCTGGCTCACTGCTCAGCTAAATATTCTGTAAATGAGCTGACAATTATGGCAGCATTACCACTACCATCTCGGCTCCCAGCTACACAGCAGCCCTGGATGTTGCCACTGCTGGTATTATCAGGTTAGGAGCTTCGTAAACATACTGAAGCAGTTAATTGGAGAACCATTAAAAAAACTGAAAATGGGTTTAGCAATGGGGGTGGATTGCTGTTAGTTTGTTTGCTTCCTAACTATAGGGGAAAAAGAAGAAAAACAAGATGATTTCCTTATACAGGGAATCCTGAGGGGGAGCCGTGTCATTCTTTCCATGCACTGTACGTGGTATAAGGCTTAAACTGGCCATATGCATAGTGAACTGAAGGAAAATGAATTCTATAGGGTGTCCCAATATACATCCATTATAAATGTTCAATGCATTTTAAAAATATCCCTGGCTGCTTATATCCCCTGCACTTCTGAAATAATGTAGCATAAGTCAGCTAACTTGGGGGAAAAGTGACTTTAGCTATGTTGTTTCAAGAGTCAGTTGCATTTGTATTTAATGATTTAAAAGCATTTTTAATGAATGTGTATTGAAAAGTTTCTTAGAATTTATGGCGTTAACCCATGATTATATACTACATTTTGTATTCCAGCAACAGATTGATGGGGCAGCACTGCTATATAGTTACATAGGGTTGAAAAAAGACCAGAGTCCATCAAGTTCAACCCATCCAAGTAAACCCAGCACACACAAACCTATCTATACTATTACATATATAAACCATATATACCAACATCAATACTAACTGTAGATTTTAGTATCACAATAGCCTTGGATACTATGCTTGTTCAAGAACTCATCCAGGCCCCTCTTATAGGCATTAACAGAATCTGCCATTACAACATCACTCGGAAGGGCATTCCCCAACATTTCTATCCTCACCGTAAAAAACCACAGGCACTGTTTCAAATCTAAAGGGGTGGCCTCTGGTGCGCTGATCGTTTTTATTGGAAAAAACTGCTATGGATTGTTTATGATTATGACACCAATTTTATTTACCTGAAGTACAAGTACAGGTATGGGATCCATTATCCAGAAAAGCATTATCCAGGAAACTCCAAATTACGGGAAGGCCATCACCCATACAGTTCATTTTAATCAAATAATTCACATTTTAAAAAATGATTTCCTTATTCTCTGTAATAATAAACAATGCCTTGTACTTGATCCCAACTAAAATATAATTAATCCTTGGAGGCAAAACAATCCAATTGGCTTTAATTAATGTTTACATTATTTTGTAGTAGATTTAAAGTATGGTGATCCAAATTACAAAAAGACCCCTATCCAGAAAACTGCAGGTCCCAAGTATGTTGAATAACAGGTCCCATATCTGTACCCGCATTCTCATCCAGAAGAATAGCCAATGAAGCCAGAAGTAAAAGAGGATAGTAAGGGGGCTTCAAGCTTAATATCTTTGCCCACAGAAATAACAGGTAATACAAATCAGAACCATGAAATCAGTTTCTTATCCTAGAAAACGACTTTCTGCCAAATATATCTCACTGCTAGAGATGGGAATTGATTCTGCTCCCCTGTTGGCTAAATAGAGCCAGACAGAGACTGGGTGACAGGCACACAGAAGAGAAGCTGAGAGACACAGAGTGGGGTGAGGCTGCAGATACTAAAAACACAGAGGGCGAGAGGGAGAACATGACAAGCAAGTGACAGAAAGAGGTGAAAGATAGAAAGTGGCAGAGAGTAAAGGAGTGAGAGAGTGGCAATATGTAGAGTGGGGAGTGTGGGAAAGACAGTGAGGGATGGAGGCAGAGTGACAGGCGGAGAGACAAGAGAGCTCAGGGCTAAGGGTGATATTGTGTTAGCTATGGAAAGAGAAGGGAAGAGTACAGACGGAAGCAATACATATAATAAACAAGAGATCTTTAATGCCAGTTGCCTGAAACCCCTAATCTTTCTCTTCTGCATTTTGAAGGGCAAAAATGCAACCGGCAGAATAAAAGGCAAGCAGGGGAACAGGACAGAGTGAAAAAAGGGAAAATACAGGGCAAGTTAGGGAAATCATGATTATATAAAGACTTAACAAGAGACAGCACACCCAGGGGCTGCTTGAAGACCCATAAGTATAGGGGCCTTATGGGAATTCTTATGTGAAGAGCAATTTCACTATAGGTATGTAAACCAGATTATTATCCCAGTGGTTATGGAGATGGAGAAGCCCTAAAATATATTGTTTCCTGCCTTTTCTTGCTCTGGCATTGTTTTTTAGGAAAGAAACACACTAATGCATTCAGACCCTGAGAGGGTTCCTGTGAGTGACAGTCCCTTGCTGGACTGTAACCCTATTACTAGAAGGCACTGCTCAGCCTCCCTTTGTAGCACCTGAGAGATTGGCGCTAATGGATGTGCTGCTCACTGGTAGCCCCAGGGCACACACAGCATTTCTGCCTTCCCCATTGCTCTTCGCCATCACACCGCTGCGGTTTCTATTAGCAGTTCCTTCCATTTAAATTTATTGTTACATTTTTTTTCTATATGTACAAACAGTTACACTAAGGTTTATACACAAAACCGCAGGTAACATTTTAAAAGTGTCAAAACTTCCCCTGAGGGCACGCGAGGAGTTAGACAGCAGCAATGCCAATCCTTGGCTTGCAGTGCCTCCTTGTGGGCACTTACACAAACACGATTCCTGGACAGCATAATTCAAGGGAAAATGTTATCCCCAAGAACAGGGAGAGGTGATATAGTAGTGATAGATATTATATTAGGTAAGGTAAAGAAGTCCTGTTGAGCTTAGGGATTTTTATTTGATCTATAGCAGAATTATAGAATTTATCCCATTATTTATGAATATCTAGTATAAATAAATTTAAAGCAACTGGACTTGTTTAGTAATCATTGAAGACGTTTCACTACTCATCCGAGCAGCTTCTTCAGTTGAACTGAAGAAGCTGCTCGGATGAGTAGTGAAACGTCTTCAATGATTACTAAACAAGTCCAGTTGCTTTAAATTTATTTATACTAGATATACCATGACCTGGATGAATGAAAATCTTCATAGACATTATTTATGAATGTTTCGCTCTCTCTTTCTTTATATATAGGTGTCGGAACTGGGGGCCCATCGGGGCCGTGGCTTCCCACCCCTAGAATTTCACCCTGGTTTTGGAAGTTACAGCTAAACAGAGGCAGAGGGCCGGGGGCTCAGACGTAATAGGGACAGCGCAGGTGGACTTCAGGGAACTCCCTTTGGCCCCAAAAAGTGGGCATGTCCAAATATTTCCGTGCTCCAAATCCTCCCTCTCCTGTCCCCCCCAACCAAAAACATCTTCTGCTGCCCCTGTATATATATATATATATATATATACATGCTTTGGAAAGTTATATGGCCAGTTTGTTCTTCTAGAAACATGTCCACAAGCCACCTTTTGAATAGACCATTTCTCGTGGAAGGGTCCTTGGGACAGTCAGTACCACTGAAAAGAGACTGATAGGAATCTCATCCAATACAAATCCTTGAGGAAGCTCAGTTGTTGAAAAGTGGAACCCATCAAAGTCTTTGTTATTTCTGGCACATGGAATCCCATGAAAATCTTTGGCACATTATACCTCTTGATACATAATATTCCACTTCCTGGAAAGGTCAGTCTTTTTAGACTATTGTTGTTTTCCCTGGTCTGCTTAAAAACCAGATCAGAAGCCAGTGGTGATGGACATGATGATATAAAGAGGGAGAAATTAATCAAGGAAGGAACCGTAACCTGCAAGGGAGAAATGATTTCTGATATGAATGTATTGCTATGGCATGTCTGTCTTACAGTTATATACATTTTGGCTGAAATAGTAAACATCAAGTATTGGTGAAATTGCATTTAATAATCTGCTTCTGGGTCACCAGCTGGCTGGACACTGACCACTCGGGAGGCAAGAGTATCATGAAATCTTCCAGGTGACTTCTCTATGGCTGATATAAGGTAAGATTGTAAGCTTGCTGAAATGTCATATTTGGGGTAATTTTCAGATGTTTTCTTGCCAAAAAAAAAGAGAAGAATTCCCACAAGCTTCTATTGCTTCCCCCATGGCCAAACTGATAGCCCCCCACAGGAAAATAAAGGAGAAACCTCAGCTTCTGAATGAGGAATACCAAGACTGATCTACAACAAGCAGATGCATGTGGACCATACCAACTGCACAAACACTCCTGCTGGGATATTAGGTCATACCCATGTCTTCATAAAATCTTCTTTTTTCGAATCCACGGTAGCACTTAGTGTTTCCTTTTTTTTTTCTCCGTAATTGTCAGAAGTTTGCATCCTCCATTTACATGTAGATTAAAAAAAGCAAATGTCTTTTGCCCTTAATTCCTTCCCTGCCAGCGGCTTCCAGAGCGACACTGTTGTCATTAACCTTTCCACTGAGCTGAGCAATTAGGAAATTAACAGTGATGATAAAATTGCACAAAATGTGCTGGAAATCTCAGGGTGACGTCTTTGTAACAGTGACATCTCATTTTCTCTCTCTCGCTCTTCTTGTTCCTCTGTCTCACCTCGCTATTAATCTTTTGTCTTCATCAGAGCTTGACTTGGTTTCCCACTATCGCCCTGACTGGCTCTGTCTCTCTATGTTCCCCTTATTGCCATCACCTCCCTTTCTGCCTGTGCTGCTTTCATATTTAAACAAACGTAAATATCCCACTAACTTCTCTCTCCCTGCCTGTAACTCCATTCCCTCCTCCCATTGCATTTTTATTCACCCTTGGTGTGTCTGTCCACCTCTTTTGTGTTTTTTTTTTTAAGCTTGGCAGTATGACGTTTCCTCTTTGATTTTTGTTCTTGGTTTTCCCTCACATGCTCTGTTCTCCCCCCCTCCTCTCTCTCCCTCACTCCCTCTTTATATTTAATTTGCAGTGCTGCCTCTTATGGTGTCACTGGTGTTCAATGAAGCAGAGAAAAGAGACTCTGACTTTTTATGCTCCATTGACAGTAAAGTGCTGTGATTTGGAGGACAGGAAGAGTCCCCAGCTTCAATTCAGAGAAACACACACCCTGTCACTTACACAGAGTCTCTGTTAGAGCACACAATCAGCTAGGTAACTATCATTAAAGGGGAATTCCACCCAAAAAGCAACTTTGCAATATGCATCAATTAAAAAAATATGCAGCCTTTTTATAATTTTGAATGTAATAATATGGTTTGGAACAGTTACCCATGCCTGGCCCCCTGTTCTCCGGCTGAACTACTTTGAGAATAAAAAAAAAAATTTAACAGTGATCAGCTG
This sequence comes from Xenopus tropicalis, assembly GCF_000004195.4. Lineage (NCBI taxonomy): Eukaryota > Metazoa > Chordata > Amphibia > Anura > Pipidae > Xenopus > Xenopus tropicalis. The sequence goes on from NC_030684.2 coordinate 112,986,968, forward strand.
TCCTCAGCCTGCATCCTCCAAATCCCACACATGATGTCAATAAGGAAAGGAACATCACAGTGCAGTGCATTGTGGGTTATGTAGTTCCTGCATGCTGTTCTTAAGCTGTGGAGAAGTTGTTACAATTTGTAACATCGGTGTTTTAGTCCCTCCTCCCCTGCCAGGATTTAAAATGATGCAGAAAGAGCAGAACTGTTTTGCAGCTGGAGTTCTGCATATAAAAATGGTATTTATTTATACATTTCGAAGGAACGGATTACAGTGATGGGTATATTAGGGGTTTCTGTGTTGTGTGAAGCTCTTCAATACATTTTGGTTCAGAAGCCAAGTTCCCCTTTAAGAACACTGGTCTAGTCCTGTGGCTTCCTACTAATATCCAGTGTATGGCCCAATGTATAATATATATAGTATATATTACACTAAAGCACAGTTAATGTTCGTTTATCCACAAAAAATAGACTCTAAAGGCACAAAGGCTGTGCCAGAGTGAGTGCCGCTCACCCCTTACAATTCATGTCATTTATATAAGTCTCCCATGCTTATCCTAGTCAACACCTAGGGTCCCACCCATCTGAATACGTGTCTATTGAAATAACCATTCCAGCTATCTGCAAACATTACCGTTCTGTATGTTTACATTCCCACCACAAAAAAAAATAGTACAAGGAACAAATGCAATGACTTGGTACTCTGGTAACTAGCAGAGGTTACTAGTTCAAGTGAATGTATTAAAATCCTGTAGCAATACATGTTTCACTGGGTCCTTCCTCAGACTTTACACTAAGTGGAATGGATAAATGGATGGGGCAATATACTGCTCTTAAAGGAGAACTGAAGCTTAACATGTAGGCTATACACAACTTTGAAGGCCTGAATATTACTGTAATAGAGATGCTGAAACTTTAGGCTGATGCATTACCTTCATTATATAAAATATGGCATTTCACGCCATATTCATATTTATGGTTTCGTTCTTTTTTAAATCAATTATACTTTATAGTGTGTATGTGTTTCTATTAGACATATTCTGATAACTTAGCACAAGAGACCAATTTTAAAGCATGTGATTGAGTGATTATTATACAGGAGCCTGTGCACCATCATAAAATTGTAGCTCTGTCTTAAAGAAAAACTATACCCCCAAACAATGTAGGTCTCTATAAAAATATATTGCATAAACAAGCTCATATGTAAAGCCTTGCTACATCTACATAAACCATTTTCATAAAGATATACTTTTTTAGTAGTATGTGCTATTGGGTACTGGTTAATAGAAAATGAAAGAATTAACAGTTGCCTCCTGGGATCATAGGATTCACAGTGCACACAAACAACCCAAGGCACACATACATGCTAGGCCCCATCGGCCAATGAATGGACAGAGTTTTGTCTTTTGTGCCACACTTTTTCTTGTTACAGTTAGAGCTGCATTAATACCTGCTATCCCCAATGCCTTTCCCCCAGGCTTTACCCACTAGATGCTGCCTATACAACATGAAGAGAATTTTTGTCTCCAGACTGTTTTGCTGGTATGATGAGCACAATACATCTACATGAATTACAAAGTACTATTTTGCATGTGGATTAAACACGTCTGGTTTCAAAAGGTGTAGCAAGGCCACCTTACAATTATTGAATGGAATTTCATCTCCTGTTTAAATGGACTACAACAGGACTTCCCAGGCAGTGTGCCAAAACGCTGGGTACTGAAGTCCTTCCTTTCCAGCACAACCCTCACTTTCAGTATTTGTTAATAGGTTGTGGGATGATGATGTCCCTTGAAGGTTTAGAAACTTGTGTTAAATGCTTAGAAATAAGACTTGTACCTAGGGAATGAAATGAGCTGAAGCCAAGAGAGAGGTAATAGAGGAGATTTAGTGAGACAACACTCATGGATTGTCACAAGGAGGGGACATTGGGCTCAGCTAATAAACAGATCTGCCACAGAGACCTCCAGCATCTGTCAATCATTTCTGCGCACAAAAGAGCTGCGCACAGCTAGGGCGGAAAGAGAAATTATTACCACTTACAGAGGCCTGTCACTGCAACATATACACCAATCTGTTCTCCAGTCACGACTATGCAAGAGGGAGATTTCAAACAACAAGAAGAGATAGATGTGCTCTTCACTCGCTCCCTTGCTAAATGGCAGGTGTCCAATGCCTGTCTGTCAGAACATTCTCTGGTTCCCTGTTTTTTAACAAAATATTGAAGCATAAGGGTTAGGAAATGATAAAGAAGATCCAAATATATTATCCAGTATTTAGTATTAAAGAATATCAATAATATCCAACCTGTTGTCCTCCAGTTTAATCTGCTGGGAGTTTCAGAGTGTCCCAATGGGTGTGAGTTTCAAAAATGAATGAGGTGCAGAGGATACAGTGCGGCACGTGGCTTGGGTTTGCTCACCATCCTAACTGAATATGAATCCATAGTTGGAGCTGCACCTTCTAGCCATGAACCCTAGCTTTATTGAATTTGCCTATGAAGCCAAGGGGGTCTCCATACAAATGCTGGCCAATACAAGGGATGTATGTGAATTAAAGACCAATAAAAACTAAGTCTGTGAATGAGGAGACATTGGTATGCTACGCAGCCAGTGGCTATGATCATTAATCCAACACTTGCTAGAAGACTCCATGCTGGACATTGCCATTTTTAACAGCTTGTTCTCTCTACATTCCTAGCATCTACATATACCATCTTTGCATTGCAGTAAGATAACCAGATCATCTAAGCAACCAACAGTAAATAAAAGGGATTTGGCACATGGCACATACTTTGGTACCAGCTAATAAGAATGATCTGCCATGGCTAGAAGCATCAGATGTTATTGCAGCTGAAATGACTGCTCCTGGCCTAGGTTTGACATCTTTTGTGATGGGCAAGCCCTGGCAGGTGGCACCGGCTGATGGAGGGGGGAGCAGGTGATGTTTCAGGGCGGGTCAATTATATCAGGGGGTGGGTGATGGTGGGCGGAGCAGGTGATGTATCAGAGCAGGTCTATGATGTCAGGGGTGGGTCAGTGATTAGCTGATTGCCATGCCATTCATTTCAAAGTCCTGTTTGTTTTCCTAATTAGGAAATCCGGACAGACAGTTTTTCCTTCCAAAAACCGGGCTGTCTGAGTGAAAACCCTACGGTGGCCCCATGTCAAGGTGCACAATGGCACCATGTACCCATAAAATATAATAACGAGTCACAAACATCTACTGAAGCCTGAGACAAGGAAAATATGAATAGGTATGGAATCTGTTATCTGGCATATGCTAGGGACCTGGGATTTTTCAGTTAAGGGATCTTTCTGTAATGTAAATTTGAATACAAGGTGCTAACAAATGCAAATCAATCAAAAATTAAGAACTGTTTGTTAATTAGAACACTATGGGAAATGGCCATGGCTGCAGCTTTCTGAGTAAGGGAGTTTAAGGATAGTAGACCCCATCCATTATTTAAAAGGAAAAACCAAGTTATACTTGACCTTTAAATGGGAATACTTGTAGGGTTGCAGAAATTCCATGAAGTAGGAGACGGAGGTCACATAAAGGAAGGCCAAACAGTTTCACTTTAAAAAGAAAAAAGCAACTTTGCATATTTTACAAAGAAAAACAAACTTTTTAAACGCTGTTAACCCATTAAAAATAGCCCAATACCTTGAAGTCATATTGCTCCTTAACAAAACTCCCTTCCCTCCTGGATTACTTGTGATAACAGGTTCACAATACTCAGATAAAATCTCATCCTAATAATTTTAAGAGCTTCTGCACCTCCCAAAGCTGTTGCCTCTCCTTTTGGGATATGTGCAATCAGCACTAATTCTGCCACCAACAATTGGTCTGTGGCGTTAATTCCAATTATTGCTTTGACACGTGCATTTTTAACCTGTCTGCAGTCATCCATTTGGGTACTTGTAACTCATTTTGATAGCTCATTTTCATGAGAGCAAATGTGTTAATTGAGCAGATTTTTTAAAGGGGGTGATTAGAATGCACTCGCTATGCCCCCTGGCCATTTAACGCACTCTTTAACTGTGAGTGTTGATGTGGAATACAGTTCAAAGTCATGTGATCGCATGGTGTAAGGCCTGCTGAGTGTGTGTGTGTGCGTCTCCGAATGTTATTTACAGGGAAATATTGTTCCATAGTGACTATACACAAATTGCCCCGACCTCCTGCCAATGTGCTACTGAATATTTCTGGCTTACTAGAATTATTTTTCACCCTTTCATCTTCTTCCTCTGCAGAGAAAATAATAGGATTTCACCAGCTTACAATCCTAATGGCTTTAGGAGATGTTCTCCGGAAATCACTAGGGCTCCTAGGAGTCAAAGGCGGTGGAGGAGCATTTATGCAATGTTGCAAATGCATCCCTACATATCCCCAATAGAATCTTTGATTGACAGGAAAATATGTGCCCCCCAAAAAGTATACATAGACTGGTCCGTACAGAAAGCGAAAACCACAGATAGAGCATAAATTGGTGTAAACTCACTTGAAGTGCTCCTCTTTTGCAGTTTACAGTCATTTTTAGCTGGTAGTGAGACATGAGCCTTTTAGCTCAACAATTCTCTCTGAAGGTCAGAGTGTCAGACACCAATTCGCTATTTATAGCTTGCATAGTCAAGTATCCCCAATGCCTATGATTAAGTGCGGGCACGCACGAAACGCGTCAGGCGTTCTGGGTTTTTAAGAATGTAAATAAAGTTCGAGTTTTATCCATTCTCTGGCTGACCATGGTGCTTTGCGAGCCGCTTTCTTCAGAGATCCAATGTCACCGGCACTCTTTTACTCATTTATGAACACATAGCAAATTTGCACCTAAGTAGTTACCAATGGCGACCAATCAAATGTTTGCTTTTATTGTTCTATCTCCAGGTGTCTGAACAAAGCTAATCACTTATTGGTTGCTATTGCCTGGGATCATATTTGCCCAGTGTTCATAAATGAATCCCTCTAGCTTTAAAAAAACAGCTGCTCGGCTAAAAACCTGGTATTGTCTAAAACTGCTAATATCTTAGAAATCACTAAAAATATAAAGTTAATGTAAAGTACTCACTGTGAGTAAGCTTTCATCAATTCATATTCTGGGTTTAGGTCCCTTTATGACAAATTGATCCTGTGCGGGGGTTTATCTTTAAAGATGGCAATGATACATATGTAATTCAGGATATGAATATGCTTATTGTGATTCTTGTGCAAATAAAAATAAAAGGATAATTTGGTTACGCTAATAAAGATTCTATACTTTGCCCCCCTTCTGTCACATTTACTAAGGGCTAAGCTACCCATTAACATTTAATAAGAGCCATAGGAGGTCACATACATGAAAAGCTCCTGGCTTAATGAAGTGTTTCATGAAGCACAGTATGCAACATTTTATTATTAACAAGTATTTATGATGCACCAACATATCCTGCAGTGCTGTACAACATTTTACCTTAGCATTCTTGCAGTCACCCTTCAAGACACAGAGCTCCTTCTAGGTGTGCAGTTATCAGTCCCTATTTAATTACAGGTTGCCTAAAGCAAAAAATAGGAAATGTTTTTTTTTGTCCCAGTCAGTGCATGAGGCTGCTGTACAAGTAACTTTACATCATCTCTCTGCAACTAAAGCCGATACTGAGAATGCCTACTTATTTATCCAAATAAAGCTGGATTTATATTATTCTCTCTATAAATTTGGGTTTTAGTATCGTCAGGGTAGAGGCCACATAAAGCTCTCCAAGAATTTTTTTACCTGCTGTCCCCCAACTGTCACTGCCCAGGGCCTATTGGAGTATTTTTTTTTCTAACTGAGGTCTATAAAGCCCTGTTTGCCCCACACCCACCTGTTCTCTGTAAAAATCAAATGTATGGGGCTGGAGAGAAGTACATTATTTGGACTTTATTTTTGGATAAAGGTTTTCTTGAGTGACTCAGATGCCTTTGGTACCATACACGTGACCAAAATGCATTACATGAAGATATAATGCTTTAGGGGTTTATTTAACAGGACAAACATGCACCCTGATCTAATGATTAGGGCCACTATTGTGCTAAAAGCCAAGTCCATCAGGGCAGTATGGAGCGGATGGTGATACAGGCCTTTGGGGTGAGGTCCACATCAAAAAGCCCATGTGGTCTTCAATCCTAAAGAAAAATAAAACTTGCCTGATCAAAATCTGGCCTATTTTCAGCCAGTTATCAGCAGGGCAGCCCATTGGAGGGCCCCACATCCTGATTTGGCAGCTTATCTGCCTGTGCATGGCCACATTAAGGGACCATTTATTAACACAAATGTCAGTGTGCAAACTGCAATTTCAGCCACAATTTGCCATTTTTTTATGCATAATGCAAGATTTCTCTTATTTCTTGTGTGCCCTATGTGTCAATATAGAAACATATTGCACTTGCTTTTTGGCACAAATTGAGTGCAATTAACAGGCAGGATATGAGGCAGATGATGTCGGGGGCAGGGTGATGACATTTAGTGGACGTGATTATGATGTAAGGGGCATTTGCTGCATCAGTCAGTGTAGGGTCCTGTCTGGACTTAATAATTTGCTGAACAGGTGGCAACCCTAACTGCCAGCCAGGGGTGCTGCTAGCATGAGTCAAGGTGAGAATCTTGCCTTGGGCAGTAGCAACCAAGTCCTTACCAAGGGCAGCAGAAAGCCACCCCTGGTAATTTAGAGTCAAAATTCTGGTTATTAAACTTGTAAATTTGGCTCTAGTTCAGACAGTGCAATTGCACTAACATGCACCCCTCTCCCTACTCCAACACTACATTTCTGAGTGCCTGGGGCCTAGAAATGTCCCTGCTGGTAACCATGTGGAAGTGCAGGAGCATGGTTGGACACAAGCACTTGCAGCTATGTACATAAATGACATCTATAGAGGCAATAAACAATAATTTATATCAATGAGAGAATAGGGAATGTTAGCAAAAACATATGGGCATTCATGTATGCTTGGCTTCTGTTAGCAGTTTTAAATACTGCATTATTGTTTGCAGCCTGTTGACATTACCTTTAATAGCTCCTATTTAGCTTCCGTTTGGGACTCCACATGTTTCGTTGGTTGTCTGGTATGTTTGTCCATGTCCATTGGCGAATTGGGCCCTTCTCCTCCAGGCTTTTCCCACTGTTGCTGTACATCCCCTTCTGTTTGTATTCTGGCCAGTTGCCTGTGAATACACAGCTCTCCTTTTGCACCACTCCTCTGGCATTATATGGGATTTAAAAGCACAATTATAAGGATTTATTTTTATGATAGGTTAGCACATTTCTCACAGATGTCGCCGAAGTGATAATGTTCACTGGCAGACAACAGACCACAGCTTTTTTTTTTCAATACAAAACGTGTGGTTATTTATCTCAGCAAAATAACTGAGCTCTGGTGACTTATTCCTTCTTGACCAACAAAATTAAGGACACTGCCATTAAATACATTGGGCAATGTATAAAGGGCAGTCACTAAGCCAAAACATAAACGCGGTGCTATGGTGCCAGCCAAATTTAGCTCATAAAATCCTTCACCAGTTTCTAATGATTGTTTTTTGTGTTATTAGGGAAACAAAAACCTTTATTAGGTAAAGAATTTAATGTGTCAGTCATTCCCACTGAACCATTTGTTAATTTAAGAATAAAAGACCAATGATGATTTTGGAGGGGTTAATTATGACCACATTGTTTTATTATCACCCATGCAGCACACATGTAAATGAACTGCTAATTAGTCATGTGGATTTTAAAATTCATCCATCTTTAAAGGGGGGAGGTGGCAACCAGAAAATTCATACTCACATCATAATAATTCTGTCTATTCACAATCTCTGATGGGGAATGGATTTCCAAATGAAGACAGGATAGGGTATTCATATGTAAGAGAAGCAAATACAGCATTACATATTTGGTATCCCGAGTTAAAGGTAGGATGCTTATAGATGAATTTGTAATGTAGAGTATGGGGAGATTGACTGAGGCACTGGCACACAATGCTTAATAATGTTCTGAGAATCAAAGAAATATATCAGCACTTGATTTCCAATCCAATCTGATATTAGCTGTTTACTTATTATCTCTTTTTGTGGGGGGTTTACATGTCAATTAAATGGTGGGGTGGCAACCCTTCTAACTAAAGCTGGCCATACACGTGGCGATCTCACGATGTTTCGTACGACCGTCGGTCGCACGAAACATCGTCAGATCCGCCACACACCATTCAGGGCTGAATCGGCAGGTAAGGAGGTAGAAACAATAGGATTTCTACCTCCTTCTGCCGATTCAGCTCTGAAGGGAGAATTTTGGTCAGGCGCCTTCTATGGCGCCCGATCAAAATTTTCTAACTTGGCCGATCGGCGAGCCGACCGATTTCAGCAGCTTCCTGCGATATCGGTCGGCTCGCTGACATGCCATACACGCACCGATTATCGTACGAAACGAGGTTTCGTACGATAATATCGGTGCGTGTATGGCCACCTTTAGTCATGCAATGTGTGTAGTATTAAAAGCTAATGTGTGATTTCATTGGATTTTTTTTTTAGCAACAAAACAGAGCATGGGGTTCTATTTTCTGCTGCTGACTACATGTGAGCCCACAGCAGAGTAGATTACATTCTACATATCATTATTAATATTTATTTGCTTATATATAGCATGCATGTTTATCCAGAGCTATATATAGAATAAGGAAAAGTGAGCTACGGATCATACAGGAGCGGAGGGACCTTTGCTTGTTGAATTGCAACGATATTGAGAGGAAGCATTAGATACATACCATAGGGGGAGGGTTATGTTGGAATAACGTAATATTTAGGTGTGATTGGTATGTGGGCGGTGAAGAAACTGGAATTCAGGAAACAAACTGAAAATGAGTAATAGGTGACTTTGCAGTAATTAACCAACCTGCCCAGTGCACGGGCATCTTGTTCATAATTCCCATAACCATTAGTTCAACCAAAGCTCTAATAATATAAGATGCATAATCATGGCATTCAACCATGTAATATACTACTAGATTAGACTGATATATCAAGCAGGAAGCCAACTGCCAAGAGTCTAACAAGGTGTGGATGCCTTGAGGCTAATGAATGAAACTGGTAATACATGGGTAGACCCTGTGTTTGAAGGATCTTTGTCCTTTTACTTTATCGGACCCTGGGTCTATGATTATATTATATGGGAGTCCTGGGCAGCGCTTTCAAGATAGGCCCACATCCTGAAATCTTGGTCTGATACTGAGGAGGGTAGCTAGAAAATCCTGTTGGCTCCTTGGCCAACAGGATTTCCCACATGCTTCTCAGTATCTGACCAAGCCCCAATCAGACATTGATGGGGTGGTCAAAATATTGGCCCCCAAAGAAAGTAGCACATATACCTGATGTTGGGCTGGGCACATTTCAGCAATGCTTTGCCCACTGCATTTTCACAAATGCCCAGGAGAGGCATGCTCTTGAAGGAACAGTAATGCCAAGAAATAAAAATGTATCAAAGTAATTAAATATAATGTACTCTTGCCCTGCACTTGTAAAAGTTCATTGTTTGCTACAGAAACACTACTATAGTTTATATAAATCAGCTGCTATTATGCCATGGGGCAGAACAGTTAAGCTGGAAAAAAACACAGGTGACACCATTGTATACTGCACAGTGTATCTGTTATCTGCTATGTAACCTGTGCCTTTTCTTCTTTTTTTTCGGCTTGAATGGCTGCCCCATGGCAATACAGCAGTGTATTTATATAAACTATTGTAGAGTTTCTGAAACACAGACCAGTGTTGCCAGTGCAGGGCAACAGTTTATTATATTTTAATTACTTTAAAACACTTTCTTTTTTTGGTGTTCCTTTAATGCCATTTTCTATCCTCTTGTAATTTTACCCATCATCTCTATATGCTATTTCTATCTGCATGTCGGCGTTCCTATAGATTCTTTGTCAGTCTGTTGCTAGCTGTCTCCGTCTCTTCCCATCCCTGTCAGATCTCTTGCTATATATATAATCTGAGCTGTCGCTGGGTGCCTGTCACTGTATCACTTTCAGCCTGGGCATAAAATGCTTATGTTAAGTACATTAATACATATGGATCTTGCTATGCGCTCAATAGTTGGCAATTTGATCTGTTTGTGTATGTCCAGATAAATATAGAGCTTTCTTACTTGTCATGTTGAAGGGAAAGGACAAGAACCCAAGGAGCAATGTTATTATCCGAGGGCTGAAGGGCTGGCACCACCATCTGAATGGGGGGATCACATAAAGACTGTCCAGCCTAAGGCCCTCCCTAACCCTAATTCCCAGTGCAATAGGTACATCATTGTACCCCTATGTAACCCAGCGCAAAGCACCTTTCTGCCCTACCCTAACCCCCAGCCCTGAAACCTTCCTGCCTGGGAGGCAGCCCTCTAACGCTAGCTTGTTAAACGCTATTCCAATTTACAAGCCTCTCTACATAAATATAAATATATCACGCCGCCTGTGCGCGCAGAACAATGTCAATATTTCTCTTTTGCTCGTCTTAAAATCCACAGCGGAATCTGCGATCCTCTTTCACCCTTTCCGGTCAGTGGCTGCACAGAATGAGGTTACAATAGACTCACACACACACACGCACAGCCCGCCTTCCCTCCCCTCCCTGCTATTGATTTATTTATTCTTGCTGTTTGTTGTGTGTAAGAGTTTGCGTGCCGTGCTCCTAATGTTTTCATCGATGTCGGGACCTTGGTATAAAAACATGCCTATCGCTGTACGTCTTTTCCCTACAGTCCCCTCGGCGCCCTCCCCTACATCGCTCTCTCTCCTTCTGCCCCCCAGCAGCTCCTGTTCCTCTGTTTACCTCATGCCTTATTTCCCCTTTTATCTTTTATGTCCCGGGATGTCAGAGGCTGTGAATTTAATATTGATTTCCTAAAGTACTTTTACTGTAACATGTCAGCTCTGATTAGGCGCTGGGATGAGACGCGGAGGCAGTCAGTTGGATTTGCACGCAATGTGGCCCTCTTCCTCCTGGCTCCGTACCCTGCTGCATGCTTTATTTATGAGGGACTCTAAGCAGTGTGTGTGTGTGTGAGGGGGGGAGAGAGAGTGCAGCCCGCCTCAGGCACCACCTCCCCACCTGCCCCTCTCTGTGATTCTAGTTGGGGGGCAATAAGCGTCCTTTCTTAATCTGAAACCTTTTTAGAGCTGTATCATTGGCGGCAATATAAACAGACAGATGAGTTTATGAATGAAATTGGGCCCCAGCGGTTCTAAGTGACTGGTGCAAGATCTAAAAGCTTGTTTACTGGTTCAACCTCAGTAGCCGTACTTTTCCTTTCAGGCAGGGCAGCCTGGCAGCACAGAGTATGTTTGCAGTATCCAGTGGATGCCCATTATATCCTTAATCCCAGTGTCGGACTGAGACTTTAGGGGCCACCAGAAAACCTTAGACCATGGGCCCACTCTCCAAACAATTTTTCCTCCTTTCCTCACCCAACCTCTTTATTCTCCTAGTCTCTTTTATTTACATGCTAGCATCTATTCTTCCATCTATTTCTCCTCTATCCCATACAGAAATAGGGAATGACCATGAAGCAGGCCAAATGGTTAGGAGAAGGAGGGCCCACTGACACCTGGGCCCACCGGGAGTCTTCCTGGTATCCTGGTGGACCAGTCCAACACTGTTTAATCCACACTATAAAAAGTGTATTTTAGCTATAGAATCAATGGCCTGTCCGTGCGTGCCACACTTCCCTTACAGCAGCGGTTCTCAACCTGTGGGTCGGGACTCCTTTGGGGGTCGAATGACCCTTTCACAGGGGTCGCCTAACACATCGGGAAACACATATATCCGATGGTCTTAGGAATAATTTTATGGTTGGGGGTCACCACAACATGAGGAACTGTATTAAAGGGTCACGGCATTAGGAAGGTTGAGAACCACTGCTTTACAGGGTTTCTCACTGCGACACAACGCACCTGGCACCTTTCTGAGGGTTTCCCCAAACGCTGATTCAGTAATAGTTAAGTAGTACAAAGGAATGAAAAACAGGTCAGTCATGTCCATGTACAGTCTCCTCCAAATTCTCTAGAAAAATACCGTGTGTGGATGGATTTTACTAAGAAGCTATAAAAATTTCATTCCTCCCTTACATGAATATAATACTAAGAACTGCCTTTGTCTTCTGTTGTTTGTATTTATTTTACTTGCTTATTCATCCATATCATCCTTTGGCAAATATACATCTTATAGTACAATTACAGTTTTACAGCCTTTACAAGGGCTCCTGCCTGGGGCAAAACAAGAAGTCACGGGTCCACAAAATGTTTTATTTATTTTGCTGCCACCTCCCCCTCTCCCCAAATATTAATGGCAAAATAATTTCTTGCATGCATACACACACCCATATATATATATATATATGAATAAATTTATGTTTTCAATAAATTCTTGACAAAGTATTGAAGGGTGTGCCAGCTACGGACGATTATTTCATGTATAAATTTATATATATTTAGCCACAGAATATATATATAATGTGTCAGATAGAAGCCGCTCTCACAGGTCTTGTGAAGAAACGACGTTTCGGCTGTAGCACCAGTCTTTCTCAAAGCTTGACTGGAGAAGTACTTGACTGGGGGATAGTGCAACAAAAATTTGTTGCGATACTTCAAGAAATGTCTTCAAACACATGGGCAAAAGCGCTTCTGAAGCTGAAAATTTCTACCCGCATGTGCTCTAATGGTTCAAATGAAGTTACTAAACGTTTATTTTACATGCATGCCTGGAATTCACTGCAGAACTTCAGGAGATTTTGGAAAAATTGGCAGAATGCTGTTGAGGGATGGGAGACCAGAGAAGAGCCACCAAAATCAGTTAACTCAAAAAATTTGGGTAGTTAACAGCTCTGATATAATTACTATAAGTCCCAGAAGGTGCACTCCCTTAAAGGACAATGAAAGGTTAATATAAATTAAAAGTAAGTCTAAAGGCATTCTTTTTAAGTACTTACTGCATATCTAAATTCCCAGATCCCTGCTTGCTTCTCTGAGATACGGTGCTGGCAGCCTACAGCAGTGTGAAGCCTACAGTGACATCACTGAAATCTCTCTCCCCTTCCTGTAGGTGCCAGCGGCAGCCTTCCTATTCTCTGAGCATGTGTGTAACTTGATCCTGTCTCCTGTTCTGAGCTACACATGCCCACCAGCCAATCAGAAGCAGATCTGCCAGAGGGTGGGGGGGGAGGGAATGGAACACATGTGCAGTATGAAGCAAGGAGGGAAAGGAAGGGAGAAAACCTTTTTAGAGATGGCTGCCTGTTCTAGAAAATGTAAAGTAAGTGTGACTGAGTAAATATTTGATTAGGTGAGCCAAAAGTGTGGCGTTTTTACTAAACAATAGGAGGACTATTGGGCAGTATGCTTTTTAAATTTTGACTTGCATTCTCCTTTAACTATATGTATCAATTTGCCTTGGTGCACATGAAAAATTAGATATGAAATATATAAATATATCTACACTGTATATAGGTTTGTTTAATAAATCCTTTTGCATGTAATCCTGTCAGTGTGTCATAGCAGGAGTTATTATATATATATATATATACCCAGCATGGATGCACCTGTCCCTGTAAAGTCACGTTCCCCCAATCCTGCTGTTTGGGCATTGTGTTGCATCATTTTGTTAACCATTATTATGTGCATACATAAAAGAACTGATGCCTTTTCTTGTGAGAGTTTTATCACCATTTTAGAAAGGGAGGTGTATTTCAGCGAAGTGTGACAGATGCATGTACTGTTTTTTGTAATTCACCATAGTAAGCCTATATTGGCGTTTACTGGTGGATGTCAGCATCGTTACATCTCCATGGGTTTACTGTGGCAAGAATTCCATTCATGTCAATGTAATTTCAGTTTTTTTCAGCATTTTTAAAAATGTGGCATAAAAATATACCATTATCCTGATCGCTTTGGTTTCCCAAAAACCATATTCCAGCCCTATGTTCAAATCATATTAAAAAGCATGTGTGCCAGAATAAAGCTCAATAATACTTTCTAATCACTTTCAAAATTAAAACAATGTAATTATTATAAAAAAAATATCAATATATATTTGTATATAATTACAAGGTATGTGTTTACCCTTGTGGTGGACACACATTCCCAATGTTAGCATTCTTAGCATTTTGTCTTTCTTTTGGTTGTTTCAAAGTTTAGCCCCTTTATGTATTTGTCTGTACCCCCCCCATTTCCGTGTGTGTCATTTCTTTCTGAGTACCAGGATAAGAGCATTCGGTTATTTTTCCGTAAGCAGATGGGGCTTTCATCTTCTCACTCTGATGGTAACCTGCAGTGACCGGGCTATTTACTTAGATATGGCTCCTCGAATGTCAGTGTGCATCGAGCATGTGAAAGTGTACGGATGATGCTTTCTGCTGCTAGTTTGCAGTGTAATTCCCTGAACATGCTGGCTGGGCAAACTACTGTCAATCTTATATAAAGAAACCTATTTTGGGATGATAAGACAAGTGATAAAGGAGAAATCAATTCCTAAGATGCTGAAAAGGACCCACTTGTGAAACTTATTGTCTGCAATGACATTATCAGCCCTGCGGTCCAGTCTTTAGAACAGACCCTGGATATACACACTACAGTCATGCTGCTAGCCTTAGGGGGAGAAATATTATTTCCAAAGGTAATTGAAAACAAAAAGGGCAGTGAGCATACCTAGGGCCCTTTACTGAAGAGGTACTAATCTGTCCGGCAAACAAATAAGGAGGTCTATAATCATAGCAATGGGAGGACTGTTTCATAACATTACTTAATAAAATGATTTATGTTTGATAATGGTTACTTAATAGATAAGAGGAAACAATTACTATGTCTGATTTGGTTAATATGTCAGCGACATGAATAATGCCTATTACCATGGCTACTAGGCCAGAAATGGCAACCTGTACATTTTGGCAAATGCCAGAGGGGCTGCAGTAAGATGCCATTGACAGTGACTATTTATTGGGCTGGTGGGGACTGTTTGTGCCTCAGGGTACTTGGTACTATTCATTGGAGTTGGGTGTGTTAGATTTTGCTAGAAGGTTCTAGGATTAGGCATTGACTTGTCCTGTATGCTTTAAGGTTATTTGTATTGGATTAAATAAATCATCTAATCACCTTGTCATTTATTTGTATGGTGCCAGTAAAATGACTTAATTCAGGGCATTACAGTAATACTGTAAGAAAGAAGAGAATTACAATAAACTAACTAAAAATGGTTTCACAGTGAATTAAGAGGGCCCAGCTTTATCATGATACCAGAGGCTAAAACCTCCAGTGAAAAGCCTAGCTGGCCATACACTGAAAGATGCGTTGTTTGGAGAGGTCACCAAACTAGTGGATCTTTCCTCAATATGCCCACCTTGAGGTGTGCAGTATTACATTCATCTGATCATTCAGCCCTCTGTTCGAAAACATTGATGGGATGCAGGCTGTCACGGTGAGGACTGCATCAACAAGCCCCTGCCTTAAGGCTAATGGCACAATGAACACCCTTCACTGCTTATACAGATTGATTGTGGCCCTGGGAATTCTTTAATTTTCTTAAATATGAATAAGTAAATTAGAATTTGGATTTGGTAGCTGACAGATCTTTTATGGAGGATTTGATACTTTTCCAAATTTAAAAAAATGATTAATTCAGCACATCTATACATGCAATACACTATGGCAACGGACAGCTGATAATGGTCTCATTGTTCCCATTGCCAAGGTTGCCACCTTTTTTGCAGTGCAATACCAGTCTTCAAATGTGGGGTAGGTAGTGACATCATTGGAGTGGGGTGGAGATTGCACTGGGGGTGGGAAAATGGGCAGAGCAGATGCAAGTCTGTGCCGATTGCAGTTACTGATCAAAGGCAAAGAAAGTTACAAAGATTGCAGTTACTGACTGGGCAAAGAAAGAGACCAGGGATGGAGGGATTCATGGGGTATAACAAATTCACTGGCAAGTACATTGGCAGGAAGTTTGTAACACCAGTTCTAGCTGGGCCAGTCGAATACCAGGGACAAATTTATGCGGCATTGTGCAGTGCTGTATACAAAAGCAGAGCTTCTGTATAACAAAACCACAAAAAAAAAGAAAAACCCAGAATAACACAAAAGTGTGTTATTTTCAGAAAAGCAGAAGAAAGTAATACTGCTGCTTTCATGCCTATCCATTTCCGCTCTTAACCAGCATGCTGGCCTTCCTTTTTTCTATGTATATACATATATATTTTTTAATTTTAATCTTTCTTACATTTAACATTACTTTTTATTTTCTTTCTCTCAGAACTTTTAAAGCTTCTAGGACAATGCGCTTACCTCTGCAGCAATAGCAAGTTCAATTTCCAAGCCACGGGATTCCTTTCCTACCCCCAAATCTCCAATTCAGAGGTGTTTCACTTATTCCCAGATGTCTCCGCTCTCTCTCAATTTTCCCCTCCTCTGCTGAAAGGCGAGCGCGGCTAGCTGCCTATTACGGTCTCAATGCTGCTGATTAGATGCTGGGGCTTTTTTGATGTAAGCCTCTTATTCCTTGTACCTCTGAGCTAGCAGCACAAAGGGCTGTTAAAGTGCTTAATCTGAGCGCTGGTCAGTGCAGACAGGTATTTATTCCAATGGTGGGTAAATAGAGGTCACTGTCCAGTTATCAGGCGCTTAGCACTGCTTTGCTATAACTTCTTTGGAGTGGTCTTACGTCTAATTTATTTTCCTTTTCACAGAAACGAAAGACTGGGCACAGAAGGGCTGCTCTTTGTATGTGCCTTTCAGTAAAACGCTGATTGCCTATTTTGTTTGCACTCACAAGGTTTTAAACAGTAATAAAAGCAAGAAGTCAAATAAATCCACAAACAGCAGGATCAGGCAAGTTTTTCAAGCGTGGGTGACACTTTTTTTTTTGGCAAAAGGGTGCAATTCCTTGGTTTGTGTACAAATAATAATGCACATGCGATCCGATTGTCGGAGTATGGAACATGTAGGAATCAGAATCTGCTGTGATGTGGACTGTATTGCCTTTTGGTAAGCAGAACCCAGAGCAGCGCTTATCATCTTTTACAAGACAGTGGGTCAGTTAAAGTAGAGCCTCTGGGTAGCAACTAGGACAGTCAGAAAAGCAACACATTTATCAGTGTTGTGTCAATTCAGCAAAATGTGTTTGACTGCTCTGAGCAGGCCTTTAATTTGTGCCTGATTTGCTTTTTCTCTATATTAATAAAACAGTAGGGCTCACTTACCAATGGTATGGGCTCGAGTGCTAGAGCACTAGGGACAATACAGGGAGCACTTCCATTAAAAATACAGTGCAAAGATCAGATTGCAACTTACACAGGCACAAGGGAACCCTACACTTTACTCTTGCCATAAGTAGGCATTAGCGACAGGGTTGTTCCTGGTAGATAGGGGTGTCCCTGCACTGAATCCAGGATCCAAGTACTTTAAGCAGCAAATCTGGCTAAATCCTAAGCATTGAGCCAAACTAAAGCTTAACCCTAAAATCTTAAAGGGGTGATTTACCTTTAAATTAAAGGAACAGTAACACCAAAAATTGAAAGTGTTTTAAAGTAATTAAAATATAATGTACAGTTGCCCTGCACTGGTAAAACTGGTAAGTTTGCAACAGAAACGCTACTATAGTTTATATAAATGAGCTGCTGTGTCAACACGGGGGCAGCCATTGAAGCTGGGAAAAAGGAGAAAAGGCACAGGCACAAAGCAGATAACAGATAAGCTTTGTAGAATATAATGGGGTTTTATCTGTTATCTGCTAAGTAACCTGTGCCTTTTCCCCTGTAAATGGCTGCCCCCGTGGCTACACAGCAGCTTTATTATATAAACTATAGTAGTCTTTCTAAGGAAAACACACCAGTTGTACCAGTACAGGTCAGTATTACATTATATAGTAATTACTTTTATACACTTTCATTTTTTGGGGTTACTGTCCCTTTAACTTTGTATGTAAAGTATGTTATAAATTAGACAATTGTAAGCAAATTTTCAACTGGTCTTCATTATTTATTTGTTATAGTTTTTATTAATTTCCTTCTTATTCCAACTCATTGCAGTTTTTAAATGGGGGTCACTGACCCCAGCAGCCAAAAAACTATTGCTCTGTGAGGCTACAGTTATTATTACTTTTTGTAACTTTCTTTTCTCGTCAGGTTCTCTCCTATTCATATACCAGACTCTCATCTAAACCACTTCCTGGTTGCTACTGTAACTTGTACCCTAGCAACTAAATAGCTGCTGAATTCCGGATTGGAGAGCTCCTTAACTGAAAATGAAATAACTAAAAAACTACAAAGAATAAAAAATAAGGAACAAGTGCAAATTGTCTCAGAATATTACCCTCTACGTCAGGGATACCCAACCTTTTATACCTGTGAGCCACATTCAAATGGAAAAAGTGTTGGGGAGCAACACAAGCATGGAAAAAGTTCCTGGGGGGTGCAAATAAGAGCTATAATTGGCTATTTGGTAGCCTCTATGTGGACTGGTAGCCTATAGAAGGCTCTGTTTGGCTTTACACTGGGTTTTATTCAACCAAAACTTGCCTCCAAGCCAGAAATTCAAAAATGGGCACCTGCTTTGAGGCCCCTGGGAGCAACATCCAAGGGGTTGGGGAGCAACATGTTGCTCACGAGCCACTGGTTGGGGATCACTGCTCTACGTCATACTAAAAGTTAACTCAAAGGTGAACAACCCATTTAAGGCTCTGTACAACTGAAAGTGGTCTTTTTTATCACAAAAAAGTATCACATTTTTGCTGGATCATTACCAGCCGATTACCAGGAGTGGGACTGAGAGGGTCAGATCAATGGTCTGAAAGGGCAGGGCTATAACCCAGTCAGGGGAAGGGATAGGATGCAACAGGGCATGACTATGACATATTAGCCACGCAGAACAAAAATTCATGAGTATACAAGCTTAAAGAGGCATAAAAGAAATATCCCATATCCAGGATACCCAAGGTCCCAAGCTCTTTAGGTAATACCTGTGGAGATAACGATCCTACTTCAAAAACACACTGTTGCTGCTTTGGCTGGCTGGGGAAACATGGCAAGACTATTTCCCACTGATACTTTCATTTTTAATTGTCAAGACTTTCTCATCGGTTCTAACAAGAAGATTTAGTAAAAGGGATAATGGAATGTTGTTAATTAATTAGGTGAGACCCCCTAGGTAAATTTCAAGACAGGGGACCAACTACTGCCATACAGACTGCAGTGTTAATTTGGTATTAGAACATCACACGTGCTGATTAGAACAGTCATCAAAGACTTTCATTCTGTGCCGGCAAACACTGGGAAAATGTTACAGAAAATAGCAGGGATTCTGTTGGACGACTGGCATTAACCTATTACCAGCTAGTGAGGCCAGCAATATAATGCAATGCAAAAAAAGAAGTTGCTTCCATGTATTTTTTTCAACATCTCATGTAGAAAAAAACTGATAAAACACAATGACTTTGCCTATGGGAATTGTGTGGACTTGGCAAAATGTCTGAACCTGCTGGGTCTGCTGTAGTAATTTAACAAAGTCAAGGCTGAACTCCCAAATGGGCTACTTATTCATTTTTTATCCTTAGGTTACCTTTATTGGTTTGCCAAAGTCTATATCCATTACTATAAATGAGGTAAAGATTATTGAAACAATCGATGAGTGGGTTAGACGTTGCCATCCACCCTGCATTTGCAAAGGGGGCCCAGTTGGGCCCTAACTAATGAGCATTATTAATATATCTTGATAGAATGGGTCAACTTACCAATGTTTAGGGGCCCTAAATTAAATTTGGGGCCCACTAACATCTATTTGTGCAACTGTACCCATGTCAAACCCAACTTTCTCTGTGAATATGTCATAGATGGGCAGGATTAGGCACCAAAGGATTGGCATGACAATTGAAAGGCTCTGTTTGACACAGCACTTACCCCAGCCTCAACAAAGGGCTCGCTTTTTTCACCTCAACCCCCTTGGTCAACTTGCTCACCACTAAGGGAGCGATTTATCAACGACGTACGATTCAAGTTTTTTTGCACTAAAAAACTTCAAATTACGTTTCAAAAACCCAAACATCTGGTATTTATTAAGTGCAAAAAAAAAAAAAAAAACTTGAATGTAAAACTTTGCCATGTAAAGGTTTGTGAGTTTAAATAGAAGTCAGTAGGAATTGGCATTGGGAATTGGTAAACTCAAGCTGATTTTTAATTCAAGACATTCAAGTTTTATTCAAGTTCACAACATTATAAACAAGCATTTAATATGCAAGTTTATTTTATTTAAAGCAGTGATCCCCAACCATTGGCTTGTGAGCACCATGTTGCTCACCAACCCCTTGGATGTTGTTCCCATTGGCCTCACAGTAGGTGCTTATTTTCGAGTTCTTGGCTTGAAGGCATAAAGACTATGTGTACATCCTGTAGGCTGCCAGTGCATATAGGGGCTACCAAATAGCCAATCACAGCCCTTTCTTGGCACCCAGGAACTTTTTGTTCACAAATGTTGCTCCCCAACTATTTTTACGTTTGAATGTGGTTCTCTTGTTAAAAAGGTTGGTTACCCCTGATTTAGAGAAACAAACTTGAAAATTGAAAAATAAGCCCACAATTGTACCATATTGCTCCAAGCTGCATTTTATCACTGTATTATAATTAATGTATTATCTTCGATGACTGTACTAGTTCTGCCTACAGGACACATTTAGTTTAGTAGGATGTTAGTTTATACATCTCTTCCTTACAGTAAACATATCAGTGGCAAACAAGAGTAATGACCCTGTATATGGAAATGTTTGAAATGATGTACAACTACAAGCAGCAGCCTGGCTTAATGGACAGCCATTTGTAACCATTCCTGTGCCTTTCCGTGTCAGTTTAATCAGTAATGTCTCTCTCAACCTAGCTCTCTGCCCTTTGTCATTGCTGGAGTTTCCAGAACCTATCTCACTGAATATCACCAATGCAGATTGGGAACATAAGGAGGGGGTAACTAAAGAAGAAGATTCTAAAATGTAAGTTACAAAATCCAGAATATTCAAGACTTTGTGATTAGTCACTGCAAATAACATTCAGACATCCTTCAACCAAAATCTATTTTTTGTATGATAAATGTAAGAAACTTTCCACTATACATTCATCACAAATTGTCAATGGTTTTAAAGTTATTTGTAAATGTAATTGCAATTGAAAGCAGTATCTGTTTACATTGGCTGCACTCCTTGGCTGTGACTCCTGAAACAGTGTACAAGCCAGCTGATTAAACCTAATGTAAAGACCTGATATACACCTGACTCCTGTTACACTGTTTTAAGGGTCAGACCATTAAAACCAATGAAAATGTTTAATTAACGTATATTGGAAAGTTGCATAGAATTACATTTTATATCATTGTGCACAAAATCAGTTCTAAGGTGGAGGATAAGCTGTTTGTAGCTTTGGGAAGAATAACAATCATGGATCAAAAAATAAATAAATAAATAAAAAATATATATATATATATATATATACCATTGGGCCACCCCTAGAGTTCTTGAGCATTTATGCAGGTTAAGGCAGGCACTAATATATCCCATATAGACAAGTATAGTAGCAAAATATAGCTTATTATGTAAAGGTGGTTATACACAGATAATAAAAGCTGGTGACTCAGACCTTCCAGACCAAGTCGGCAGATTATTGGTCCGTGAATAGGGACCACCTGACCAATTTCTAGCTGAAAATTTGACTTATATTCGGGCAGTTTTAAAAACTCCATTGAAATGAGGACTGCATTGGCTCACTGATGCAGTCCTTGCCTGACAACCTGTATTGCCGTTTTTGTGATCCGATCATTTGACCTGAGGGCCAAGCGATGGGATCAGCCTAATAACACCAAACTCAATGCAGGTATATTGGGATAAGATCTTTATGTGTATTGCCAGCTATAGGTACATGTTCCCACTTGTACCTTACACAGCTAAGGATATTCCCCATATGTAATAAAAGGCACTTAGTTTGCCCATAAACTAAAATCCATAGCAACCAGTAAAGTGTTTGCTTCTCCTATGTATATAGGTGCTACTTTATACATATATTTTTATTTAGAAATATACTGCTTGTGTGGTATTTTATGTAACTTTACAATGACTACAGTGTCCTTTGGTTTTATTAAACATATGAGGGGCAAGTAACACAGTATTTTTACAGGCATTTAAAATAGACCAGAATCCACAGACACACAAACATAAGAACTCTGATCTGTTACTGTTACATGGTTTGGTTATATCGAGTTATATAGTGGAGCCCAATGGAATCCACTTAGCTATAAGATATGCTTTTGATGTGTAAAGGGAAAAACAGGAGTCAGCAAATTTTGACAGTGAATAAAATGCGACTGATCAAATGGCGTGTGTAAATAAAAAGAGGCCTTAGGGTTCTCTCTCACGCTGACATTTTAATCATTCCATCTTAGCAGGAACCAAAATTGCATGAATCACTTAAAACTAATTTCTGTGCGGTGGTTCCTGCCATCATTCATGATTAGACTATGTCCAGCTTTGTTCTCTCTTTTTATTTTCCATTTCCTGTTTTGTTTTAATAAAAGAAAAACAATCAAGATAAATGATTTCAAATATTCGTGTTACGTTTATGCTGATGAATTTATTCTAATGCCCCCGATTTGTCCTTGTCTTCCCCAGCAGCAGGGAATGCGAGATGGTGTATGTAGGTACCCTTGCATCTCTGCTTTCATACAGTGCCATGCAGTGCTCCCTGAGGGTTCACCAAGTGAGCAGTAAGAGAGATAATGAGGGTGGGGGCAAGGTCTGCGCCGTGCATTATGGGAGTTGGGGCCTCAGAGCTGCCCTAGAGACAGGGTGCCATGATGGCTGCAGATGAGACAAAATCTTAATCAGGTTCTGCACTTCCCATTGTGTTCCAGAAACCTGGAGGGGGTTAGGAAAAGATTTGGCGTATGCTGGCAGCAATTTCCCTAAGCTGCATGAGCCCATAAAATCCTAGCTGCAGTAGATGAAAAGCAGCCCAAAGACCAGGCTGGTGGTTCCTCTCCTGGGGGACGATGGATATTGAAAATTTTCCCTAACTAAGGAGAGCCGGCTTAATTTGCCTATTGAGTATCAGGAGAGGTCCCCCTGCTCCTCACACTTGTTCGCAACTCCCTCAGGGCTCAATAATCACTTTCTGATATTCTTATTTTTCTTCTCATTCCCAAATGAGGAGCGACACCTGAAAACGAGGAGTG
Source organism: Xenopus tropicalis (assembly GCF_000004195.4). NCBI lineage: Eukaryota > Metazoa > Chordata > Amphibia > Anura > Pipidae > Xenopus > Xenopus tropicalis. The sequence goes on from NC_030684.2 coordinate 113,010,193, forward strand.
CTAACAAAGCGACGCTCCCCTGCCTGCTAACGAGAGACCTTTGCGCTTATCGTTTTGGGGAGGAGGGGGGAGGCTGGTGCTAATACAACAGATCTCATCTTTTCTATATCCAAGCAGCCGGCTCATTGGGGACCACTGCACCTGCTCTCACACTAGGAATTATCACACAGTAACGAATAACTTTATCAATGGCCAACTCACATGGGAAGAGCTTTATAAAAACACACTCTTATTTCTCTCTAGTAGTAACAGAAACCTCTGTAATTCTGAATAAAACCATGTTTCTTTAGATTTTATGACAAAATTAATTTTTCTTAAATTAGTCCCGAAAAGTGAGAAAAGATTTCTTGGCCTTGATTTTTGCAGCTTTTAGGTTGTTAAGTTTTATAATTGCTCATTTCCCAATTATTGCTGTTTATTGTTGGTGGCCACATTACTTTGTTTGTAGCTTGTGATATGTGAGTCCCCCACTGCTATACAGGTATGGAATCTGTCATCCAGAAACCCATTATCCAAAAAGCTTAGAATTACGGTAAGGCCATCACTCATAGATTCTACTGTAAGCAAATAATTGTAAACTTTATTTAAATAATTGCCTGTTTCTCTATAATTTTAAAACAGTACCTTGTACTCAGTCCCCACTAAGCTATAATTAATCCTTATTGGAGGCAAAATAACCCTATTGGGTTTATTCAATATTTAAATCATTTATTAGCAGACTTAAGGTATGAAGATCCAATTTACAGAAAGATTCCTTATCCAGAAAACCACAGGTCCCCAGCATTTTGGATAACAGGTCATATTCCTCTACTGCCAATAATGTAAAACCAGAGGAAGACAACACATCCCACTGTTGTCACCACTGTAGTAAGTTAAATAGAACAAAGGGAAATAGAACAAAGATAAAAAAAGAAAAGGATAAATTAAAAAAAAATATTAAAAAATGAAATGGTTGTTTTGTGGAAACTGGGAATCCCACATAGGAATCATTGTATCTCTAATGCAGGTTGAGATATTTAGTTATACAGGTACTGTAAGATATGTGATACAGGTGTAGGATCTATTATCCAAAATCCTTGGGACCTGGGGTTTTCTGGATAAAGGATTTTTATGTAATGTGGATCTCCATACTAAAAAAAAATTTGAACATTAGATGAACCCAATAGAATTGTTTTGCCATCAATATGGATTCATGCAGCTTAGTTACCACCAAGTATAAGGTACTGTTTTATTATTACAAAAAAAAAGGATTTTTTTTTACAATTAGAAGTATATGTTTAAAAGGGACTCCGCATAAGACATCCCATTCCTTACCTGTAATAATTCACAGTTAGTCCTGATTAAAAGCAAATGATCAGGACAAAGCAGAGAGGGAATACTCAGGTCCCTTTGTCCCATTAGTTTGTATGTTAGCTTTTATCCAAACATATTATATATAATATAAAAAGGGATGTGGAACTTGCACATATCCTGATAGTTCTAGGTTTGTACTAGAAACAGCTCTGTAGGCCCCCAGAATTCATAGCAGTAGTCATCAGTTCATGCTCCTAGCCCTGCCCCTCACCCTAGAAGGTGCCATCACAAGGTTAACTTTTGCATTTTCTGGCTCTTGATGGGCATTCATCATTCAGTAGAATAGAGGGTTGAGTTTGGAACTGTCAAAAACCCATTTAGCAGTGTTTAAAAAAATGCCATATGAACACATATCATGCATTTCTTTGTGCTCAGCATGCATTTGTAAATGGAATAAAGAATATGAATATGAGCCCTAACTACAACCTGCTTCTCTATGTCACTCGAATGGACTGTCAGCCAGCTTATTCTCCCACATCTTCCCATCATCCTCCATCAACCAATCATCTCCTACCTTCCTGTTATTTTTTCACTCAACCAAATCGATACCTTCATTTGCACATACAGCTTTGAGAAACGTCTCCCCAAAATGGTATTATCTGAATAAAGTGTTGCCTTTAGCTATCCAAGTCACATGATTTTAAGGGTGTACATTCAGTTCAGCTAAGCACTAAATCTCAAACCAGATCATAGCTTTGGTGCATCCCTAGTCAATACATAACGTAAAAGAAGGAAGTGCAAACCTACCCAGGGGCCCTCTATGATTGGTGTTTGCTTTATCCCTCTAAACAGTTTGTATTTGAGAAATAAGAAATATTAACCAGACAATGGACCATCACGTATGAGAATGCCATATGTGACATTGCCCTTGTAGATACAACCAGGTAAATGATCGGACCATACAGCTGTATAAAAGGCAGATCATAAGCTCATCGGCTACAAAATCACTGAACTATAGGACAAGTATATATAACACAAGACATGGGCATGTTCCCTTTCTCTCTATTTCTCTTACAGAAACCACTGGATAAAATATGGCAAAGTAGCTTGGGAAGCTCAAATAAGCAAACACAGATGGCAGGCAGGACTACCAGCGGATTTTCTATCCAATATATAAAAATTGCATGTAATATTGAACAACAAATGGTACAATGGCATGTAGCCCCTGAGAAAACAAATCTCTTGGGGGGTTAAACTCAGCAGTGTATCTATAGCGACCAACTGTACCAATGAAATCATAACAAATCAGAAATCCGTAAACAGCTACTGGAAAATAGGGTCATCATTAATGGTACAGTACAAGAGATAAAAAAAAAATACTTTTTTTTACTAACACAAAAAGCAGTGCAAAGCTTAAATTGTGTGCAAAATTGCCTTAATCAAAATGGTTTTTTTGCAAAGATACATGGATTAATATACTATCCTCTATACTTGTTTTGCAGTAGAATGAGCCTGCTTTGCTGCATAAGGTGCAAGATGTAAAGTACAGGGTACATGGACACAAAGGAATCCTGGAATTAACACCTGCCTTAAAGAGGTGTCACTTCCCGGGCTCCCTTAGCAAATTGCACTTACATAGCTTACTGATTTGTATCTAATGAGTGGCATCTTAACACTGTCAGCACTGATGCACTGGGAATGACACAATTCTGAGTTTGAATGATAGATTGGCTGCATTGTGAATAGAAAACTGGCAGAATGCATGCAAATTTTGCACCTTGCACTTGCTTTGTATATCTTTACATTAAGCAGCTCTGTTAAACCAATTTAGCCCATTCAGTAGTACAAATTTTTGACAACACTGAGAGGAGGTATTACTGTTATCATCTTGCCCTAGTACCTATTACTTTTACACAGTCCCTTCCCAGAGGCTATTATCCCCCCACTGCTACTATAGGCACCATCTCTCCCTACTATACCTGCTATCCCACAGTCCCTTCCCAGAGGCTATTATCCCCCTGCTACTATAGGCACCATCTCTCCCTACTATACCTGCTATCTCACAGCCACAGTCCCTTCCCAGAGGCTATTATCCCACTGCTACTATAGGCACCATCTCTCCCTACTATACCTGCTATCCCACAGCCACAGTCCCTTCCCAGAGGCTATTATCCCACTGCTACTATAGGCACCATCTCTCCCTACTATACCTGCTATCCCACAGTCACAGTCCCTTCCCAGCGGCTATTATCCCCCCACTGCTACTATAGGCACCATCTCTCCCTACTATACCTGCTATCCCACAGCCACAGTCCCTTCCCAGAGGCTACTATCCCACTGCTACTATAGGCACCATCTCTCCCTACTATACCTGCTATCCCACAGCCACAGTCCCTTCCCAGAGGCTATTATCCCCCCACTGCTACTATAGGCACCATCTCTCCTTACTATACCTGCTATCCCACAGCCACAGTCCCTTCCCAGAGGCTATTATCCCACTGCTACTATAGGCACCATCTCTCCCTAATATACCTGCTATCCCACAGCCCCAGTCCCTTCCCAGAGGCTATTATCCCCCCACTGCTACTATAGGCACCATCTCTCCCTACTATACCTGCTATCCCACAGCCACAGTCCCTTCCCAGAGGCTATTATCGCCCTGCTACTATAGGCACCATCTCTCCTTACTATACCTGCTATCCCACAGTCCCAGTCCCTTCCCAGAGGCTATTATCCCCACTGCTACTATAGGAACCATCTCTCCCTACTATACCTGCTATCCCACAGCCACAGTCCCTTCCCAGAGGCTATTATCCCCTCACTGCTACTATAGGCACCATCTCTCCCTACTATACCTGCTATCCCACAGCCCCAGTCCCTTCCCAGAGGCTATTATCCCACTGCTACTATAGGCACCATCTCTCCCTACTATACCTGCTATCCCACAGCCCCAGTCCCTTCCCAGAGGCTATTATCCCACTGCTACTATAGGCACCATCTCTCCCTACTATACCTGCTATCCCACAGCCACAGTCCCTTCCCAGAGGCTATTATCCCACTGCTACTATAGGCACCATCTCTCCCTACTATACCTGCTATCCCACAGCCACAGTCCCTTCCCAGAGGCTATTATCCCACTGCTACTATAGGCACCATCTCTCCCTACTATACCTGCTATCCCACAGCCACAGTTCCTTCCCAGAGGCTATTATCCCCCCACTGCTACTATAGGCACCATCTCTCCCTACTATACCTGCTATCCCACAGCCACAGTCCCTTCCCAGAGGCTATTATCCCCCCCACTGCTACTATAGGCACCATCTCTCCCTACTATACCTGCTATCCCACAGCCCCAGTCCCTTCCCAGAGGCTATTATCCCACTGCTACTATAGGCACCATCTCTCCCTACTATACCTGCTATCCCACAGCCCCAGTCCCTTCCCAGAGGCTATTATCCCACTGCTACTATAGGCACCATCTCTCCCTACTATACCTGCTATCCCACAGCCACAGTCCCTTCCCAGAGGCTATTATCCCACTGCTACTATAGGCACCATCTCTCCCTACTATACCTGCTATCCCACAGCCACAGTCCCTTCCCAGAGGCTATTATCCCACTGCTACTATAGGCACCATCTCTCCCTACTATACCTGCTATCCCACAGCCACAGTTCCTTCCCAGAGGCTATTATCCCCCCACTGCTACTATAGGCACCATCTCTCCCTACTATACCTGCTATCCCACAGCCACAGTCCCTTCCCAGAGGCTATTATCCCCCCCACTGCTACTATAGGCACCATCTCTCCCTACTATACCTGCTATCCCACAGCCACAGTCCCTTCCCAGAGGCTATTATCCCCCCCACTGCTACTATAGGCACCATCTCTCCCTACTATACCGGCTATTCCACAGCCCCAGTCCCTTCCCAGAGGCTATTATCCCACTGCTACTATAGGCTCCATCTCTCCCTACTATACCTGCTATCCCACAGCCACAGTCCCTTCCCAGAGGCTATAATCCCATTGCTACTCTAGAGCAGAGGTTGCAGTGAGCCCAGGCCCTGCTAGGTTTGGTCGGGCTCCCAGGCTTTGGGGCCTTGCCACGTCAGAATCTGAAGGCCAATATTAAAGGGGACCTGTCACCTTAAGAAATAATTCTAAATTGTTTTCTATTGTGTTTGTCAAGCAAAATAAACTTTACATACACTATATAAAATATTCAAATCTTATTTTCTTCAGCATTGGAATTTACAATTGCAGCAAGCAGTCAGGCACCATTTTGTGGTGTTTTGTTATCAAAGCAAGCATTGCATCCTGCTAAGATCTTGCTTCTGTGCCAGTATGGGGGGACCTGATGCACATATCCATGCACTGGTTACAAAATTACATGGTTCGGAGGGAGGGGCAATGAGAGGAGAGCAGCATCATCTAAGAAGTTCTGAATTCAAAGTGAAAGTAACTGTCTGCCCCACCTCTATGCCTTAGGCATAGAGGCGGGGCAGGCAATATATGATTGACAGCTGGGATTTTTAAATGCTTTTATAATGGGTATGGATGTGGTAATAAAAAATGATTTTGGGTTTCATGTTTAATTTGAAAAAGGCTTTTATTATACAGATTTTCATGTCTGGGTGACAGGTCCACTTTAAGGTCTGCCTATGTGGGAGCCTCAAGATCAGGTAAAGGAAATAAAGCCAAAGAAGGCAAGGTACATAAGGAAAAGTTTATTTATGAGGCCAAGACATTAAAGCAAAAAATGCTCAAACAGCTCATGATTTGCACGTAGAAACTTGACATGGGATCCCACAGGCAGAATCTACTTGTTCTAAAGCGGTAAACCCTGACCCCCTTTTTATTGCTGAAGTAGGAGGGGACCAGGAAAAAACCTTCAGCAAAATAAAAGCTTTGATTGAAATATACAGGAGAGTAAGCAAACTGGCAGAAAAAGAACATTGTGTGTTACATCCTGTTAAAGCTGGGCTGCCACTGCCAAACCAGAAGGAAAACTTTGGTAAGTCCCATATGGGTGAAGTAATGTTTAAACATGTGGAAGAAACAATTCAGCAAGCAAATCACCTTGCAGCCATTGCTAATAAGGGCAAGCCAGTTAGAAAGATGGTGCCAGCTGGGAAGGAACAGGGAGTTAGGAGTGATGTCAGTGGTGCTTTTAAAGAGAAAGCAAACCTAGGAAATGTTGAACACACAGATACTGCCATATTTAAAGGCAATGATGATACATCATCTCAAATTACTGCAGAGTGAGTTGCAGAGGCTCATAAAGAGCTAGATACACTGCAGAACAAGAAAAACCTGCACATATCAATCGAGTTTGTTACAAAGTGAAGCCTTGGAGAGAGATTTATTAGAACAGACAAAGATCAGATAAGATGAAGTTGGTACCTGCAGAAGCAAGGAAAAAACTGTCAGTCCAGTACTACCAGCAGCCCAGTCTCCTCTGAAAGTGAGGCTGAGTTACCAGAGGCTGATCAATTTTGGAGATTTTACAAAATTCAAAAAAAGAACAGGGCACCAAAACTTGTCCCCCCCCCCCCCCCCCCAGGTGAATTTGAATGTTTGGTAATGTGCCAGATCAGCTGCCTAACTCCTTCTTCATTGGTAAGGAGCATGGCATCTGTTTTCTGTAGGTTAGCCACACCGCTGCTTCACATGAGGTGCAAGGAATCCAAGGCCTGTGATGTGCATTATGCAGTAGGACATAAAGCAGATTCCTATGATCGCAAGATGTAAGTTATGCTTTAGGATGGGTCACAAACACAGGAGTGCTGGAAGCTTATCATAATATGGTCTGTCTCTTTCCAGGCTTGGATAAGGAAATGAGAAGGTAGATGTCACCACCAGCAGAGGAAAATAGTCAGGAGCCAAATGCAGAGGTTTCAGCATCACAGGAAGAAGTAGTTACAAAAATATTAAGGGCAAAGCCTAGGAACACGAAAAAGAAAGAAAAACAGAAAAGGTAAATGAACTGGAGATTAGGGGCGAATCTAAATAAAAGAATGCCAGGCCTAGGCACAAAAGTAATGTTGGTTGGCAAAGTGTTCAAAATAAAAAAACAAGAAGTAAGCTCACTCACTTGCCCCAGGGGAAGGTGCATCTGGAATTTTCTCAGTCAGGGAGTAAATACTCAATGCTGGATGAGGACCCAGATGCCTAGGGCAGAAAGGGAGGAGCAGGACGGGCTTGACAGGATATGGAGTGAGGAGAAGGAACAGGATGATATGGAGGTGCAGTTGGCATCCCAAAAGAGTAGCAGGGAAGCTAAAGACGTGCCGGGCCAGTCATAGATCACTTCCTGTCAGGAAGCACACAGTCCATCACAAAATGGTGGCTCACAGGAAAAGATGTAAAGGGGAAATATTTACTGATTTATGTCTATTTGGTAAGATTCTTCATTAGGCCACTTAATATGATATAAACGCCATGGTGGTTAGGTATTCATTCTGGAGGGTATAGTTTTCCTTTAAGTAAAGCGCTACAGAGAAACTACTTCTCCAGTTAAGAAAGGAAAGAAAAAGAACATTCATGATGGTCCAGTCTCCAGTGAAATTTTTCTAAATTTTTTCTAATGTTTGTAGCATTAAGGCTTGGCATACTCAATTTTTCGACCCTTGGAGAGGTTGGCTAGATATCCTTTAGGAAACGCAACTTGCTACTATGGCGGATCTTAGAAGGACGAAGGCAGCACATACATACAGATGTGCAGGGAGGAGTAGTTGCCTGGACATGGCCATTGTTGGGGTAGAAGAGGAGTTTGTAGATGTTAAAGAGGTTGGAGTGGAGTATTTTGACTATGTGGCTCTCTCTTTTGTGTGAGGAGCCTCTTCTTTCCCAGTAAAGTGCAAAGGCCTTTGGTGACTCAGTGAGGACTCCCTGAAGCGTGAGTCAGTGGTACAGTCCTTGGAAGCGCTTCTTCAGCACAAGCTTGGCAGGGTTGATTTCTATGACTGTGTCACTTTGGTGGGAGGATGCCAAATGCTATTTTACGACTTTCTTCCGGAGGCCATCTCTACATAGGTAGGGTAACAAGTATAAAAAATACCTAACTCTCATAAGTAAGCTGGAATCTTGCATTTTAGATAGGGAGGAAGAGATTGCCCATCTGAAGGCCCAGATAGGAGAATGTCAGAATAGTCACTACAAATCTCTTTTGATGGATAGAGATTTCAGAAGTTTTTACTCTCCGGATCCCTTTCTTAACTGCATCTACAATGTTGGGCGCAAGTTGGTTTCTGGTCTGACCTTTCCCAAGGGTGATTTGCAGGTTTCGAAGGAGGGAATCCTTGGGATTGTGAAAGACTACTATGCTGCTCTCTTTAAAGAGATACTGACACCAGAATTAACCCTTTTTACATCTATAATTAATTGTCCTAGCATGCTATTTATCATTTTGCTTTAAAAGTATTTGCCCAGTGTTTGTATATTTCCTATCTGATCCCCATGTTCCTCTATGAGGGGGCTGCCATATTTGTGCAACAGAAGTCCGTTAGCATTAGAAGCTGTAACTGACAGGCTGAGAATGGAAAGTCAGGTTGACAAAACAGTAAGGATTAGGTACTTCAAGTAACAGTTACTTATAACAGCAAACTTAGCAACAAAAAAAACAATCTACATGAGCTATAGGTAACTTTTATTGGACATTCATATTTTGAAAAGAAGTTTTTTGGTGTCAGTATCACTTTAAGGCTAAGGCTTTGGATAGGACGAAGGTTTCAGCTTTCCCGTAGGCAACCCCAGGGCCTGATGTGACTCAATTGGATTTAGGATCATGGATCAAGGACAATGAAGTCAGAGAGCTGCTATTGATAGTTTAGCTAAAAAGAAATTTCCAGGTCCAGATAGCTTAACGGACAAATTTTCGAAGAAGTTTAAAGATCAGCTGGATCCAATTCTCATGGAGAAATTTAGAGACTGCCTGGAAGTAAGATATGAGAAAATCTTCTCTAATCTTAGTATTTAAAGGTAAGGATTAGGGATGCACCGAATCCACTGATTTTGGATTTGGCCTAAATCCAAATCCTTCGTAAAGGATTCAGCTGAATAACAAACAGAATCGAAATCGGAAGGGCTACATTTTCAACTTCTGTGTCTATGTGACAAAAAGTCACGTGACTTTAAAGATTTGGATTTAATTTGGCCAGGAGCGTGGATTTGCCAGAATCTGAATCCTGCTGAAAACAGACGAATCCTGAACCAAATCTTGGTTTCGGTGAATCCCTAGTAAGGATACAAATTTAGTGGATCATCGTTACCTATGGGCAACTTTGGCAAAGTACGGCATCCCAGGACTATGTGGCTTTCTGTTTCATGCCGAGGTGACGTAGGCTTTGCACTAATCAATAGATGGTGTAGTGAAGACTTTGAGATTGAGGCTGGAGTGGGACAGGGATGCCCTTTGAGCCCTGTTCTGTATGTGTTTGGGATTGATTCCTTTCTGAGGGGATTGCAAATGAATGGTTTGAAGGGTTTTTCTGTGGCTTGTGGCCAGCACTTTAGGTTGGCAGCTGGATGATGTGACGGTGATGATCTGATGTCCATGGGATGTGAGAAAGCTGAGTGAGGAAATCAGAAGCTACTCAGAGACCTCTGGTCAACATGGATCATGTCAGAAGCTTTTTGGTCATTGAATGAGGAGCCTGATTTTCCACTCTGGGAATTCCCAATTGCACCAAACCAGATTAGAATACTGGGGATTTAATTTGGGAGGGGAGATTTTAGCAGGCAAAAGAACAAGAGAAACTAAATGCTGTTAATCCAAAGGTATAATTATTAAAGCAATGGAGGCTGTCCTGTAGGGAAAGGGTGAAGCTTGTGAAGACTTACCTGGTCCCTATGTTTTTATTTGTTTTCTATGTCTATCCTATGCCTGAAGATCTGCTGGATCCACAGCCTGTTCTTTCAGTTCATCAGGGTGAATAGGCTGAATGCCTTCAAAAGGGGTATTACTTACCTGCAGAGGAAAGTGGGTGGGTTGGACATGCTGTGTCCAGAGGCTTTTGCCACTCCTGTCTTTGAAGGATTGTACAGGGAAGTTCTGTACCAGAGCCTTTGGTGGCTTAATGTCAAAATATTTTGATATCAACTGGCTTGCCCTCCAGGGAAGACTTTTTGTCTCTGGTACCATGGGGGTGTACCACAGAGGAGACCCAGGACAACTTTTTGGTGAATTGTTCTGTGACAAAGGCTGTGTGTCAGAAGCTAGTGCAAACCCTGAATGTGTTATGTATTGGGCAATTATACTACACTGGTGCTGCTTATAGTGTTTTGCCTGTATAACATCCCCAGGACCAAGGTACAATGTACTTTGTACATGATACTATTTGTGATGAGGCATCACTTGTGGCACTATCGTTGTGGGCAATCCCTTCACCAGAGGGAAGTCTGCATTGACCAAATAGTGAAGTCTGTAGTTGCCAGCTTGGGTTTCCTGAAGGCAAAAGTAGCAAGAATGAACATTGCAAATTTGTCAAAATGGAATGGTGTGAGATTTTGACTGCCCTCTTTCTTTGTGTATGCTTAACCTTCTGCGCTCTCTATACCTGCTATTCTACAGCCACAGTCCCTTCCCAGAGGCTATTATCCCACTGCTACTATAGGCACCATCTCTCCCTACTATACCTGCTATCCCACAGCCACAGTCCCTTCCCAGAGACTATTATCCCCCACTGCTACTATAGGCACCATCTCTCCCTACTATACCTGCTATTCTACAGCCACAGTCCCTTCCCAGAGACTATTATCCCCCACTGCTACTATAGGCATCATCTCTCCCTACTATACCTGCTATCCCACAGCCACAGTTCCTTCCCAGAGGCTATTATCCCACTGCTACTATAGGCACCATCTCTCCCTACTATACCTGCTATCCCACAGCCACAGTTCCTTCCCAGAGGCTATTATCCCACTGCTACTATAGGCACCATCTCTCCCTACTATACCTGCTATCCCACAGCCACAGTTCCTTCCCAGAGGCTATTATCCCACTGCTACTATAGGCACCATCTCTCCCTACTATACCTGCTATCCCACAGCCACAGTTCCTTCCCAGAGACTATTATCCCCCACTGCTACTATAGGCACCATCTCTCCCTACTATACCTGCTATCCCACAGCCCCAGTCCCTTCCCAGAGGCTATTATCCCCCCACTGCTACTATAGGCACCATCTCTCCCTACTATACCTGCTATCCCACAGCCACAGTCCCTTCCCAGAGGCTATTATCCCACTGCTACTATAGGCACCATCTCTTCCTACTATACCTGCTATCCCACAGCCACAGTCCCTTCCCAGAGGCTATTATCCCACTGCTACTATAGGCACCATCTCTCCCTACTATACCTGCTATCCCACAGCCACAGTCCCTTCCCAGAGGCTATTATCCCACTGCTACTATAGGCACCATCTCTTCCTACTATACCTGCTATCCCACAGCCACAGTCCCTTCCCAGAGGCTATTATCCCCCCACTGCTACTATAGGCACCATCTCTCCCTACTATACCTGTTATCCCACAGCCACAGTCCCTTCCCAGAGGCTATTATCCCCACTGCTACTATTGGCACCATCTCTCCCTACTATACCTGCTATCCCACAGCCACAGTCCCTTCCCAGAAGCTATTATCCCCCCCACTGCTGCTATAGGCACCATCTCTCCCTACTATACCTGCTATCCCACAGCCACAGTCCCTTCCCAGAGGCTATTATCCCACTGCTACTATAGGCACCATCTCTCCCTACTATACCTGCTATCCCACAGCCCCAGTCCCTTCCCAGAGGCTATTATCCCACTGCTACTATAGGCACCATCTCTCCCTACTATACCTGCTATCCCACAGTCACAGTCCCTTCCCAGAGGCTATTATCCCACTGCTACTATAGGCACCATCTCTCCCTACTATACCTGCTATCCCACAGCCACAGTCCCTTCCCAGAGGCTATTATCCCACTGCTACTATAGGCACCATCTCTCCCTACTATACCTACTATCCCACAGCCACAATCCTTTCTACTAATTCTGGCACCATCTGCCACGTATTTCTGCTCCCTGTGACAGTGTTACAAGGGTAGATGTGATCAACACAAGAAGCGCAGACAGAAACAGTTGTCATACAAGGCTGTGCAAAATCATTTCTAGTTTGGGCGCTGGAACGAGGTATTTTGCTATGTAGAATTAGACTGGGTATTAAATATGCAGGAACATTTTGTCACTTACTGGACACCTTAGGAAGGAGTGCATTATTCTTCATGCAGAATTCAGCTCACATCTGCCAGATCTGATAGAGAGGGAAGGTGGACTGTAGTTTACAGCAACTGTCCCTCTTTTTGCTACACTTTAGCTTAGTTGAAGGTGGTAATGACTTTAAATGGAACATCATGGCAACACAGAGTTCTTGAAATCCCAGAGTGTTCTTGAACATCGCATTAAATTTAACCACCTTGTGTTATTTCTAGTACAGCAATCAATATTTTTGCACCATCATATTTCAGGTACATTTACTACAAATGTTTCTTTACTTAGAGTACAGTGACACCTAGTGACGATTTTTGGCATAACAAGTTTGTTCCTTGCTTACTAAAATGCTATAAATTAAATATACATGAGGATACGCATGTTTTAACACTGTATATTAATGTGTCCTTTTTTTACATATATGAATATGTGCATATTTTTTCAACCAAAGTGACTAGCTCTCCGCTGTCCATCTAATAAACAATCAAGAGCAGCACAGAAGTAAATTGTATGTGTGTCTCACACTCCAAACGGAACTCACAAAACTCAGAAGCTGCACCCTACTCAAGCTAATTAGGACATTTATCCTAGCACAAGGTTATGGTGTTGGATAAATATATTCAATTCTCTGGGTAAAAAGCAAACTCTTGTGACAATGGAAATTATAAAAAAAAAAATTTGGTCACTCATGGCAAAATCTTTCATTTGGTTCAAGCCGTATCCTGCATAAAATATGTTCAGACCAACCTTTATCTAATGATAAGGTGAAACCTTAAAACATAATCCTAATATAGTTTTAAGGGGCATCCAACACATTAAGTATTCACCTCAGCTAGACTTTACCCCTATACAACCATCACCCCTGTTTGGCTCATAACACAGCACACAATAGTGTTAAAAAATTGTTCCATTACTGTTAGCCAGGCTAAGCAGCAAGAATCTATGGAAGAAAACAGGACAAGGTAAGTAATCAGAAAGCCCATAGAATAAGCAGGTCAGCACCGGTACAGAAGGCAGCCTAACAAACAAAACAAAATCTAAGTGCTGACATGGATGTCAACATGCTGGGGGTGCAAACCATGCACCAAATGAGCACAAGGAGAGCCAGGTGTTATGTCAAGTAGGTACTGAGTGCAGGAGGGCAATGCGGAGACAGTGTAGAGAAGCAGATAATTGGTAGGTGCAGCCATGGAGAGTGGTAAGAGCATGAAAGGACAATCATATACCAGGCTACAATAGGTTTCTTTCAAACTTCATGGGAACCCCTATGGACTAATAGCGGAACCACTCATTAAAGACTCCAAGCCTTGACCTTTCTGGAAAGATAAGAGAATGTAAAGCAAATGGCAGCAAGGTGACTAGCAACAACAGCAGGGGAGACTTGAGTGCATCTCTTATTGTGCATCTCTTATTGGGGATCTCTTTTTGGGGATCTCTGAGGTGCAGCTATTACATTTTTAGTTTTGACATCACAACTACAAAATGATAATAATAATAATAGCAATAGTGTCACTGGTGGGACTAATTTTGTCCACTCATATCTTTTTATCCCTGTTCCCAATGCCTTCCGGCAGATTTATACCCATAAAACCAAAAAATGGTTGTTATAGTTTTTTGGTTCAAGCCCCTCTTGGAGGACCAATCTTTTTTTTAGTACTTTAGTGTTGAACCCAAATCTCACCTGCTGATCTTTTAAGGGGATCTAGAAGAGAAATTATTCTTAAATCTCACCCTATTCTTCATTGCCAACCAATGGTCATAGACCACCCAGAAAGGGCAGCTTGCACAGTTTGGGAACTGCTATAAGGTAAGGGATCTGTCTGTCATGTTATAAGATGGGAACAAGGAGTTTGCATTGAAGACTTCCTTGGCCCTGGGGACAAACTTCCTTGGCCCTGGGAATAAACAAACATATCACAATGACAGGGATACAGACCATTGGGGCATGGACCACATTAAGGAGCTGATGCTGTCCTAAAATAGATAGAAACAAATTGGCACCTGGCCAATTTCAACCAGATATCGGTAAGATAGGCCCGTCAGGCAGGCCCTATACAAGGGCAGATAAGCTGCCAAATCGGGCTGTGTAAAACATTAATGCTGTATCTAGTGTCTCACTAGTATCACTAGTCTTTAATTTATATATACAGCCAGTGGACCTGCCATGGACCTACAATAGAAGAATGTTGAATCAGCACAGGGTATTTATGGGGATCTCCCTTTGTTACACTTCTATTAACATTTACATGATAAATTACTGTTTGTTTCATTTGATGTCTCACTTAGCAGGAGGGAAATGCAATATTGCCGAGATGCCATCTGTTCGCTGGAATGTGATGATAGTTATAGTTCATGCAGACGGGCCCAATCAAACAGCATCGCTTACCACGTGAGCATTTCTAGCCCTTAGCACTCAGTGGGAGCTGATTAAGAGATAATGAATTCCATGTGTGTTGAATAATTTTTGGAGGGACCATGCTGGACCGACTGCAATGCATTAATGAGGCTCCTGTGTTGGCTTTTAGCAAGCTGCACATATCAAATCAGCAACAACAGTTAAGCTGCTACTTTTATGACTTGATTTCCCAAACATATCATAAGCAGAACCATTACAAGTAGGATATGATAGTATTTTAGTGTGAGAATATTGTAGGAAGCATAGTACACTTACTAAATAGATTGTTTTAAACTGAACATAAATGTTGAAAATGTAAAATTATTTGTAAATAGAACTGTATTTGGAAGTACTGTTACTGTCCCTTTACGTACTCCTGACTCCAACTGTAGCAGAAATCAGTCCAGTCCTGGGGTCAAAAGCTAAATGGCATAAATTGGGCACTGAGAAAAAGGAGGCAATTCCCAGCACTTTCCATGCCATCTGCTCAGCATATATTGCTTGACCCCTTTGGCAATTCTTATTGCATATACTGAATGGTTTACTGACATTACTTTTGACACCTCAGTATTGCTCCTTTACAACCCTGAATAGCTACAGGCATTGCTCACAGAATATACTGACCAGCACAGTTAACATGATCACAATATACAATGCTATCTAGTGGCAATATCTTGTAGTAAATAGCAATTTAATATTGCTTTTCAATGCTATTTTAAAGGGGCTGTTTAGCTTTTTGTTCAGCAGCTCTCCAGTTTGGAATTTTGTCAGCTATCCGGTTGCTAGGGTCAACTGAACCTAGCAACCAGGCAGTGGTTTGAAAGAGTGACAGAATTATGAATAGAGGAGGGCCTTAAAAGAAAGATAATAATAATAAAAAGTAACAATTGCGTTAAAACTGTAGCCTCACAAAACAATAGTTATTTGGTTGCTATGGTCAGTGACCCCCATTTGAAAGTTGGGAAGTGTCAGAAGAGGAAGGCAATTCAAAAACTAAAAAAAAAATGAAGACCAATTAAAAAGTTGCTAAGAATAGGCCATTCTATAACATTCTAAAGGTTAACGTGAAGTTAAACCACTCCTTAAGGGCCAGTTGTCGCAGGCAACTAATCTCCCCGCAATGCCATCCCACAGGCAAGAATGTAGATCACCGGTTGGATGGCATACGTGGTGCCGCTATTTGCCGAAGTTTCCTCTGTTTTCTTTTCCTTTACTCAGGTATGGTAATGCTTTCTGCAGAATGAATATAGTGTTCTAGGTGGCACTAATGTGGCGAATCTATTGGCAATAAAATGCCAAAATGACTTTCCTTTTCCTTTAATGTATGTGGTGTGGTTAAAACATCAATTGCTTTGAAAGAGAAACCAAGAGTTATACCTAAATAATAAATAGCAATTTGGGCCTATAGAAAATATCACCTGAAAAAAAAATATACACACCTTTTTTTCATACAAAAGCTTTAAAAATCTTACATCAGGGGTACTCAAAAGGTAGATTATGGTCTATCAGTAGATCTCAAGTTGGTGGCCAGTAAATAACAACAAACCAGCAGCATTGTTCTTGAATGAATTCAGCAGATCTTCCATCCGTGTACTTTTTATTTGGATTTATAAAACATTGGTTTGTTAAAAGGGTGGTGTAAGTGTAAACACAACACATTGTTTTATTTCAGTGTAATGCTGGCGTGGTTAAGTTAAAGCAGTGATCCCCAACCAGTTGCTCAGGGGCAACATGTTGCTTCCCAACCCCTTGGATGTTGCTCTCAGTGCCCCCCAAACCAGGTAGTTATTTTTGAATTCCTGACTTGGAGGCAAGTTTTGGTTGAATAAAACAACCAAAATTAGCCCATATTTGGCACCTCCATGAACTTTTATGGTGCTTGTGTCTCCATGTCATTTTACATTTGACTATGGCTCACGAGTAAGAAAGGTTGGGGATCCCTCAGTTAAAGCATCCTGACTTACAAAACACAGCAATTACTTTGCAGTCATGCAGATTTCAGCAGCCCTGAGAAGGTTATTAGTTACGCCACTGTGAAAACTGCTTGCATGACAAAGGGTTAAATAATTTTGTTGTGTTACTATAGGTGGAGCAGACAGACAGCTGTCTGCTCCACCTATAGTAACACAACAAAATTATTTAACCCTTTGTCATGCAAGCAGTTTTCACAGTAACTTCTGGGTCATGTATCATAATATAGCAGGTAACACTGGGCTGCTCCATGCTTGCAGTGATACAAGAAGTGGGAGCAGAAACAAGATAATGAATCATAATAAGACAAATGGCAAGACAGGAGTAATGCCCTTAACCAAAATGTCCATACAGAGTTTACTACAATTACACCGGCTGATTATAAATGCTTTCCAAGGCCACATATGATATGGATGCTTTTCTATTGTTCTGCTTGTCTAGGCAAACAGCAGGAAGTGACTCCTTTTTAATTCACTTCTGGCAATGCATTTTTTGGTATATTGTAGAATTCTGGGCCAAATAAATTGAATCGAATTGAGTCCACAACACCAAGCCTTATAGCTTAGGAAAAAAATTATTTCTAACAATAAAAACTTACAGAGTCAGAGCAGATACAAATGACTAGCAACAGAAGAGTGACTGGAAGGCAGATAAAGGCTAACCAAAGTCTTTGTGCTTCAGTGGTGGTAATCTGATAGCCTTGCCCACAGTTGGAGCTCAAATTGTTCGGACCTTCTCGGTGGTAGGAGTAAGGAATGAGCTCTCTCACTCAAAATTTCAGCCAGTTTATATACAGATCTTAGAATAATAAACCGCTTTACATAATATATCCAACTGCCGAATAGTTAGGCACCCCCAAGTGACTTAGATCGCTTACCTTTTACCCCGGGCTGGTGCCCCTGTTAGGAGAAAACCGCACCAGCCCGGGGTACCTGCAGCGCTTCCTTCTTCCTGTATCGCCGCGCGCGCATGCGCAGTAGGGTGAATAGTGGAACTTTAACAGAGAAGTCGGCTTTTCACTCTACTGTGCGCCTGTCATTTAGTCGTTGTAAAACAAAGCAGGAGGGAGGAAGCGCTCCGCTGCAGGTACCCCGGGCTGGTGCTGTTTTCTTTTAACAGGGTCACCAGCCCGGGGTACAAGGTAAAGCGATTAAAGTCACTTGGGGGTGCCTAATATTTTGGCACCCCCAAGTGACTTTGCCTTTCCTTCTCCTTGAAGTCCCTGTGTGTGTAGTACCCTTTCTTTATATATATATCATGAATATATGACAAAAACAACATATATCTATTTCCCTATACATACCATTTAAATATTTCAACATATAAGATAAAATATATGTACCCCCTTTGCTCTTTAATATGTATAAATTAGCCAAAAATATTCTATTGTGCCTAAAGCTCAGGGTTATAATGACCCTTCTCACATATCCTAAAATAACCTTTTTGACCCAATAGTTCTTCATCAGAGAATTTTGACGTATCTCCTATTCTGTAGATCTCTCTCCAGACCCCCAATCCTCATAAAACAGGGATGGTGGGCTACAATGCACAGGCCCAGACTGGCAATCTGTGGGTTCCCTGTGTGTAATTGTGTACATTGTAAGATTGTACAGCGCTGCGTACCCTTGTAGCGCTTTATAAATAAAGTTATACATACATACATTCTGGCAAATAGTCAGAGGGGCTGCTGTAAGATGCCAAAGTCACTATTTATTAGGCTGTTCGGGCCTCAGTGTAATTGAAGTGTCAGGGTCTATATTCAATCCCAGTCCAAAAAGATGGGCTGGGGATGTTCTTTTCTTCATAGGGCTAATGTCCATCAGTGCAACAGCTCTATACGTTACGTACACTAATGTTCAGTGTAACTATGAAACAAGGGCATTATAACTACCACTTACAAATGTCTATACGAATTAGAAGCCTCTAGTCACAACGGAAGAAGAAGCATTATGCCACCACCCACAATCCAATTTTAGTCCTACATTCCTAAACTAATGTAAAAAAACAACGTTATGGAATGCTGATATCATCAACTGCAGCGACGCAAAGACGCCTAACAACAAACCTAATCGTAATGGTCTCTCAAATGAGTCGTGTTTGCGTTCCAAATGGCACCGGAAGTCATGTACACAAAAAAAGGCATTGAAAGCGAGGCTTGAGCGCAAAGGGAATCCCGCCTTCTGATGACGTACAGGTGCCTCCTCCAATGGTAATTCCGTGTTGTTGAGAGGGTTCCTAGATGGTGCCGGATGTTAGGGTTTGAATTTGTGGGCAGTTTTAAAACATCGATCGTGGGAAGTGTAAGTTGAAGGTATAGGAACAGGAACGGAACCGAACACCGCAATCTTTGGAATTGGAAGGCAGCGCAGTGTGGCGCATTCAGGTACTGTACTGGGTATGTGGCTGGATCTTTGTATTGGGACGTGCTGGCTGCCACTTAGCGCGCAATCGGCCTTCTATGTGTCCTCTCGGGTTTATGTGGCACTTTATGTATTTATAAATCCGTTCTACGGACATGGCTCCGTCAGAAACACAAACACACCAAGTATATGCTGATGCTCCCATAGTAACGTGTGTGTTTACATTGAGTTGTAAACTTTATGCCTGTCCCATTCGAGCCTTGTTTGTTATAAGTGGGAAACCAGCCTGCCTCTGAGAGTGTGTGAGCTTGGAGACAGCTAAATGGGAATAAAACCTTATTAAACATTACTAGTGCCCCTCTGGGCATTTTTTAAGGGTTAGTTCATTATGTCTAAATTCCACAGGACTTTCCAATTAGAACATATGGTGCCCTCTGCCCCCCCCCCCCCCCCATCCTGTCATGGTATTGCCCTTGGCTTGTTAGTACTGAACAGCACAACTATGCCCAGCCAAGTACAGTCAGTGGGCACCTGAGAGTGGCAGAGGCAAAGCCCCATCATGCTACATTATAGAATATTGTTTTATACACTAATATAGTGTAAGAGTGCTCTTTACCCAAGATGTCAGGCAAGACTTACTGTGCCTCCATATTCCCAAATGTTTTGAAGGTGTTTGTAAATGGGATCGAGGCATAGCTTATGGTAAATGATAGTTTAATTAACTGTATTCTGTTAATGTAGCAGTGCAGTATAAGAATAAATGTAATAGAATGTTTGGTAGAAACTCACTGAGAACCATTTGCATCTAGGCCAGACATCTGTGTGCTAATTGTATTTGCTAACATTTGGATATGTATGCAGCTTTTGTTTGTATCAGTCTCCTGCAACACAATGCAGGCACATTATGACAACACGGGAAGAATATAATCAAGTGTATAGATATGCATGGAATCCATGAATCCACCCCATGTTTGGGATGAGAACTGCCTGTGTTAATGGTGTCAAGCAGTTACCAATGAAGTGAGAACTAGTAGGTGCGGTTTCAGGCACTTCTCCAGATTGTGAAACAAGGCAGCCAACAAAATGGCCCACAGGGCTCATATTAATATCAGGAACCTGCAAGAAGCACAAAGCTAAAATTTGGTTGCAGCGAGTTACTGCACGAGGGCAGACTTTCCCAACTTGAAATGAGCCACTGTGTGCTCCTTAGGGTGTTTTAGTGTGCCAAGAAATAATAACCTTTAAATTAACACTTTGGAAAAAGAAGTACTGAAAGCAGCACTTCCATACAGTTCCTCTCAGTGAAGCTGCTCTTTGCTTTTTTTTTTTTTTCCAGACTCCAAACATTATTAAAAAAGTGGCATAATAAATACATGGAAGGTTTCCAAAGCCAGTGAGCCTAGCAATCAGATTTACATTTAAATTCCAACCTGGTGAGCTCCAGACAAAAATATCATTCATTCTATGCACATGTTGTAACAATGCATGGAGCTGCCACTTTGCTTTCTTAAAAGACAGCAAGTAAGCTGGGTTCAGGGGAGGTGCAGACTGAAATGCAAATGTAAACGCTAATATCCAAAGACTGTGTCTCTATTGACAGACCTCTATTGCTTGGGGAACTGCATATTTAGGGAGTCGGAGTGAAAAGGGTATGCTGGACTGGGGCTGGAGTAAGATTATTTTCAAAATGTCACTTTTTCTCTATTGTACCACTTCCCATTATCCACTGTTCTACTGCTGTTCTTTCCATTCATTACTACTTTTCTGCAGTGCCCACATAGATCTGTTTTTCTTTCCAATTTAGTGCCTGATGTGGCCAGTGTTGACTTATCTCTGCTTTCCTTTATTGCTCATTTTGCTTTTTTCTGCTGTGCTCCACTAAGTAATGTTGACAAAGCACAGGCAGGGGAGCCAGCACAACATGCAGCTAAAAGCTGAGGTCAGGAAGCAGCACTAGGTACATGATTCTATGATGTGACCAGGGCCTATCTGTTTTGTGAGATACTGCTGACCAACTGAACAGGTGTATACATTAACATAAAGTTCATCTCCTAGGGGTATATGACAAACAGTAACCCCAATTGTTAGCAGTATATGTCAACCTTACAATGCAGTGGTGCTTTTTCATCAACTTGACTTGTTATAGTCTGCTTGTAAAATGTAGGCTAAATGTGTAGTCATAGACATCTTATTGATGCTTAAATGGTCAGAATCCACTTATATAGCACCAGAAAATTAAGCCGCTCTTTACAGTGGTATATCAACATTGGCAAACAAGGACCTGATGTGACATATGCTTAAATTCTCTTGCAATGCCATATTTATTTTTTTTTCCCCATCAGGTACTTTTAACCTGAGCTGCAAGAATGAGTCGGATCAGACGGAAGTCCTCAAAGAACCTGCGTAAGTATGATGCTCATATTCTCATGCTCCAGAGGCACAATAGACATAGCACATGTAAATCTCCATTCTGTATGCCTAAAGCAGAGCAATAGTGTTACTTCGAAATCTCAGAATAACTTAATTTTGTTATTTCTTCTTTTTAGCCTGCGTGTTTTGTGGCCTTTCAGATGACTGTGCTGAAAAATTTGGGGAGAAAAAGACCTACCCTGAACATGACTTGACCTTGCACTACTACTGTTTGGTAAGTTGTAATAAAACCTTGCCTGACATACAGAATATTACAACATAATTGCCCAAAAGGAAAACTATTATATTTCTACAAGGCCTGTTTTATAGAATAGGACCTAAATGCTCTTTTTTTTTTTTACTAGAGCAATCCGTTTTGTGTCAAGTTATTTTCACCTAAAATCTCATTACTTAAATGTTTCTGCCCACAATGCTGTTAAATATAATGCACTTAACTACATTAACTCATTTCATATAAGGCTGGCTAACAGTTATCCTAGTCTTTTTACCCCTTCCTCTTCACTGCCCTCTGTTCTTTTGCTTAGCATGTTTATTTTATCACTATGCATTGTGGTGTGTAAATAGTTTTACAAATAATACCTTTTGCCCCTGTTTAGCTCTTACATGTTTTATATTTATAATGATGACACTAGTGCAAGGTGCAGATAAGTTAATACAGTTTTCTTATTTTTTTTTTTTTCAACTGCTAATATGTATGCTTTACCTGTGCCTTGATTACGAAATATGAAAATACATCATGTAATGTGCTTTTTTTTCAGCTGCTGTCCAGTGGTATCTGGCAAAGAGGAAAGGAGAATGAAGGAATTTATGGGTTCCTTGTGTGTGACATTAAGAAAGAGGTTAACAGAGCAAACAAGTTGGTAAGAGTCCAGACCATATTATATTATAAAATCTTTCTGCCTCTTCAAAACCTAATTCTACAATAGTAGGAGTTCTAGTTATTTGCTTTTGATTTTCTATTTCCCTGAAACATGTAGTCTTGCCAGTACTTTTTATCCAAACTAATAAACCCAAATGGACTTTTGAGTGAGATGTAGCTTTGCAAGAAGTAAGATGTAGCTTTGCAAAGACGCGCCTGCCAGAGGTTGCTTATTCTTGCCTTGTTCCTTTTAAGATTTTGCAGGCAACCCCTTAATAAATTTCAGGTCGTTGGTTTATGATCCTAGAATAATCATACAATTTTGTTTTCTTTTTTTTTTTTTTTACCAGAGGTGTGCTCTTTGTAAGAATCGAGGAGCTTCCATTGGCTGTGTGTTCCCAAAGTGTAGACGTAGTTATCACTACCATTGTGGTGTAAAGAAAGAGTGTATTTTCCAGTTCACCGACAGCTTCAGGTAAAGACTGCAGCAGGGATTCACTGTGTGCTGTAGAGGCCTTTTCTTCATTTTGCTAGTTATACATTGCAAAAGCAATAAAAGTAATATAACCTGCCACAAAGCAACTGACTCTGATTCTGTATAGGTCATACTGCTGGGAACATCGGCCTGTCCAGAAGATTGTCTCATCACAAACAGACTGTTCTTCCACTTGTACGATATGCCTTGAAAATGTAAACCATGTCTCCTCCTACCACATTCTGCGTAGCCCCTGCTGTAAAACATCCTGGTTTCACAGGAACTGCCTGCAGGTAACTATTCATTTGAATATAAATTCTCACAATAAACAAGTGACAACTTTACAATGTTCGTATCATGTAAACATATGTAAATTATTTTTGGACATTTTAATTTTCTGATGTAACTGGGCCATTTTTTTATTAGAGTATGCTGGGAGTGCACCAACTGGTTTATTACAAAGTTAGGGATATAGTAAAACACAGATTCTGCCGTAAATGTGCTATATCTGACATAATTGATTTAAGGTTTAAGATTGGTCCAGTGCCACTGTTTTGCATTATGAATTTGTTGAATCCATCTATTGCAGAAAAGAGCAGATAAAGCTGCCAGAAAAAAAAGTTGTACACATGCTGGCTGCACCTATAACATTAACTCCAAAGATTTGCAAAACCTCTGCTCAGAACTAGTATTAAAGGGATGCTAACACATTTGTAAATAATTATTGATATGTCATTCCCTAAAGAATGGCTTCGGTTAAGTTACTGCCCACTTTCCTTTCTTCTGGCATGCATCATACTGATTTGTAACCACTAACTAATCACTCCTGAGCATGTCAGGCCATAAATTGCAAGTGGCTGCAAGTCTAAACATTTTTGTTCAATTAAAAAAAACATGCTTGTCTACTAATGTATTGTCTTTTGTTCACTTTTAGCATCAAGCGCTGAGTGCTGGCTTGTTTTTTTTTCGCTGTACTGTTTGCAACAATAAAGATATATTTCAAAATGAGATGCTGCGTATGGGGATCCATATTCCAGAGAGGTAATTGGTTCTGATCATTAACTGTTTTCAAAGGTTTATTTTCCAATAATCTATTTGCTTAACTTTTATTGATAACTTGCCCCCTTCCTGTCAGCTAATTAAAGGATAAGTAACCCATGTATCATAAAAGCCTGCTAAAATAAATAGAGCCCCCAGAATAACATACCTTTTTAGCTATACTACTTTATAGAGAAAAAAAAGATTGCTATTCTTTTAAACAAGCAGAGTGAGTTGGGTCTACATGTTGTGTTTTTACTGCAGTCTGTTTGCCTGCATCTCTTTAAAGTGGCAGATCTAGTCAGTAAGAT
Organism: Xenopus tropicalis; assembly: GCF_000004195.4. Taxonomy (NCBI): domain Eukaryota; kingdom Metazoa; phylum Chordata; class Amphibia; order Anura; family Pipidae; genus Xenopus; species Xenopus tropicalis. The sequence continues at coordinate 113,034,570 of NC_030684.2, forward strand.
TCATGGGTGTTTTGTAGATTATCCAAAAAGGGAAAATGATACACGTCTACGAGCTGTAGACTTCATTCACAGATTAACTATACATTCATTTTAATACAAGTACTTATTTTAAACTGTACAGAATTTCTTGTGAATAAGGTTCTCTGATCCTATTATTTCTACTATGAACCCTTGTTTGTTAAATTATTGTAAGACCCTTGTCATTAATGTAAAGTGCTATGTAACTTGCTGATGTGATAGATAGAAATAAAATTATGACAAAGACCCAGTTTTACAAATACACAGACTTCATATTTGACTTCATTTAACGTTTGGCACCAAGGCCATGTAAAAAAGTCAGATTGTATTTTAAGTATCTAATTTTCACAGGGATGCATCATGGGAACTTGAAGAGAATGCGTTTCAGGAACTCTTGGTACGATACCAGCGCTGCGATGCCAAGAAATGTGTGTGTCGGGGTGGCCGGGAGTATAACGAGCCAGAAAAGTGAGTAACATTGGATATGATTAGGCACAATACTCAGTTTTAATTCCTTTTATTTTACATAACATACATCAACACATACAGTGTATCCAATGCTTCCCTTAAAATTTAAAGAACAGGTTGTCTGGTCTTTCTCCTCAACCAAGCCTGCTTACCTACTTAGAAAAAGTAGGTAATGCGTGATGATAATGCTGATAGTTGGAATGTCTTAAAGAGTTGGTTCACCATTTTTTTTTTTTTTTTAATAGTTGTCAAATTATTTAGCTTCCTCTTTTTTCTCCTTCCACCATTTTTTTTTTTTTTTTTTAAGTTTTTATTTATGCATTTTTCAGATTAACATAAAAGTAAAACAGCAAAAAGGGAGAGAGAGAGAGTAGAGAAGTAAGGGAGGAGGGGGGGGGAGGAAGGGGAGAAGAGGCAGACTGTAGAGCTGGGGAGATGGGGACCAGTTTATTTCCGTTGTTATGGTATATTATCCGCGGTGTTTCCTGGGGTTTCGTGGAAGGCAATCCAGGGGCCCCATATTGCATCAAATTTTTTAGGACAACCCCGTGCAAGGTAGGTCAGTTTCTGGTTAGTTAGAGTGTTGTTGACTAGAGTTCTCCAGAATGGGAGGGTTGGGGGGGCTAAGCATTTCCATTGCAGTAGAATGGCCTTTTTGGCATAGTAGAGGAGCTGGAGATAGCAGAGTCTAGAATGATGTGAAAGCCCCAGGTCCTCTGCCACTCCCAGTAGGCAAACAATTGGTGACAATATCCGGGGAAAGCTTAGGGCATCTGAGATATAGTTGACAATTTCCTTCCAGAAGACCTGCACGGCTGGACAATTCCAGAACACGTGTATGTATGAGCCAGTTTCTCGGTCACATTTTATACAGGTGTCTGGGGAAACATCTTGGACAGCCTGTATGGCGTGAGGTATACCCGGTTTAGAAACTTCATTTGTATATACCTGTCCGCTAGTGATATTGTCAGGTCTGGAATTTGCCTTAGAGCATCTACCCAAGTTTCTTCAGTTAAGCTAGGTATGTCTCGCATCCATTTCTCACGTACCTTCGTCAGTGGGTCTGGGTTGGCCTGCCATAGGATGGTGTAGTACCAGGACAGGGGCTTTCCTTCCACCATTTTGATGGGGGTCACGGACCCCAGCAGCTGAAAAACTTTTGCTCTGTGAGGCTACAGTTTTATTGTTGTAACATATCTTTTATTCAAACCCTCTCCTTTTTTTTTTTGTTTACACCACTGCTTAGTTGCTAGGGTAAACTGGACCCTGAACCATTTGAAAGTTGAATAAAAAAATTCAATTTTATTTACAATTTTTTTCTTTTAATAAAAAAAGAAAAATGCGGACTACAAGTGTTTGATAATAATAAGATGATAATTAAAGATAATAAGAAATGATGGTTAATAAATGGTTCCAATAATTACATAATTATCTATGACATTTTGTAGATGTTAACTAAACTGCTAAATGTTTTTATCCGCAGTAAGTGGGAGATTGTTCGCTGCCAGTGTTGTGGATCCAGTGGCACACACAGGGCTTGTTCCTCTATTGGAGAACTCGACCAGAGCTGGGAGTGTCCAGACTGCTGCAGCGTTGTAAGCACACCAGGTAACTGCGTATCTACTTTCTCTAGCATTGGCTCATAACAAGGTCTAGTGGGCTGCTGTTTAGTTCTTTTTAAACAGGAAAACTTACGAGCCATCATTTTATAGATCAACTGATGTGCATTTTGAAGGCACAAAAGCAGCCAGCTAACTACAGCTTGTTGTATAGGATGACATCTGCCAGTGGAACAGCAAAACCAATCGCATGTTGACTTGGCTGCCATACTTCCCTTGATATACCAAAACTCTGTCCTGTCAGAAGTATATGTAATATCTTATAGAACCACTCAACACAATAGGCTGAGGCTTTTCTTTAACAGACTAAATTTGGCTTTTTCACAAACACACCACAATAAAAACAAGGACTAATAGGAGGTGTGACTTTATTGCAGTCATTGAACCTTCACTTTGACCTTACTGTTGGCCCAGCTTACATTTAGCCATTTTATTTTATTTTTTTATTATCTCATGCCTTCTTTGAAAATGCTTGTCTGCCCTGGCCTTTTATAGATGATGAATCATGCACCCTGATATAGAATAGAACAGCTGCCAAGGTAATTCTGAGAGGCTGTAGAACCACAGATTAAAAATAGATACATTTATTTACCTGCTAAACATTGTCTTTTGATCCACATAGGGAAACGATCTCGTCCTGCATCGTTGGCTCAATCTGATCAACTTGGATGTTTGGGTTTTGGAATGGAGTCATCTCCTAAATGCCCACGGCTGTCCACAACACCTAAGGGCAAGGTACTCCTCAGGTAAGGCAGCATTTCAAACTGTAGTGATTAAATACTAAGGTTTAAAATTGCATATTTTCCCATGACTTAAACATAATGTGATACCCTAGATTTCCTGTTTGGGGGCTCTGGCACATTATTGCAGGGACTGTTCTGTTGCTCAATGAAAAATAAAAACAAAAAAAGCAATAAGGTTGTATATACTGTACCAGCCTAGAGATTTTGTGTCGCTTAAAGGATAAGGAAAGCTGCTGATGCAGCTAGTGCAAGCATGAACACTATATTCTGTAAAATACTTTACCATACTTGAGTAAACAGGCCTAGAAGCTCTCTGTGTTTAAGATTGCAGCTGCCATTTTAGCTTGGTCTGACTTTACTTCCTGCCTACATCTCTGGGCTCAGATTACAGCAGAGAGGGAAAAGTGAGGGGGAGAGGAGTAAGCTGATGTTGAAGAAAATGCGTACAGGATAGAGGGAAAGAAATGCCATATTTCTTTTGATAGAGAAATCCGAGCAGCATTAAAGTGAGTGCTTATAGCTGTATTTACATAGACGCTTTTGGTAAAATTTACTTAGTTTTAACCTTTCTCTCCGCCTATATGAACCCTGCTTGAGCATGCGCAGTTGGTGGTAGCAGGAAATCTGCTCAAACTGCGCATGCACAAGCAGGGTCCGTGTCGGCGGTGAGACCCAAAGAATGTTCACTTGAAGGGAAGAGGTCGGCCAAGTACGAAACTGCACTACTCTGCTCTTTTAGGTTGGCGTTAGCGATAGGGACAGGTTTTAAAGTTAGAAACTATGCGATAAGGTAGAGGTGAAGCAGTGCTAGTTAGTGGGGCTTTTATAGCCCGGGGGGTATAGTTCTCATTTAAAGTGCATAGCTTTAGTAGGCTTAATCTGTACCACTATCACTACCACCATCTAAACTTTGTATGTGAATGCTTCCACCCTACCTGCTCCTGTGGTGGGGGTTGCCTTGAAATCTGGCTTCTGACTTGTGTCCGGCTTGCTCATAAATACCCTGCTATTCCCCATTGACCATGAATGTATTCTGCCCTCATGACTATATACTGACAACACCCAAATATTGTGATGTTTCTTTCAGGCATATAAGTACCCAAGAAAGGACAATTTCGGACATACTGCATAATCTCAGGCTTCAGATAAACACTGATTCTGTCTGTACGATGCTGATTCAAAAAGAATGTCTTTGGCAAAGCTCACTTGAATGTTTTCGCAACAGCAATTTTTGCCCTTCGAGCACACTGCGGGTGAAGTTTACAAAGCACAAGTTTCGAATGGAGTGCAAGCAGCCAAATGGGTCCCTATCGGAGTATTTTGGTTTGCTTCTGAATACAGTTCGGAATTCTCCCCTACTAGAGGGCTCTGAGCACAAGAATATAGCTTTGAATCTCGAAGGTGAGAACATTGTGATATATATATGTTATATCTATATCAGTCCTGATGGTGTCTGCACTCCAAGGCTTTAGTATTCTGTGGGGTGCACAGCCAAAATCTGAGTATTTAGCATGAAATAATCCATGGCCAGCACACCCTTAAAATTCAAAAAAAATTTATTTTTTTTTTTTATTGAAAACTCATTGTTTAAAAACCAACGTTTCGGTCCTCATTAGGACCTTTATCAAGGATGCTTTTATATATATATATATATATATATATATATACTCTAAAGTTTGACAGTTGGGGAGCATATTACTGGAAGAAAGTGAAAGTATATTTTCTCAGGCCAACACCAAATAGAATGAGGGTCGAGTTAGGCTTACAGGAGGGTTTTGTAAAGAAATAAGTTTGGTACAGAGGACAGTGATTTAGCCAAGGTACAATATGCAGGCAGCTTATGACATTGTCATGCCACCTAGTTTTCCTCAGCTGTTAAGATTTGGGGTGAAAAAGCAGCTATGTAGAAGCCAGAGCCTCTGTGTGTAACAAAAGCTATTGATTGTTTATTTGAGAAGGCATTCCTTTAGATTCTTGCTTTTTGTTATTCAGCAATAATTTAGGTTTAGTTCTCCTAATTCGACTATTTCTACATGTGATAGGCCTTAGTCATTCGTCCAAACATTAAGCCTCCTGCTTTCAGTATTCTGTTACCAGGCTGATATTAGAACCTTTGCTCTCTCCCTGACAGCACTGGAGGACAACCTATATTTTGAAGCTGGAAGAATGGTGGCATTGGCTTTGGTCCACGGAGGGCCTGCTCCTGGTTTCTTCTCTCAGACTCTCTTTCGTTGCCTCATCTATGACCCTCAGCATGTACTGCCTGCTGTAGAAGATGTGGCAGATCCCAATGTTGCTCAAGCAATTCTTACGGTAAAGAAACTGAAATCCAGTCACAGCTTGTTTAATAATCTTTGCCCATCAGTTCTGCATTTCTCACTGGTATAGGGTTATATCAAAAATGTAAGTCTAACAGTTTAGAATATTACGTTTCCAACTGTTCCCTGTACTAAAGCGTCCAGTCACTGGGGAAAGAGTTGGCTACTGTGGTGCACCTTGTTCTCTTACTTTAGCTTGCAGTTTTAAATTAATGCTATTTAAGCAGTGTCAAACTATTTTCAGATGATTAATTACAGCTTAATACAAATGACAAAAGACCAACTGTTTACAAGTAATTTAGTGAAAGGGAATTTTATATTTCATTCTCGTTAAAGGGCAAATAAGCCATTTATTTTAAAAGCCTCTAAAGACTATAAACGCCCCCCAAAACAACATCTCTTCTTACATTTAGTCTGATGTCTTTACTAACACAGAAGCTGAAAACAGTAGGTCAGATGAGTAACTTCTTTATCTAGCAAGAACGCCCACCCCCTTTACTGTGCTTCCCTTCTTGTTTGAATAGGCAGCATGTCAGAGTCATCTGCTGTGTATTCTTCCGCCATGGTATATTAAAGAGGGTGAAGCTTTACATTAGACACTAGAAGTTACTAAACTGCTACAGTTTTCAGCTAACTGTTAGAAAATATATCAGACTAAATGTAGGGAGAGAGGTATGTCAATTTGGGGGGCTGTTTAGAGTCTTTTAAGGTTCAGGTTGACAAAGGTCTTGGTTCTGAAACAGGGTTTTCTAAATCCACACATGTCTGATTTTTCTCTATATGCTTAGTGGTGTAATGTTAATTGATAGTATGTATATTATGCATTGAACTTTGAAACTCTTGTTTGTTAATATTTACTTTTTGCTTCATGATCAAGATAGCAATGTATATATTGCATTTTTTAATTTTTTTCTCCATACTACAGATCCAGTCTTGCCAGAGAATTGGAACACTGAAATCTGCAATTATCCATTACTTTGACTACTTGCAGAAGACTGGTAGCCTGCGCCTGGTGCAAACAGTCAGCGATAAGGTTCTGATAATCAAGGAATTATTGGCCCATCATGTCATCCGTAGGGTACAACAGCCCCTAGAAAGGTAAAGCTATAGAGCAAAATGGCAAGCCAGTCTTCACAGTCCTGCTCCTCAAATAATCTGTGTATTTAATAGATAAGGGATGTCCAAGTTAACCTTTCCAACTGTTCTCAGATTGGAGAGCAATAGATTTTGTAGCCGTCAAATGTCCCGTACTAAATGTGTGTATTTCTGATGATGTAGAAGTGCTCTATTGTAAGTTACTTGCTTGCTACACAGTAAAATATTTAATATTTCATAAGGTTATATGTCAGTATAAAATTCAAAGTGTATATATTATATAATAATAATATATATATATTTACATTTGCTCAGCTGTCCATTTCATTTTTCTTTCAGCTTTAAACAAGGTTTAATGACTCTGGGGGTACTAGAAAAGATCCAGGCTCACCCGGCCATATTTTGGAGTGTCCTGGTCTTGGGACCAGAGAAACTAACTGCTAAATCCATGACCGACCTGTTCACTGTGACACATACAGACCTCGGTGTAAAGCAGCAGAGTGATGCTCTCGGCTTCTGGGTAGATTATCTGGAAGACACAGAAGGTTAGAGTTTTTTTTTTTTGTTTGTTTTTATTTTGGAGAGCTGGTTATCCCAAATAATTAATTAATTTATGTACCAGATATTTAAATATACTTATCAGATTTTCTTTGTGTTAATTTCATTCAGATGGATAAAGATTTACTCTTTTAAAGATCAACTTTTTTTTGGATAGATGTCTTAACAGAATTTAAAATATCCCCTCCAAGGGAATCCAGCTGTGATGTATCCCATGTAATAATTTGTGGCAGCCAGTGTTCTTTCTATATAACTACAAGGCTTTTCTCCATTAGTGTTTTAGCTGTGAAATATTTTTAAATAATCCAAATTGATCTCTAATCATTTTGAAAGAACTGTGGACCCTATATGAAAAGGGTTTCTTTGCTTAGTTAACACATTTAAAGGAACAGTAACACCAAAAAATGAAAGAGCTTTAAAGTAATAAAAATATAATATACTGTTGCCCTGCACTGGTAAAACTGTTGTGTTTGCTACAGTAACACTACTATAATTTATATAATAAGCTGCTGTGTAGCCACAGGGGCAGCCATTCAAGCTGGGAAAAAAGGAGAAAAGGCACAGGTTACATAGCAGATAACAGATAAGTTCTGTAGAATACAATAGTGTTTTATCTGTTATCTGCTATGTGCCTGTGCCTTTTCCCCTTTGAATGGCTGCCTCCATGGCTACATAGCAGCTTATTTATATAAATTATAGTAGACTTTTTGAAGTAAACACACAACTTTTACCAGTGCAGGGCAACAGCACATTATATTTTAGTTACTTTTACACACTTTCATTTTTTGGTGTTACTGTTTATTTAAGCTATAATTCCTGCCTATAAGCCACTGTTTTATATCATGTGATGGTTGTTAGTTCTTTGAAGGACCACTCAGTATTTGAGTGTCATTTTCTATGTTGATAGTATCTTAACATAAACTTCATTTTTTTGCAGAAGGGACAACTGTATGCTCCTTGGAGGATATTCTGAACTTTGCAACAGGTTTGCCCTCTGTTCCGCCTGCAGGCTTCGATCCACGACCGTCCATCCGGTTTAAGCAAATGGCACAGCCTAAAGCACGCAAATACATTAACTGCCTGGAATTACCTTCCTTCTCCAGCTATTTGGATTTCACCAGAAGCATGAACAAAGCATTATGTACCTTTCTGTGCAAAGCATAGTTGCAGACTTTTGCCTTGGGCTTCTTCATTTGATTGTTTCTTTCGTAACATTGCTTGGAGAATAAATGCTGCTGTGACTTGCTCTGTGGCCTCTTACTGAACTACAAAGGCCAACTGACCTTCCGGAGCCTTTGAAATGGCACCAGCAGTATTCTTTGCCAGACAAGACGTGGAACTGTGCAATTTTACAAATCTTTGCCTGCAATACTGAGATGAAAAAGCTGAGCTAAGCACTTCCTCAGGAGATTTTTTTTTTTTTTTAAATCATTGCTGCCTTTTCTGGAAGGCATTCTGCTTTCATCCCTATTGAGCATCATCAAACTAAAAAGGATTTTGTAGTATAGTTCTCTATAAATTGTGACTTCCAGAAGAAGTTGGTTGAAACCATAGTTCATACAGGTTTAAGCTCTTATTTTCAGCAGAACAATAATGAAGTGTTTATCTCTTACAATTAAAAATGAATAATGCAATGATTTGTTTTAATGCCTTTTAACATTTTATACATTGTAGAAATCTGTTCTGCTGTGCATTGCAGATCTTCCTACTTAAGAGGTTAAACAAAAAAATCTCTCTTGGAAGGCTTGTAACAATGCCATTTAGTAAACTCCCTTATCCCTGTATTGGGCCAGGCCATTGGAAACTGTGAGAGGAAGCAGGCTGATTTAAGCTACCGATCTGAATGGACAGATTGGCTTTGTAAAATATTTATATGTTCTGTGTTTCTTATTTTTGCCAAATTAATGTTTGTTGGGTCTAGGACGCCATACAGTTGCCTTAGAAATATTTGAATGTGTCGCTAGTTGCATGCTACAGTACACTGATACTGTACAAACTGCCTCTGTTTTCTGTTTCAGGCGGGTATTCCGTTTATTAAGGACACAGAGTATTGGGATATTGTGTCATTCTTCCTTTGTGTTTATGACTTACAGTTAAATACGTTGTGTCTGTTGGGGTTGTCTCGCTAATTTATTTATTTTAATGCTAGCTGTTAGTGCTATTTCATCAATTTAACTGTTTTTAACACACCTCTAAATCCGTTTTTTAGCACCCTTTTGACTGTCATTTTTTACTTTCATTGAGTAATCCTTCAACTGGGCAAGACACCTTTCCCTAAGCCTCTTTGTTTATTCCAGTTTTCTCTTACCTGCTGAATAGTGGTGGTATTTTTAATGTCAATGTTAGTGGCTGGTTAAATCAGACATCACAAGTATATACAAGCAAGTGTCAAAGGGTCTGTTTGTGCTATGAGCTGCTTTGGTGTCAGTATTCTACTTCAGTGCTGGTACATATGTTAAATGCATACAAGTGATGCACATTAAACAGGCAGTTGACTGTGCTCACAGTTTAACATACAGCCGTGCAATGTATGTGCACTGAACTCATGTACAAATGAATCACAGTAAAGACCCATGTGCTAAATTGTTGTGTTTTTGCATCTCTCCATGGCTCAGTGTTTTATATTGTACTAGCCTCCCACAAACTTCTGAATTGTGGTGTTTATATAGGAACCTCCAGTCAAGGCTGCCTAATGCTATGTCAGTGTTTTCTTTGTTAACACTGATATTGATTAAAGAATCCATTGATTTGTCCTCATCCTAGAAAAACCGTTTCTCATCACTATGACCTATTACATTTGTGTCATTCTGCACTGCTGAAAGTAAGGAAAGCTTATAGGGTATAATTAAATGCATTATAACCATATGAGACAGAGGGGAAAGGCCTTGGTGTGCATTTGAAGGCAACACTTGCTATTTATAATAGAGAGGTCTGCAACTGTCCTGGACAAAGCATACTGATTGGAGAGGACTTTGTATACATAGTTTTTAGCAGGCAGCCATAAGGCTTAAGACAGAGTTAAGACATCCACAAATCAAAATTTGTAGAAATCTGTATGCCCCCCCCCCCCATATTCCTTTTGCATTATACACACTTTATGGAAGTAGACATAGGATCTTATTTATCTGAGTAACTGTAGCTGTCTGTGCAGCTATATGGCTGAGCCATTGTGATTTTTACTATGAAGAAATGCCCAGAACATTGTCACCACTCATAGTTATGTATACATCCCTCATACTTTTTTTTGTTTTGTTTGTTCTTGTTCAAAATCTGTGCAACTTAAGAATTTTTAAATTCCAATTGTCTGTAGTATTTCCGATATGCAGAGGGTATACTGTTATACCATCTACTGAGAGGCTTTGTAAGGGTGTCTCTTGAGATTCTATAAAATAAACTTTTGTGGAATGATGACTGTAATACCAGAAGATGCCTATTCCTGTATTTTTGTAAAAGCTATTCATTCACTGCATTTTCTACAACATAATTTATAGTTATGAGCTGTAGCTTGTATTTGATATACTGCGGTATTAATACTGGGACATGAATAGCAGCAATCCAGTTACAATGTTAGGCACAACTGTAGTTATTTCTGAGAATTCTATTTAGACTGAAGTGTCTAACAACTATGAACAACCTACAGCCAAGGGTCATAAAATGCTCAAAAACTTTTCATACTAATCTATTTTTTTTTTCTTCTTGTTTTGATAACCAATGTACATAGGTTGTTTCCTGTAATTAAATGTTAATGCAATTAAATCGATTTATATCAAACTATGGTAAAGCCTGAACTTGCCTAACTTGTTTTTTTTACAGAATTAATTCAAAGGGTTTTAATTTTTTCCAATAAATGTGTCCCACTTTATGCTGCTTTTAGCATTTTATGTCTGTGTATGCTGCAGTCCTATGATAGCAAGTTGTTTGGAACCCACTTAATATAAGGCTACAGCCACAAGCGGCTGATTCTCGGCCAGCCCCTACACTCCGAACAGCCTATTCATGTGTAGACACATGAAGCAGGTTTTGGCGGCAAAATGCAACTAAATCTCAGTATTTCTGCACCTGGGCAACCACAACGCCTCTGGGTTAAGGCACAGGGAAAGGCTGAAACCGATGTAGGGACTTGGTTACTGACCTGCGTTTATCTGCAGGCCAAGAATCGTCCTGTGTGGCTTAGGCCTTAGGGTCCCCAGTGCAAGCCACACACATTGAAACAATGTTCTACACTGATTCTGATTCATTTTACCTTGTAAAATTAAAGTCACTGATCTAGAAGTAAACGTTCAAAGAATTAATGAAGGGAATTTTCTAGGTGAAGCAGCTATAGTTGTGACCTCTATGTTGGCTCTCTGGTGTTGATCTCTGGCTAAAGCCCCCTGGAGGTAGACTCTTCCAAAGAGTCTTTGAATGGGTGTTTCAAAGACAAATTAAAAGATATTAAACAAAAGCACAGGGCTTCCCTCTGTCTTCTGAGAAGGTTGCTGCACCTTTCAGACCAGCTCTGCATCAGTGTTGTGGTTCAATGGGCAATATCATTTACCCAGTGCTATTTTCTCTCCCTCATAACAGTAACTTTCAGGAAGTTATGCCACAAGATAACCCTTTTGTACCAAACAAAATGGTCCACAACAGTCCTGGGGTGGTCAGCATCTTTCTAGTGGTGAATAGGTATTCTGGAAAGTCAAGGGGATTGATGTGCTTGTTATACAGCAAATGTATTTTTCAAAATTATGCATTATACTTAGTGGTCAGTAGAGGGGAGGGATATTATACTTAGTGGCCGGTAGAAGGCAGGAATATTTTATTTACTGGTCAGTAAAAGGCATGGATATATTTATCTGAGCTGTACAAAATGGGTGAACAAGTATTACTACAGACATATATAGTGGGTAGTGTACTTCTAAATTAAGATTTAGTAGGATGTAGACAATGATAATCTGATACAATTTTTGTATTTGATATTCATTTTTTTTATCTGGTTGCTAAGATCTAATTTATCATAGCAACCAGGCAACGGTTTGAATGAAAGACTGGAATGATGCAATAGAAAACAACAATAAATTTGTAGCCTTGCAGAACAATTTTTTTTTCTGCTGAGATCAGTGATGTTTCCTTCTCCTTTAAAGAGGTAATGTGACTTTTAATTCATCAGTCTCAGCTTGCATTCAAACAAATACCCCAAGCTGTGCATATGTGAGAAAGCTCAAACCAGCCAAAATATGTAGATCAATGTTTTCTGCAACAAACCCTATTGTTATTCCCTGTGCTCGTCTGGTCAATCTATTTGTATTTACGTAAACCCTAATCTATCCTGAGCCAGGTAAAGGTGGCCATACACGAGCAGATCCGCTCGCTTGGCGATGTCACCAAGCGAGCGGATCTTCCCCCGATATCCCCACCTACGGGTGGGCGATATCGGGGAGCATTTAGGTAAAAAAAATAAAATAATCCGATCGTTTGGACCTGGGGCCAAACGATCGGATTATGTGGTCGGCAATGGGGCAGTCGGATCGGGGACCGCATCAACGAGCCGATGCGGTCCCCGATCCGACCTGATTTTCTAACCTGGCCGATCGAGATCTCAGGCCAGATATCGGTCGGCCAGGCCGCTCTGCTCTCCCCATACACGGGCCGATTAGCTGCCGAATCAGTCCAAGGGACCGATATCGGCAGCTATAGTCGGCCAGTGCATGGGGACCTTTACTGTCTATCTGCACACTGGGACCTATTTATTAACAATGGAGACAAACATCACTGGAGATGTTGCTCATAGCAACAATCAGACCTTTGCTTTTGTTTTCTAACTTGTAACTTGCTGATTAGTTGCTATGAACAACATCACCAGCGATGTTTGTCCTCCAGTGTTTAATAAATACTCCCCAAACTAGGACTCGTATTGTAGGCCAAAAGTGGCCATAAACTTGCCTAACTGCCATCATGGTACATTTTAAAGGAGAAGGAAAGTTAAAATCACAGAGAGCTTGCAAAATTTTAGGTGCCCACTAGTGATTATAATCACTTACCATTTAATGCTTTTCAGTTCTTCTGTTGCCCTGGACCAGCAAATGTGCAACAGAGTAAAAAGGCCCAAATAGCCTCCATGGGCCAGGCCTGGGATGCAAACTACACAGAGGTCCAAACAGCCCAATAAATAGTGAGTGTGTATGGCACCTTACCATGGGAAGCTTGGGTACATAACTGGTTGCCTGTGCAAAAGCTTTAACAGATTAGTCCGAGTCTAGGTTGTTTTCCCAAGCTGCAAAGCTGTCTGAGGGTATTTTAACCTGCTGCCCTGAGTACTTCTGGTACCATTCTCTCTCGCCTTGTTCTAAACTGAATATATTTTGTACTGCACAATGCGGCTTGGGTAAATCACAGATGCCATTGCCCTGTACCAGCTTGGAACGCAGGCACACACTTCCTATTAGACCGTGACTTCCGTGTTAGTCAACAGCAGCTTCCAGTATAAGCGGTAGGCTTGCAGACTCCGCCCCCGTTGCTCTGGAGACAGCTGTCAGCCAGCAGGGCATTCGCTCCTTTGCCACGTCACCTCTATTGATGTCAGGGCGAGAGGCGGAGCTTGAGAGACCAAGATGGCTGCTTCTATCCGGGAGAAGCAGACGGGTGAGAATTGGGAGATGCTGGGGTAAAACTGGGAATCTCGCAAACAGAGCTAGTGGTGATGGAGGGGCATTTAGTAATGGGAGAGAGAGCGAACTATTTGAGAGAACGGAATTTGGCAACGGAGAAAGGAAATCAGGCACCGGCCAGAAACCGAAAGTTGTGATTGTACGAATGGGATTAGACTTCCCTATACGAGTTGCATGACACTAACATGTCGTTCCTAATGGCTGACACACAGTAAGACCTGGGACTGTCCAGCTGTTGCTGAACTGAAACTTACACCACCCACGTCATTTTGATGAAAGCTGATTAGCAGGGCACCTTTCAGTGTTTATAAGTGTGTGTGTGTGTGTGTGTGTGTGTGTGTGTGTGGGAGGGGGCACTAATACCTAAGACAAAAAATTAGGGGCAAAAGGATTAACAGGCAGCATATAAATCACATGAAATAGCCCTGACACAGCTCAGCACCAAGAGATCTTCATCCAGACACTCCCTTGCTTGGCCACCATTTAATCAGTGCCCCTTGCTCATTACAATAAAATATGAGAATTGCTGAGCAGAGGCTAGCATTGCTGCCCTGTAGTGCTAGGGACTTTCTCCCACACTCCAAAACATACAGGCGGGTTCATTGTTTATAACACACAATCCATAAATATCCTGTAAATTATATTCTTATAAACTGTGCTTATTGGTGTCATCAGCTATAATTGGTGCTTATTGAACTGTAAGTGTGAAGACACACAGAGCTACTAGTAGCAGCTACTTGTTGTGGCTACAGAAATAGACAATGCTGATCATTTACTGATAATTGTCTCTACATGTGTTTTAGCAGATGCAAGTCTCAGTACCGTCTATGGCAGGGTATTTTCTGGAGTTTAGTTGCCATGAAAAAGTAGCTGCTATTAGTAGCTCAGTGTGTCTTCACCCTAAGAAAATAGGCATCTGATTTCTCCTTATTTATTTAGTAATTTATTTTCTGCTATTTATATAGTACTTACACATTTCTGCACTGTTTAACAAAAATTATACATGGTTCATTGCTCCAGTGGAACTTACTTCTTCTGCCTACCCCTAGTCTGGGCTTTCTTGCCCAAGCTGCGGCGCTCCCCCCATGAATACACCCCACATGGGTGCACTCTTTAGCATGCATGTGATGGGGAGGAGACCGGCCGTATTGCCCGACTCCTTGCAGATTGTGCCTAAAATTAAACTTAGGACACCAGTTCTGTAAGGCAGCAGTGCTACCCTACCTTGTTAACTTGTATGTTATAAAATTTCTTATTTTTAAAAAAATGTTGTCTTTTTTTTTTTTATTTGTTATAGTTTTGAATTATTTGCCTTTCTGTTCTGCCTCTTTTCAATAATTCTTAAACAACAAAAAAATGTATAAATTAAGACCAATTATCAATTGTATCAGAATAACTGTCTATATCATACTAAAGTTTCATTTAAAGATGACTAGTTGGCTGCATAAAGCATATTGGGAAGGTGTTCAAATAAGCTCCACAGATGGATGGCAGAAGAATCGTTAAGATACAGGAAGCTGTTGCATAAAGTCAGTCCCAGCCAATAGAGACTTTAAAAGGAAAAAATATCCCCTTTAACACGGGCTGATTTGTTGGGCTTGTGTAAATCATGTATAAACACTATGTGAGCTGCTACAAATAGATACACAGTACAGGTATGGGACCTTTTATCCAGAATGCTAGGGAAGTGGGGTTTTCTTTCTGTCATTTGGATCTCTATAAATTAAGTCTACAAAAAAAATAATTGACACATTATTAAACCCAGTAGGATTGTTTTGCCTCCAATATATTATATTTTATATTTTAGCTGTATTTAAATTTTATCTGGAAACAAGTACAAGATAATGTTTTATTATTATAGAGAAAAAGAAACTTATTTTTAAAGATCTGAATTATTTTATTAAAGTGGAGTCTATGGCAAACAGCCTTCCCATAATTTGGACGTTTCAGGTTTTTGGATATCGGATTCCATACCTGTACTAAAAAGTGCAGTAGTAAAGAATATGTGAAATGAATATTTGGTCCATTTTCGTGCAGTTTATGTAGGTACTCACAGGATATTTTGGCTTCTGCCAGACTAGCTCGAAGGTGCTGAGGTCAGGGCTCTGTGGGGGCCATATTATCTGTGGCACGATTCCCTGTTCTCTGTTTCCAATAGTTTTATGATTTTGGCTGTGTGTTCAGGGGCATTGTGATGCAGCAGAATGAATTTGGGACAGATCAGATGCCTTCCCGATGGTACTGCGTGATGGATAAGAATATGCCTGTACTTCCCAGCAGTAATTGTGCCGTTTTTGACCAAACTCCATTTGAAGAAAATGCATCCCCAAACCACAGGGAAACTCCTCAGTACTTCACTGCGTGGCATTTATTGGTGTCTCCAGCAGACACCATCAGTTTGAAGAGAAATGGCACTCACTCCTTGGTCCACTAAAACTTGTCTGTCTTCCAGCAGACACCATGCCTTCTACTAGATCCAAATGTTGCATGTTTTTGCATGTAGCTGAGCTGTTTGGTTTTGTTTCCACCTTGGAGACATTGCTTTATTGGTGGCATCTTATTGGCCAACAAATATCTGGCTGAAAAACAACCAGATGACGATCGGGCATGTTTAAAAATCACTTCGGTCGAGGAGTGCATTGGTGCATTGATGCAGTTTTTGTCCCAATGCCCTGCATCCCGTCAATGTTATTTGATTATATCAATCCAATATAGCCCATCTCATGGTGGGCATATCGGGGAAAGATCCGCTGGTGTATGAACAGCTTTAGTGTCAACTCTTGCATGAAGACCTCTTTCGATAACAGTCATACGTAGATGGGTGTAGCAGGGTCCCGGTGGTTTCAACCCTGCCAGTTTGTGCAGCTGCAGAAGAGTTTGGACAGCAGAACTGGAAACACCTGTTTGCTATGTCATTTCTGTGTCTCAGGCAACCCCTGCCTACCCTGAGGAGTGAAAAACCTACACACACAGTGGCATATTTATTAATAATGGAGGCAAACATACCGATGATGTTGCCCATAGTAACTAATCAGGAATGATATTGGAATGGTCATCTACAAGTTAGAAAACAAAAGCAAAGATCTGATTTGTTATTTTGGGCAACATTACCAGGGATGTTTGTCTTCTACTGTATGTTAATAAATACACCCCACAGTGTTAAACTTAAAGGAGAAGGAAAGGTAAAAACTAAGTAAGCTTTATCAGAAAGGTCTATGTAAATACAACCATAAGCACTCACAGAAACGCTGCACTGAGTCCTCTATCAAAAGAACACGTGATTTTGTGTCTCCTTTTTTAGGAACATGTTCTTTGGTATCAGACTTCCTCTCTTTTAGGGCTCTGTCAGGTTTGGGGCTTGAGTCTACTCAGTTCTCCCTCTCTCCCTCTCACACTCCCTTCTCCTGCACCCTCTTCCATAAGAATGCATAAGAACTCATTCCCCCCTCCCTTAGGAATGTGTGATCTTAGCTTCCAACGGCTATAACTACAGCAGGAAGCTACCAAGACCAAGCTAAAATGGCAGCTGCTATCAGAGGGAGCTTCTAGGCCTGTTTACTCAGGTATAGTAAAGCTTTCTGCAGAATAAATATGGCGTTGTAGGTGGCATTAATGTGGCGAATCTATTGGCAGTAAAATGCCAAAATGACTTTCCTTCTCCTTAAAGTGCAAAATGTCAGTGCATGCAGGAAAAGTATCCTGGGCTGAGGCATTTTTGAAGAGGAGCACTTGTGAAGGAAGGAATTAGAATGACTATGGGTGCCTAACAACTTTGTGTGCCCCAGTAATTGTGCCTTTTTGTTCTTCTTTAAAGAATGCATACATGACCCATACCTTGTGTCTCAACCCCTTTCCCTTATAGATTGCAAGCAGTTACTGGTTGCTTTGTGTGTAATTTTGTATGTCCAATGTCAAGTTGAACCAATAATGTGAGAAATGCTAATGTAAGCACAATTTATGTTATTTAGCTTATGAACTGATCTTTTACCCACTGAAGAGTTTTTTTTGTTTTCCTAAAATATTTACACTGGTAAGTGTAGGTTTATTAATTACTGTTGTTGTTTTTCTAGTTGCTTTAAAGCGTATGCTGAATTTCAATGTTCCCCTTGTAAAGAGCAGCACAGGAGAGCCAGTATGGAAGGTGAGAGCTCCTAGCTACTGCTTGCAGAAAATACCTATTGTTTTAATTAAGAAATATTTATAACTTATGATATTTCTGGCACTAAAGAAGAGAATCAAAACCAGTATCACTTTAGCACTTTCTGTTACTTCCTGGTTCTGACGAGCAGCTGCTCAAAGGTTGTAGCTTAGGGAGGAGAGGGTTTTGTTTGTTCTAAGACAGATTCTCTGAACAAATTGCCCCTTTTATAATGGGAAAAGGGGGGAGCTATTCAGTTAAAAAAAATGCAGTTATTGCTCTGTAATGGTAAAAAACAGGGAGACGTGGATTTTATTAATTAAATGAACAGTGCTATTGATTGTTCTCATTTAGCAAAGGTATTTTTAGGTGTGTACTGTCCCTTTTAAATCATTTTACAGGGTAAGGGCAACAGCACAGTTTTCTAGTGATAATCACCAGACCTGTGTGTGGACTGGCAGCCAAGTCAGTGCATTAAAGTCACTTGACAATTAAGGATTGGGACATTGCTTTGGATAAATACTGAAATTTTGCTCAAGCCGAAACCTAATTCCCTACGACTGAACCATGCCTTTCCTCAAAATGTATTTGTTACTGAAGGTACATTTTTGCCTGTAGCTAATTCTTTAATTAAATCTAATATTATTTTTTGCTTTCACTTCAGGTTCTTATTTACGATCGATTTGGCCAGGACATTATCTCTCCTCTTCTGTCGGTGAAGGAATTAAGAGACATGGGAGTCACTTTACATTTGTAAGATAATCTGTTTCAGGCTGGGCTTCGCCTTATCACTGAATTTTAGAATTGGCATTTAAGGTCCCCATACACGGGCCGATTGTAGCTGCCGATAACGGTCCCTTGGACCGATTCGGCAGCTTATTGGCCCGTGTAGGGGCAGAAACGAGGGGCCTGGCCGACCGATATCTGGCCTGAAATTGGCTAGATATCGATCGGCCAGGTTAGAAAATTCAGTCAGATCGGGGACCGCATCGGCTCGTTGATGCGGTCCCCGAACCGACTGCCCCATTGCTGCCGTTAGAATTATATCGTTTGGCCCCAGGGCCAAACGATCGAATTCGCCTACAGGTTCCCTGATATAGCCCACCCATAGGTGGGGATATCGGGTGAAGATCTGCTCGCTTGGCGACATCACCAGGCGAGCGGATCTGCCCGTGTATGGGCAGCTTAATCACTTTGCTTCAACATTTTCTCTACTTTAAGCCAGATATCAGTCAAATAGGCCCATTGGAGGGCCCCATACATGGGCCAATAAGCTGCCAACACTCCATCAGTAGCTTTTATTGGCCCACATATGGTACCTTAAGGCATTTTAAAGCACTGAGGGCAAAATTCCCCAAATCACATTATTCCATTACCTACAGTGTCTCTATTATGTGTCTTATCCATTGCAAAATGGTTTCAATGATTTTGTTTGGGTTTTGTATAAACATGTTAAGGCTTTATCCAACCTTCTGCTGTTTACCAACCAACATGTGTAAAGTATTGCGATAACCTCCATGGCTTCCCTCCCATTAGGCTTTTACATTCAGATCGTGATGCTATTCCAGATGTCCCCGCTGTATATTTTGTAATGCCCACAGAGGAAAATGTGGACAGGATATGCCAGGTAATTAGTACTGAATGCCTGATATTTCCTAAGATATATGTAAAGCATCGCCAATCAGAAACAAGATTTCTCAATAAGAGAGAATGCTTTGATTATATGTAATTTGTGAATAACTTGTAATGGTGTATAGTTATACTTATGGTACCAAACATACTTTATTCTTTCATCCTTATTGCAGGACCTAAGGACACAGTTGTATGAGTCCTATTATTTAAACTTCATCTCCGCCATTTCTCGCAGCAAACTAGAGGATATCGCAAGTGCAGCATTAACAGCCAACACTGTGTCTCATGTCTCAAAGGTAACATAAGCGCCACATTTCTTAGGGTGGTTTGGAGTCCTCTCTAGGTTATGGTATGGTTGCTAAACGTGCGTATTACCTAGACCAGCTCAGACTGATAGATGGTTTGGCCCCTAAGCCAATGAGTGGGTAGTAATGGAGGCCCAATCAGAGCTTCCCAATAGATAACTGACTGATTTTCACAAATTTTAGTGGCCGTTACACTATCATGGGTTTCATTTCTATGTTTTGTTTCCCACCAGGTTTTTGACCAATACCTGAATTTTATTACTTTAGAGGATGACATGTTTCTGCTGTGTAACCAAAACAAGGACCTGGTGTCTTACCGGGGTAAGTGAAAGGGATTTTATTTAGGGCTAAGGGATGCAATTAGCCCATTTACATGTGCAGAGTTTTTGGTTATGTTTCTGCACTATAATGTATAAAGTGTAAAAGGCTGCTAAAACTGAATGAAAGTATTTCTCAAAAACATTAAGTAATATGGTAAATAAACTCCACTTCTGTGAGCTGCCCCTGAAATTAGCAGTTACCTATGTGAGTTACAAGTTACTCTTAAATATAGAGAGAAGGCAGGCACTCCGGTGTTGTCAGTGAAGAAAAGCGATTGTTCATGAGAAGTAGAAGTAAAATCACAAAACTTTTATTAAGCTAACACATGATACAGAGAGCCTAACGCGTTTCGTACCTCACGGTACTTAATCATTGGCTGAATGAGAATTGACATACACAAAGTATTTAAGACAAAGGGAGCCAATGGTTTTTCAAAAGTAATTAGCTGATGTAAACGTAATTAACCAATTAGAAACTTGGATGGCTAATTAGGAGTCAGGAACATATAAACAGGCCAGAATAGAAAAAAAAAATCCATGTGTTCAAGCAGTATATTAGTAGTGTATATATATACATAAAAGTTTTACAAAGATGACTCATTATAGTGTATTGATATCTAGGAGAAAAGGGCAGTCTAGTAAATAATAGACATATAAAGTTCACAAAATTACAAGTTACTCTTGCCTTAATCTAGACCCTCTGCTCAGCATGATGTGTAGCTCACTTAGCTGACTGACTGCAGACTGAGGTTCAGTTGAAAGCCCCTCAGTTCAAGCACTGGGCCATTTTTCTCTTTTACTTATCTGAATGTGTTGTTTCTCCAGCTTTAAACAGATCTGATATCACGGACACAGAAATGGAAACAGTGATGGACACAATTGTTGACAGCCTTTTCTGCTTCTTCGTCACACTGGGTATGTTCTTCATTGTCTGAGCAGGAAGTTTCCAGTTTGGTATTAACAAGCGTGTGCAGAGCACATTGGTTTATTGGGCCATTTTAAGAAAATGCAGGCCATAGTGGCACCTAATAACAGATATGTTTATTGCTAGGCCAAAAAAGTGTTATATTTAGTAGGCATAAGTTAAAAAAGCATACTTCTCTTCCCTAGAACTGGGGGACATAGGTTCCATGGGTTAAACTTCCTTAGGACAGGAGCATGAATTCTATAATCTTCCTTCTGCCTATGAAAGTCCCATCAGTTATTTTGTAGTGTCAATGTTATTTTTTATTTTTTCTTGTGGTGATTCAAGAAGTGCAGTACCCACAGGACAAATACCTTGCTACCCACTGGATAATGGTGAATGGTCTAGGTCACCAAACAATTTGATCTTTCCCCAATATGCCCACTGGATTGCAGCAAGTGGGATACAGACTGCCAGGATTGCATCAATGGGCTGATGGGGTCCTCAATCCAGTGGGAAAATCAAACGTTCCCGATTTGTCATCTGGCTGAATTTCGGTCAGATATCAGTCGGTTAGGTGTGTCAGAGGGCCCCATCCATGGGCATATAAATTAAAGGGGCCAAATGAGTAGCTTAAATCTTTCCGTGTATGGACACTTTTACTTGCAGTATAATCAAATCTAAATGCTTGTTGGTTTACATTGGTAATGTCATTGGTGCAATTTAGCACCTATTTCAGTAAAGCCCTATTGTTTTATAGAACATGCTTGCTATGTGTTCTTTTAACATAAAGTCTCTTAGGGTGATGGCTGCTATATATGTTCTCTTGTATATAGAGGCTTAGGTCTCATAATGTTCACACTATCTACTATAGGTGCTGTGCCCATTATACGATGTGCAAGGGGAAATGCTGCAGAAATGGTGGCAGTGGTGAGTACCATAGCTGATCCCAAGTTATCAGTTTCCTGTGTGTTCCAGTGCAAAATTAGCACCCATCTAGACCACTCACATTTTTATTTGCCTTTTAGAAACTTGATAAGAAACTGAGAGAAAACCTGCGTGATGCCAGAAACAGCCTGTTCACTGGAGATAACCTGGGTGCTGGACAGTTCAGGTAAATTAATAATATTAAAGGATCAGTAAAGCCACCAAAGAGTTTGGATAGAAAATTTGGGCAAAGGGTTTGGATATGCTATAAAGGATGGTCCATGGCTCTGATGATGCTCCCATTGTGCTTTTTTGTTGAGGCACAGAAGATGCTTTGTCTGGCCTGTACCGATGGAGACCAGCTAACCTGAGGAAGCAGCACACAAGGAAAAAATGAGATTATAAACACAATTACATTTGATCCATTTCTACTGTGCAGTTTGTCAGTGTTAGAAGTAAACATCTATGCTATTCTATTAGACTCATGCATTCTGCTGACAGCACTGATTTTAATATATTATCATTTACACAGACTTGCAGTGCTCTTCAAATCTAAGTACCAGTTAACTCTTCAACATTGTATGCAATGGGTTGGCATCAGCAATTAGAAGAGGTTGTTAAAAAGTAAGGTCTGTTAATTTATCTACAGCTGTTAGCAAAAGATATGACTTAGAGCAACACACAGCATAAATATTGCCTTTGTTGCTATAAGACCTTAAATTAGGTATTAATGTACCTGTCACAAACTATGTCTTCAGTATTATTGGTTAATGAAGAACAGAACCCCTTAAATCCACTTTGTCCTCTACTGAGGCCTTTTGAACCTTGCAACCTATGCACCGGTAATATAGCCTCACTCCTGTACCACATAATGCAAGGCAGTAGCTCATGGGGGTTAGCAGATATTTCCTCTGGCTGCTTGACTACCTCTTCCTGCTCTTTGTTGGCCAGGAGCAAATGCAGTTCAAGCCAGGACCAGAGAACAGAAGTGGTATAAAAACTGAAGTGGTGTAATGGGTTTTTGGTTTCTTTTAATATATAATTTCTATGAGAGAGCATCTAAATTTTAATAACCAGTACAGGTTGCAGCGCCAGCAAATTCTATGTATTGTTATCTGTATTTTCTTGGAGGGGACAGACAGTTTTTCCAGGATGAGTGATGTTTGACTACCAGTTGGCTGCCATACTGACTGACATTTCTTAGCGCTATTTCGAACATGTAGTTAGCTGCTTCATGTACCTTGTCTTTTTCCTGTCAGAGGTGTTATAGAACCCAGAACATGTGGAGTGTTTTCTTTCTCTTGTACAGCTTCCAAAGGCCTTTATTAGTCCTCGTGGACAGAAACATAGACCTGGCAACTCCTCTTCACCACACATGGACATATCAGGCCCTGGTGCATGACGTTTTGGTAAGGCTCAAACACTGTGCCATTCCAGAATTCCAAAATCTTTGTGTCTGCACTGTTGTAAATATTGCGCATAATTGTTGGCCTTGTATGGCAGTATATCGAGACAGAGTAGAGGCTTTAAAAATGTACAATCACTAAACTGCATAGCTTGCTCCACTTAGTCTTCTGACTTGCTGGCATTCTGATTTTCTTTTGGCTCAGTGTGTGTACAGTTGTCCCTTTTCAGCACACAGGACAATTTTAAGCACATTTTTTTAGTAGCCAAACATGCAGAACCTCAACCCCCTAAACTGCTCTTTGACAGTTGCTTAAAAAAATTCAGTGGTGCTTGTTTTCAGGCAAGAATCTCCTTGAACTAGTATAATCCCCTCTGTTTAGTCCCATTCAATACTACTTTCAATCTCCCCAATTAATTTTGACGTTTTCCCCATTCTGGTTGGTGTTTTTCTTACTGTTTCCAGTAGAGGTCCCACTTGTACTAGTTTTCCACTGCTCCATAGCCATTATGTTATCATTGAACCCTAACATTTGTATTCAAATAATTTAATCAGTAAATACTAGGAAAATCGGCTGCATGTGTTTGCCCTGTTTCAGTGCTTAAATTGAAATATTTAATCTCTTAAGTGGGTCATACATGTGCCAATATTATCGTACAAAACCTTGTTTCGTATGATATTTGGTGTGTTAAATATCATTAAAAAAGGGCAGGTTAAAAGATTTTGATTGGGCGCTGTTGAAGGTGCCCTAGCAAAATCTACGTTAAGGGCTGAATCGGCAGGTGGAGGTGGAATCCCTATTGTTTCTACCTCCATATTTGACGATTCAGCCCTGAACCCAGTGGAGAGTGGAAACAATCTTTCCTGCAACCAATGGTCGCAGAAAGGCCGTTATTGCTATATGTATGGCCACCTTTAGTTACATGCTTGTGTGGCAGAGAAGGGGTTAACTTGAAAGTGTTTTGTATGCATTTAACTATAATGTGATGTTTCCCTATAAGGGCAGTGTTGGGCAGGGCTACCTCAGGCACCCCATAGACATGTGCTTGTCAGGTGCTTTACCTTTAAGACTATGGCGGGGATTCTTTTGACAATAAACTTTAAAGGATGGGGAAATGATTTAATTTTTGTACCGTACTCTCCCTCGATCTCACTACCTTGCCAATTATGTCAGGCTGCAAATCATCCTAAAAAAGTGTACCCCAATATTGATTGGCTGTGGCCCATGCACGTAAGCATTAGAGACTGAATGGCAGCAAGGTGCTAGTGCGCACATACTGCCATCAGACTGTAATGTTCATGTGCATAGCACACGACTGCAAGCCTCCATTGTACCCAGTCACACAATGTGGTGCAATGGTCAAGTATTGGATTGCTGGCTTGTAAGGATGATTCATTCAAAAAGAGGAATGTGGGGCTGACATGAGGGGTAAGTGACATGGGAGGGTATTCTACAAAAAACGTTCGTCTTTATCTCTGCTTTTCCTTGATGTTTAAGCCAGTTTAGTATCAGTAAACTGATATTTTTGGGTATCAGTGAGCAGTTTGCCTGCTGTGACAGCCAGCACTCTTAAGGACACAGCAGAGCAAAGCTGTAACCAGACATCAAAACAAATTGAGGTGGGCACAGGGGCTGGCCTCTTCCCAGGTGTTTCCCTTCTTGAAAAGCACACAAAGAATATAAAGTATTAGGGAAATAATGAACATTCGCTTAACAGTGATCCAGAAGGACCACGGGGTGAAATGGAGCATGTGGAGGAGTGAAAGCTGTTCAGATAAAGCCTCAGTGTTTTACACACACACGCACGAATGCTATACCATTACGTTTAAGAGCCCTCGGAATATATGTCTGCTTGTACACATGGCAGAGAGTCCATTTCTTTTTGTAAGGTTTGTTATATATAGATATATAATAACAGAGAAAAACAGAGCACACCCTAATAGTAATCAACTGCCCCGGGTGCTAGCAAAAAACATGTATAAAGCAAGACACACACAAAAAAAATTTTTATTAATGAAAAAAATCCAACGTTTCGAGCACCAACTGTGCTCTTCCTCAGGGACAAACCAGCTATATATATAATATCTGCACACAACAATGGGAAGTGTTTAGCAGAGCACAGCTGAAGCGCATTGTGCAACTAGTATTCTGTTATAGTCACTGGTGCTTTCTAGGAGCGTGTGTGTTCATACAGCTGTGTCTTTCTTATAGAGCAGGCATCCTGTCATACTTAAGATTCTAGCCATCTTTATGACAGAGTAATCTGTCATGTTGGTAACCGATCCTATCTAAAAATCCACTGTTATTTCACTACAGGATTTATGGTCGCACTATTATCTACAGTCATACTGGCTTAGTAATGCTGCTCTTTGTTAAAGGATACCTGAGATGAATATAAATTGAGAGGCACGAGGTGCGAACCCTAACACAAGTCTAATGAGCTATTGCTAAAGTCTTGGCTCCAAATGCCCAGTATTGTAGTTTATTAGCTACTGGGTTTTTACTGCCGCTATACTGACTCTAAACTGCCATCAGCAGATAAATAGGTAATGTATACCTAACTCTTGTGCAGGATTTCCACCTAAATAGGGTAAATTTGGAGGAAGCTCCTGCAGTTGAGAGCAGTCCTTCTGGTGCACGACCTAAAAAGAAGAACAAGAAATCCTATGATCTGACTGTTGCAGATAAGTTCTGGCAGAAGCACAAGGGCAGGTCAGTAGTCATATTTTATTCTATTATTTATAATATTATTTATAATCTTAGTCAAAGCTTTACAGGAGCTTGAACCTTAATTCCTTTGTCATATTGCAGATTTTAAATAAACGCTGTGCATATATTAAGCAGAAGTGGTTAATTGAGGTTTCATCTAACTGGGTCATTGGTTAATGTATTTGTCAGTCCAATATGCATTTATATATATACATCTTATTGTTATTCTGGCCATATATTTAAATATCCACCCATTTGGTGAGGTTGCCAAGCAAGCAGATATTTTCCTGATATGCCCACTTTGAGGTGGGCAATATTGGGCTGATCTGATCCAATCAATCATAATGAATCATAAACCTGCCTGATATCTGCTTAATTTTTGGTCAGATATGGGCCAGTAAGCTTTTAAAGGCCTGTGTATACCCACTTTTACTCTGGACTGAAAGGTTCATGTTTACGCAGCAGGTATCACATCAGAAACATAAACATGGGTCAAATGCAATGCATTTCTCTCTGCAGTACTTTTAAATAAAAGCCTTTCTCATATAAAATGGGCATTTGTTGCCATGAAATAGTTTATTTGTAGGTGCTGGATAGTTAAATACAAACTTGAAATGTAAATAAAACATTTAAACTTTTTAATGTTACTGGTACTTTAAATTAGACAGTAACTTGTAATCTTTCTGTACATTGTATAACATTGCATAAAGATGATCATTTTCTGCAAGCAACAAGTAGGGTGAGGTTTGGTCATTGCCATGTCTTTAACCTTGTGACAGCAAAGCAAATGTAATCATTAAAATCACAGGTAAAGGAAACACCAATTACCAGCCCTGTGTTGGTTTATGGTAGGGATTTTAGATATTACTCCCAGGGTTAGAGCAACTGTCCCAACACACAAGCAGAATCAATTGCAATTTATCTATAACACTTTTGCTGCGCTGCTACTTGGGATGTCTGTGGTGGCTTATCATTGAGTGTGAGGGATAAGAGGGCTTAGCTGAGGTACCATAACCTGACTCATAACTATGATAATATGTGGGAAACAAATCTCTGACAAGGTTCTGTAAAGCACGTGTAAAATGAACTGGTATAATAATAACAGGTGGTAAGTATGTGATGAGAGGGTTAAAAGTGGAACACATGCTTTTGCTGTATAATTTGTATATCTTTTTCCATAGCCCCTTTCCAGAAGTGGCAGAGTCAGTCCAACAGGAGCTAGAATCTTACCGAACCCAGGAGGACGAAGTGAAGCGGCTGAAAACCATCATGGTAAAGAGCCACATATAACCTGGCGTGAGCCTGAGTCTTCAAGGAAATGAATCCCCTGCAGTGTAATTGCATTCAGAATTAGCACATTAGTATATTCACTAGGGTAACATTTCAAGTAGTGCCTTATTATAGAAAGCAAGTTTATGCAGGCATTTAAATTGCTATGGAGTCATTGCCAGATTGCTCTGGAAGCAGAAAAATATAACTTTTCATGCCATGTGGATTAATATATTAATGTCTTCTACAGTTGTATCTGACTATTGTTTAAAGGTAATACGGACACATTCCTATGAAAATCCACACAAATGTGTCAGTGTTAGTACAGAAGTTGAGGCAAGAACTCCTTTCTCTCCACAAGCCCCCCACACTGCCCCCAGCCCTGAGGTACCTGTGTTGCACAAAAGAGAATGTGCTGGAGGAGCAGCGTTGTTTCTTTCCACCATGCCCGGCTGGGGGCTCAGTATGACCTCTCAGCTAACGTTGGTTAGTTTTGTTTTCTCAGGGCTTAGAAGGAGAAGATGAAGGAGCTATCAGTATGATTTCAGACAATACAGCAAAGCTAACATCAGCCGTCAGGTGGGTGCTGTTGCTTTTTTTTCTCTCTTTAGTTTAATTTTGATGATGGGATAAGAATGAGCAAAAAGATTCTGTGTTCAGGCCCACTTTCAAACAGCTCTATAACAGTGAAACGTGGACAAGAAGAGAGCATGAAAAGGGAAGGGAAGTTACTTAAACATGTGGTTGAAAACTAAGTATAGTAACCTGGTATAAAGGGGCAGAATGGCGCTAGAGGATATAAGAAGTACAAGGGGTTGTGGTAAGAGAGTCTCTTCTAGTATGGCTAAAGAAGTAAGCTGACAGTCTGGAGAATGATGGATGGGGCACTGACATTTTGAGGACCAGGAAGCTGTGAGGATTGATAGGGGGTGGTGGTGGTACAGATATGGGATCAATTATCTGGAAACCTGTAATCCAGAAAGCTCTGAATTATTATTAATAAAACAGTACCTTGTACTTGATCCCAGCTATCCTATTAAGTTTAATTAATGTTTAAATGATTTTTTTTAGTAGACTATAGATCCAAGTTATAGAAAGACCCCTTATCTGGAAAACGCCAGGTCCTGAGCATTTTGGATAACAGGTCCCTTGCCTGTATAAGAACAGTAGATGTGTCTGGCAGCATGATAAGCTTTGCTAAGACTGAGAAGAGTGCAGAAGTGCTAGTACAGTGGTGCTAGGCTACAGTGACTGGGTGGGACACAATAATAAATATTTTGAAGACATAAAGGCTGTGAGGAATGGATTAGGAAGATGTAGACAAAAAGGCAGAGTTAATATGAGAGATACTTATATCGTTAAAGATATTGGCTTGGAGTTCATGGCATCATGATAAAATGAAGGTTCAGATGGTGATTGAGAGAGTAAGTAAGGATGGTGATGCTGAGTTGGTAAGAATGCATATAAAATCAATCACATAAGACAGGGTTAAGTAATGATATTTCTGTTCTGCATACCTAGCATAGGTAGGAATGAACACGTGTTGAAGTTTTTCTTCTCTATACTTTCAGCTCTCTTCCTGAGCTACTGGAAAAGAAAAGATTAATAGATCTGCATACCAACGTGGCTACAGCAGTCTTGGAACATATCAAGGTGAGACTCTCCTAGAAAGTCATACCCACTGATCATTTTATGGTTTCATTCTCACTTGGCTAGTTCCAGTGAAACCTGCCATTCAACAACTGCTATAGTATGGCCCAGGACTCACTCAAACACTCTTGGTAGTGCTGGTCTCCCTGGTCTGTGATGATGCACGGGTGACATAGTAGACTTGTGTGCCATCAGTTCTGTGCATACACAATTGACAACCAACTGCACAACAATCGTCTCGGTTTCATAGAAAACTCTTGGGTTTCTTTCACGGTGCATCTCAGGACACTGACACAGACAAACTAGTACTGTAGTTTTCATTTTCAGGTTACATGTAACCCTATAGAAAAACTATTTACCTAGTAGCACATGCAGACAGCAACTTATGGGTTAAGCCTGTGCATAAAAAAATAAATAAATTCAAGGAAGTTTTAGAACGTATGTGAAAAATGTAATGAGACATTTTAACTATCATTCCTTTTGGTGGGCATGACATAAAAGCTTGTCATTAGGTGGGCAGAGCCAGACAGGCTAGTACACTATTGCCTGGGATTTAATGACTGATGTCCCAGGGAGTCTGGTCAAGTATACATGTCAGCTCAATCCCAGAAGCGTAATAATCAGGCTTTGGGCACTCAAGAGCAGCATGAAATTCCTGCCATGCCAGTGCGTGTCTTCAGGTTCTGTTTCTTTATTTGCAAATTCCATGAATTGTATGGCATCTTTGTAATTAATTCAACATTGCAGATGTGCCACAGGCTTAATACATTAAGCTGTTTAGAAAGAATCCTTTGTGTTCTTGCTTTGTGACTTCCTGACAAGACACATAAGTCTCACTAAAAATTGTCTTTGGATTATTAACTGCACTGTGTAGCCCATCCAGCCCAAACCATTATCGTGGGTTAAGGATAAAGTATATATGTAATTCCTGTGGGCATATAGAAAGATAATATTTAGCTGGAGGCGGGGGAGACAGATGGAGACAGCAGGAGGGAGTAGAGGAGGCTGATGGAGATAACAAGCTAGGCATATCCATCTAGGCGACAGAGACTGATCAAGACAGCAAGAAACAAGGAGGTAAATTCTAACTGATGGAATATATACATACAGAAAAATAGATGTAATATTTTGAGTTATACTTCCCAGCAATAGTCAGCATTATATTATATTACAAGTAGGTGTTAATAGAGTTTAGTTCAGTGTCTTGTAAGTTAATGCTCATCTAGATCCAGCTAATAAATGAGAAAACTGCAGAACAAAAAGTTTTATAATTAGGTGGGAAAAAGCACAATAATATAAAGACCACTGACATACTGCCATAAAGTATCAGATTCAATATGAAACTCTTCTTGATCTTGTGATGATGTGATTTGTATAATATTAACCATTATGTTGTAAGAGATTATGGGTAACATTGTAAAAGGCTACAGTGCTTATTTACAACAGACTGGGGGAAGCAGTGAAGAACACTAAGGGGCACAAGTGCTCATTCAGCAAGCATTTCTTCCCTCATTCTGAAAGGTTCTGACCACAATGTCACTCGCAGTAAAAACAGGGCCCCATTACAGCCTGCAATCCTCTGGCACTCCCTCACACCTTACAAATTCAGTTATGCCAAATGCAGACAGATTTGTTTTTGTGTGGGGGTAGCTCTGTAACAGCGAAAGGCAGTGTGCAAAATGCAAAATAAAAAAGAGCACTTTTTTTGCGCTTTGCATGATAAACAACCATTTATGCTTACGTTCATTTGGTACATAACTGTTAAATAGATAATTTACAATGTAGGATTCAGCATGCAAGGTGCCAAAAGGACCACAATCAGACATCCTTTTGCATTTCGCAGCTTGCTTCCTACGTTGTGTTACAGTTTTCACTTGCTCTGCATTTTGATTTGCTCTTCTCTGTAGACAATTGGATATATGTTTTGCTGGCAGGGATGAGTGGAGAGCTCCCTTACTTTGCATGAATGTCTTAGTGCTCTATAGGTTGTATCTACCCAGTCCTGGGTCCTGCGCATTCTCCTGTATGGGGCTCTAAAAGTAGAGTGTACAATTAAGCTTAAGGACCCCTGTTTACCAATGTCTAGACTAGCTGACTAGAATGTGTTAAGGAATAATGTGCTTTTGTTTTGTGTTGATGGTTGCTGCATGCCTTTCACTTTTTCCTCATACTGCCTGTCCATGCAGTTAGATTCTGGTTTGAAGCTGGTCCCTACACACTATTCTATTCTGCTGCTTCTTCTTTCTTGCTTTTGCCTGTGTATTAATTGTGGAGGATAATAGGCCTTCCACATGATGATGATTTAGTATCCTCAAACTGATTTGGGATCATCAAAAGGGATCCAGGTATTTCCTGTTTGTATTTCTGGCGAGGTTTCACCCAGACAAACAACTAGCAGTATAATAGAATGGTCTTCATATTAAGCCTTCACATCCTTCAGTCTTCACGTCACGTTTTATGGCTGGCGCATTATTATCTATCCATCAAGAGAGGCTGCTTCTCTGCTTGGCATATGTTTTATATCTACTGTATACGTAGGAGGATAAAATCATATCCAACCTTCTGGGATATTAGTCAGGGCTCCACAGCAAATAACAGTATTCTTATCTGTTGTTTTTCAGTAGTTGCCATAAACATTATCTTTTTCTATGTCAAAGGTTCCTTATTTGATGGAGCCAGGGCTAAACGGTTCTTTCATAAACCCCTTTTTGGCTGGGAGTTGAAGCCGTCATATGCTGCCTGTATTTGGTGAGCCTATGTCCCTGCTGCTCAGATTCCATCTGTATTTAACATCGTCCTACGGAAACTGCCCATCCATCAGCTCTTCTGGTGTGTGCTGGCAGCTCTCTGGCACGTTCCCTGATTAAGTCAGGCCTGTGTGTCTAAAAACACCCTAGCAGGTTCAAATGCTTTAACAAGCAGCCCCTGTTTTTATCCCTGGCGACAACTGCTGTTTCTTTTAACCAGACTCTGCTGCCCCAAAAAAAGAAGAAACATAGCTTCTTTATTTTATATGGGATGATTTTGATTACAGATGTAGTTATAGGGCAACATGTGCACTTAGAGATGGACAGTTAGAGGGCTTAATTAAAATTACCTTTTCGTATAATGGAGAGAGCGGTATTCTGAGACAATTTATAATTGGTCTTCATTTTTTAATTATTTAATAGTTTGTTCAGCTACTCTCCAGTCTGGATTTTTTTTTAAAAAACTATACAAAATAAAAAATGATGAGTTGCTGAGAACTGGCCATTCTATAACATACTAAGAGTTAACTTAAAGGCGAATTACCTTTTACAGGAGAAGGTAAAAACTAAGTAAGCTTTATCAGAGAGGTCTATGTCGATACAGCCATAAACACTCACAGAAAAGCTGCTCGCAGTTCTCTATAAAAAGAAATATGGCATTTCTTTCCCTCTATTCTTGTAAGTGTGTTCTTTAACATCAACTTACTCCTCTATCAAAAGAAACACAGGATTGCTTGTCTTCTTTTATGTAAACATGTTCTTCAGTATCAGACTTTCTCTCTCAGAAAAATCCTTTGTTCCCAGGGCCGTAGTCTGCACAGCTCTCTCCTCTCTCCATTCTCCTGCTCCCCCTTCCATAAGAATTCACCCCCCCTCCCATCAGAATGTGTGATCTATGCTACCAGCCTCTAGAGCTGCAGAAAGAAGCTACAGAGACCAAGCTAAAATGGCAGCTGTGATTTAAAACAAATGGAGGGAGCTTCTAGGGCTCTTTACTCAGTTATAGTAATGCTTTCTGCAGAATAAATATAGCATTCTAGGTGGCACTAATGCGGTGAATCTATTGGCAGTAAAATGCCAAAATGACTTTCCTTCTCCTTTAAGAGCATTAGCTAGAAAAAAATCTGTAATATTTTTTCTAAGCTGATGTCCACTCAAAAATATGATTTGCTGAAAAGTGTTACATCCCTGAGTTACTACTGTTGGCGCACCACACCACCATTTTCTTACATGGTCCAGTCCGGGTGTGTGTGTCCAATAGAGTGAGAACCTTGAAGCACTAGGCCAGCTTTTCACTCTAATGCTCATACTCAACCGTACAGCCAAGGTCCAAAAAGTGAAAAAAAGGCTGCAACATGGTGCTCCTACAATAGTCCTGTATTACTGGCTCAGGGTTTCAAGTAAGCACCCCCAGTCATTATACCTTATGTTCTCTTTTTAATTTGTTTAAAGAGCAGAGCTCAAAGTGCAATAAAAAATGGCAGATTCCACCTGTTTTGCACTTTACAGACTGCCCTGATCTTAGTAAATTACCCCCACGTATTTCAGCATTGGACTGGGGGGTCCTGGGTCCACTGGGGCTGCCACCTCAGGGCCCCGTGCCCCAGTCGTGAGGTCCACCACATGGAATAGTCTCCGCCATAATCTTCCCACATGCCTTGTACTTCTCTCATGCAACTGTGATCAGGAGGAGGTCAGGGGGGAATTGCCCATAGTTTCAGGCAGGGATTGAGTGTGGGGCAGCGGGGCCCACCAGGTTTTTTTCCGGTGACCCACCAGCCAGTCCAACCCTGTTGTCTTTCATTATGTAGAAAACATACTGCCAACGACAGTACCTACATTTCCAGGTTTAAGGTTACCCTACAGGAAAAGGTGTCACGCAAGAATGAATCTTTCCCAAAGCAAAACCTTTTTTGATCATTGGCAGAGGAAGGGCTAATCTCCATCACCCAGACTTGTGAGCTTATCTCTGAATTGCACCATCAATAGCGTGCAAAGGCAGACAGCCGCTGCGTGCAAACTTTAGCTTTTCAGACGCGGGAATGAGGCTGAACTAATCGGAGGCGAACCCTCAGGATTTGCTTACAAACCCACAGCTACAGTGTTCTGGCTGAGCAGCTAAAATGACTCCTTGCAATAATTAAGTAGGGCTCCAAGCAATGAACTCATTGGAAGAGTTTCTATAATTCTCATCAGCTGGATAAAGATTGTTAATATTGTGCCCTTTTACTGGAAGCAACTTGAGAAATGAAGATTAACAACCTGGGCAATCACAAAAACGTATCTTCAAATTCCTACATTTCAGTTAGGACACAGCATTTCTCCATAAAGCCATCCCGAGCTGTCTACCTATAAAATCACGGCAGCTTTCACGTGTTTGTCACTGTTTAAGGTCTAAGGGAGTTATGTAATAAAGTGCGCTCATTTTACCCAGGAGCAGTAACCCATAGCAACCAATCAGCAGGTATCTTTTCTAGGCACCTGTTTAAAAGCAAACTTCTTGCTATGGGTTACTGCTCCTGGGCAGACTTTGTGCCTTTTATTACATATGGGGGTATCAAGCATATCTTTATTTTTACCTTAGTAGGGAAGGCAGTATGGCAGTACTCGCCCACATTCATAGTTTCATGTGCAGACTGCAGAGTATATTTTACAGGAAATAGGAAAATAAAATCCTAATGTACTTTCCTTGCTCCAAATAACCATCCTAATCGCTGGGAGTGGTTGGGTTCATGGGATTTATTAGCGAGCTGTACATATTGCACAGTGACAGCATTTTATTCTGTCTGAAAGCCTGATGCCTGTTATTGCCAGTTATTTTCATTCCACTCCCAACCAATGAAGCTTTTCTTTTTCATTCTCTGCTTCTGTTCAAATGCAGTTTTCCAGTAACACAGATAATAAAGCCACTTGCCATTGGTAGGAAATGTGGAATTAGCAAGTTGTAGGTCAAAGAAAGGGAGAAAGTACAAAACCATTCTTAGTGCCGAAGGAGTGGAGTCTAGAACTACAATCTGGCAACAAAAACAGCATGTATCAGTCTTGTGTTTGTATTTATTATTTTAAGGGAATTTGACAAGTAAATAAAATACTAATTGCTCATTGGTTGCTATTGATTACTGGATTATGGATTACCTACCAAGCCTGGACTTGGCAAACATATTTTCTCTTAATGGGTCCATGGCTATTTTTCCAATATTTCCAGAATATAGAAATCAGATGAAATCCTATCTTTTTTACTTACACACTGGAAATATTAAAATATGAGGCAAATATTGTAATCAGTATTGGGCTAATTATGGACACTATATTATAGGTTTACCTTTATCAGTGAACAGAGAATGTGTTCATTACTGTTGTACAGTTGTTTGCCAGTAACCAGGCAAAATAAGGTCCCCTGTCTCCCAGTGTGTCACCTCTGTCTTTCTTTACTTTGCAGACACGGAAGTTAGATGTCTATTTTGAGTATGAAGAGAAGCTTATGAGCAAGTCTAATTTGGATAAATCACTTCTGGACATTATTTCTGACCCGGATGGTAAGTCTGAATGTAGTTTTTGTTTTTTGACATGACCTCTTTTAAATAAAATAATGTGTTTTTTAACAGTCTAAGGGCTCTGGCACACAGGGAGACAAACCTCGTGACAAACCTCCCTGTTCGCGGGCGACTAATCTCCCCGAAATGCCATCCCACCGGCAAAAATGTAAATCGCCGGTGGGATGGCATACGCGGCAGCGCGATTTCAGTGAAATTGCAGAAGTTGCCTTGAGAGGAAACTTCCACGATTTCACTGAAATCGCGCCGCCGTGTATGCCATCCCACCGGCGATTTGTGAATATATATATTTTTTGCCCAAAATTTATACTTTATAGCCCAACGCATACTATGATAATCATTGCGTTTGATCTGAGATTACCAAATTGTATGGCGTAGGTGGCGGAACTTATTGAAAGTCTGTAGCCTTTATAGCGTGCACAGTGACCCTCCAGACTGAGGGCCCATAAAAGTGCTTGCCCAACAAATTTGAGCCTGGAAACCAGCAGATACCTTTCAGGTAGGTATGAAAGTCTAATTAGCCAAAACGCCAGTTTGTGCATAGATATGGTCCTTGTCCAGGGAATTTTCAGTCAGGGTTCCAGGGCCCTGTGCCAGATTTGTCCAAGCATGTGGGTGGGCAAATTGGGTCTGCTTCTTAAGCGAGGTCGCTCTCCTTTAGGGGACAAAATGAATTCCTTGTTACTGGAGCAATCTTCATTATCCTTGTTATCAGGACTAGCACGCATTTTACCTCTTAATTATGCGCCAATATTTGTGCTTCCTCTCCTTTCTCCACCCACACTTTTAATGCCAGTAAAGTCTTGAATCAGTCCCAGCAGATGTCAGCACTTCCCAAACCCACACATCACCTCTTCCAACTAATTATCAACACTCGTAAAACTGTCATCAGCACCACAGCTTGGTGTTCCTCCCAGCGTCCTCTTCTCCAGTTACCCTTGGCCGTCCAAGTTTTTTCAGATAGTTCTTTCTCAGAAAAGGTTGATCATCTTGCCTATCCGCGGTTTCTTAAATCAGTGTGCACATCAAACTCATTTCCAATCGCAGAAGGCAGTTCATATATGGTATATACAGGTTGTTTTTTTTCAATCATAGTTTTGTTTTTTATGAAGGATTGTGTAGCAGATTCAGATTAAGTACAAAGCAACTAATAAACGATACAAGAGGTAAAGAGGGCCCCGCCAGAAAAGAGCTTACTCATGACTAGTCACACAGTACGGCACTCTCAATGTTAGCATTAACTGTAACTCATTAAGAAGTAGTTTCCCTAATTAGAATCTGACTGTCCATCAGCTCTGATTTTCATTTATGAAAGAATCTCTTGACATGAAGTCTCTTCCCAGTATTGCCACTCCAGCAACTCTGTTTATTCCAAAATCTTGCTTTTTTGGAATTAGAATAATAAAAGCATGAAGTAAACAGGTGACGTGAGCCAGACTATCTGTCTAACACTAAAGAGAAAACTGCCAGACCCAGGCTGGAGAAAAGTTTATTATAGCTCAATTAAAAACTCTTTGTATTTAGTAATCTAATGGCTTCAATTATTCAAAGTTTGTCATGAACCATAAATGAGGGAAATACTCTGTTCAACTCATCTAGAGCAGCACCGATGCTGGGAAAGGCTAAGATTAGATCCATGTGTGTCAGTTGAAGGGGGTGTTCACCTTAAATTTATGATGCAGAAAGGGATATTCTGAGACAATTTTTAAGTTGGTCTTCATTTTTTTTTTTTTATATGTAGTTTTTGAATTAGTTAAGAATTTAGTTAAGAATATTAGCAGCTATCTAGTTGCTGTGGTCTAATTTACTGTAGTAAACAGGCAGTGGTTTGAAAGAGAGACCAGTATATGAGTCAGAAAGGAGCTGACTATAGAATAAGAAATAAAGCATCAATAACAATAAAATGATAACCTCACAATGTAATAGTCTTATTGACTGCTGGGGCAGTGAAAAATTAGAGATATTTGTTATCTGCACTGTTGTTGTAAATATCTGTATTGTATCCAATATATTGGAATATGAATATATGAAATAATCCATATTTATTCCCTGGACCAGAAACCCAATAAATAGAAGCTATCAAATCTTATACAAAGTAGATCACATGTCCATAATATTTAACCTTTTGTTTAAATACCCTACTTCTAAGTGATCTAGATCAGGGGTCCCCAACCGCCAGTCCGCGGGCTGCTTTGTAGTGGGCCGCCCCTGTTCCTGGTCGCGCTGAATATGCTCGTATAAAAGCGTGCATGCAACCCCGCCCACCCTCCGGTCCGTGGAAAATTGTACCTGTTTGCTACCGGTCCTTGGCACAAAAAAGGTTGGGGACCACTGATCTAGATGAAAAAACTCTAAAACTGTCTACATTTTGCAGAGATTGTTCTCCATGAGTACATCAAGGATTTACTTATCTTACTCGCAATATTGTGTACAGATAGTCTGCACATATATAAATTTTAAAACCATAACCCTATATCAGGGACAGACCAAGCTGAACAGGCGCCCTAGGCAGCCTGGCTGGCCACCTCGTCCCCCACCACATGCACGGGTGTGAATATACACGTGTATGCACAGTAACATCACGGGGGGGTTAGGAGCGCGGTGAGAAGTAGCAGCAGCAGGGACAACAGAGCCCAGACTAGGGGGCACATTTACTATGGGTTGAATCCGAGTCTGAATTGGAAAAATCAGATTTGAAAACGAACATTTTGCGACTTTTTCGTATTTTTTTCTATTTTTTCGGCGCCTTTACGACTTTTCGGAAATTATCACAACTTTTTCGTTACCAATACGATTTGCGCGAAAAAACGCAAGTTTTTCGTAGCCATTCCGAAAGTTGCGATTTTTTCGTAGCGTTAAAACTTGCACGAAAAGTTGTGCTTTTTTCGTAGCGTTAAAACTTAAAAGGCGAAACGTTTTGTGCAAGTTTTAACACTACGAAAAAAACGCAACTTTTTGCGCAAGTTTTAACGCTACGAAAAAATCGCAACTTTCGGAATGGCTACGAAAAACTCGCGTTTTTTCGCAAAAATCGTATTGGTAACGAAAAAGTCGCGTCAATTTTCCGAAAAAATCCCAAAATACCGATCATTACGAAAAAAACGCAATCGGACGCATTCGGCCAGTTCGTGGGTTAGTAAATGTGCCCCTAGGGGTAGGCAGAACAGGTACCTTCATATCGCCATCTTTTTTTGTTTGTTTTGTCATTTACATATTGCAATCATGTAATATTTTTATATTTTTTCTTGTAGTAATTATTTATATATCACAACTTTTCTGATGTTTCTGTTAGAACCACACATGTAAGTTAAGTTAAATTTTAAAAAAACACATAACTGAAACAGTTTAAAACCTAACACAAGCCAAACAGATTGGTTCACATGCTTACCACTACAAGAGTTAAAAAGCTCTTGGTGGCTCACTAACCGGTCTGCAAAGGATAAAAAGGGGAATATTGTCATGGAGAAATTACTTTATTTGTTATTCATATGTCCCCTATAACACAACCAAGGCATCCAAATCAAATTGAGTCTGCGTCACTTTCATGGGCTCAGGAGTACTTCCAGAAACAATTGTTTGCAAACAGTTCATTGCTGCATCCACAATTGCAAGTTACAACTCTACCATGCAATATATAAACATGATCCAGAAACACCACTGCCTACCTGTGGACTGAAGTGAAGTGTAAAACTGTCCTGTTGTCTGACAAATCAAAATGTAAAATTTGTTTTGGAAATCATGGACACCGCATCCTCCTGCACAGTTATCAGGGCACAGTTAAGAGGCCAACATGAAGGTTTATTGTTGAGCATTGCATGGGTAGCTGGGACATCTGGGAAGGCACAATTAATGCTGAATGAAATATATAGGTTTTAGAGAACTGCCATCCCGACAACCTCGATCAGGGAAGGCCTTGCTTATTTCAGCAAGACCATGCCAAACCGCATTCTGCATGTATGAGTCTGTAGTAAGAGAGTCAAGTACTAAACTGACCTGCCTGCTGTCCTGACCTGTCACCCACTGAAAACGTTTGGACGGGTTATAAAACAAATTATATCAGGTATCAGTTTCGAAACTATAGCAATTGGTCTCCTCGGTTCCCAAATGGTTACAGTGTGTTGATAAAAGTAGAGGTGATACTATACAATGGAAAACCATGCCCCTGTCCCAACTTTTTTGAATTGCGTTGCTGACATTAAATTTAAAATGAAAATATGTCTTTCAAAAAACATTAAACTTTCTCAGTTTCAACATTTCATTTGCTGTCTTTGTACTATTTGCAAATAATATAGGGTTTAAAATGTTTGCAAATCATCCCATTCTCTTTTATTTACATTTTACACAGTGTCCTAACTTTTTTGGAAATAGGGTTTTATAAGCTATATCTACTGATACCTATACTAAACTAACTATAGTTCTTGAGATTCTTCTGGTCAATGTAGGCCTGGATGTAATGCTTGTTCCAGATGTCATCCAAGTCATGTTAAAGGCATAGAATCGGTTTCTCAAATTTAGAGGGGCGGCTTCTTGTTCTTTTTTATGTGCCTGCTATTTGTAATTTCCTCTAATGTACTTGACAGTCTTTCCTCATAGTTTAATTCTCCCATTACTTTTACTAGTCTAGGTGCACATCTTTGCACCCTATCTCCCGCTTATTAATGTTCTTCCTAAGGTCTGGATCCCAAAACTGCACTGCATACTCAAGGTGAGGCCTTACCAGAGGTCTATAAAGAGGCAAAACTGTGTTTTCATCCCTCTAGTTAATGTCCTTATTTATGCAAGACAGCAGTTTATTTGCTTAAGAAGCCCCTGCTTGACACTGCCTGAAGTTACACAGCTTGCTATTCACAAAAATTCACAAATTCCTTCTCAATTAAGGAGTCTCTTAATTCACTACCATTTAGGGGCTGATTTACTAACCCACGAATCCGACCCGAATTGGAAAAGTTCCGACTTGAAAACGAACATTTTGCGACTTTTTCGTATGTTTTGCGATTTTTTCGGATTCTGTACGAATTTTTCGTTACCAATACGATTTTTGCGTAAAAACGCGAGTTTTTCGTATCCATTACGAAAGTTGCGTAAAAAGTTGCGCATTTTGCGTAGCGTTAAAACTTACGCGAAAAGTTGCGCATTTTTCGCGTAAGTTTTAACGCTACGCAAAATGCGCAACTTTTTACGCAACTTTCGTAATGGATAGGAAAACTCGCGTTTTTACGCAAAAATCGTATTGGATCCGAAAAATTCGTAAAGAATCCGAAAAAATCGCAAAACATACGAAAAAATCGCAAAGTACCGATCATTACGAAAAAAACGCAATCGGACTCCATTCGACCCGTTCGTGGGTAAGTAAATCAGCCCCTTAGTGTATAACTAGCGTTATTTCCACCAAATCTTGCATTTATCAACACTTAACCTCATCTGCCAGTTTGCTGCCCAGTTCTCCAGTTTTGTCAAATTGGAACTTATAGTTCTGCACAATTTTGTATCATCTACAAAAATAGAAACAGTACTTACAATGCCAACTTCAAGGTCAAGCAATATTGGCCTGGAACAATTTTGTTCTTGGATAGAGAACTGGCTGAAGAATAGATTACGAAGAGTGGTTGTAAATAGAACATTTACTTATTGTACCAGTGTTGTTAATAAACAGATTAAAAATCAAAGGGCCAAGCACAGACCTTTGAGTTACTCCACTAACAACACTGGTCCAAATACAAAATGTTCCATTTACAACCACTTTGTAACCTATCCTTCAGCCAAAACTTTATCTAAGTACAAACATTATGTTCCACGCCAGTATTCCTTAATTTATTCAGTAACCTGTGTGGTACTGTATCATGCATTAGCAAAATCTAAGTAGATCACATCCACTCCAACGCCAACATCTAGGCTCTTGCTCACCTCCTCATAAAAGGCAATGTGTTTCGTCTGGCAAAATCTATTCCCATGCTGGCACAACACATAGTTTTAATTTTGATTTGAAAGTTATCTCTTGGCGCCATGGCAGACCTCAAGGAATCCTGGAAAATTAAGTAAAGCGATCACAGAGTTGACCTTTTTAGTTTCATAGCATCCAGTCCTTCACAAGCTTTAGTCTCTCTTAAATAGTCCATAGATAAGCCCAATCATAAGATTTTCTTCACCCTAATGTTGATCCCAATAGAGCCTGTGCCAGTGTTTCCATTTCTGCCCTTTAATGTTTTTTATCAGCTATATGATTAAGTATATAATTCATTGTGGGTGTTAACTCAGATTTGTGCAAGACTAATTCTTCACAAGGGATGGCTGGGAGAGACAGCAATAAGATGGCGGGACTGGACTTATTTAGAAAGTTCCCCAGGCTATTGCTGCTGTTTCTGAAAAGTAGCGCCAGCCCTTGGATGTTGACTAAGGGGGTTTGCCTAACATTTGGCACCCATCCCCAGTCAGTTTCCTTGTCGAAACACACTTCATAAAAAAACTTTTTTTCCAGTGATCATTCAGAACTCCAGGCAGCATACTGTTTTTATGTTTTATCCATAATGCCTCTTCTTTAGTAGCAACAACAATTTTTTTCTACTACCCTCTATAATTAAGGATTCCCTTAATTGTAGCTGCCTTCAGTTAGGGCATTTCCAGTAGGAAGATAGTATTTCTTTACATATCTGCTTTTGTGTTCCTGTAGCAATTTTTACAGTACACAGAACATGACAAATTCTGCATTTTGTTGCCATACATATTTTCATTTTTTTAAAATGTACAGATACTTTTGTTAGTTTAGACATTTTACCCTAATCAACAATTTTTAAATATCAATATATATTAATAATGTTTGCATTCTGCCTCTAGTTGGAGCATTATCATTGCTAAAACTAAGCTGCTAAAATCCTTGTGAAATATCAGTGCCGGCAAGGCTTCAGATTTTTATTATCATATTTAATTTATATTGTGCCAACATATTGGGGTACAACTGAAACCAGTCCCCTCGGGGTTCATCTCCCTCCGCTCTCTGTTAAATATAATGCATTGGAGCAGATTGCCTCTATAGAAGTGGTAGGAAAATGCAGAATTTTACATACATCTAGTGGCTATGTTCACAGACAGTCTGGCCTATGGAAAGCCCACTCCTTCAGCAATAAAGATACCCCATTCTAAACAGAGAATAAAAGATTTTGCCTTATGTTTAGGGTTAATGGGGCTGATTTTAGGTATTTTGGTCCTGCCTCCAAAGCTGTCTCCAGTCATGGGCACCAACATGCTCAAAACCTCCCCTTCTGTCATTGCCATAATAACTCCCAAAAATGAGTATACATTTTTATTTTTCACAGATATACCTGATTCCACAGATTATTAAAGAAAAAAAGGTAGTCTCTCTGTGTTAGCAGGGACCAGTTCCCCACCCCTCTTAATGGATTCTGCCCTGTTTCTTCAATAATCACGTTACTCTTCACTGTCTCTCTTCATTCTCTGTTTATGCAGGAGTTGGAGTCAGATTTTTTTAAGTTAGGTCTAATAGAGTCTTTCAAAAAAAAAATAAATAAAAAGCAGCTCTAAAATTTTTTCTCCGCATACAGGATTTGTGCAGTAGTTATTTTGTTACATTTTGTTTGTGTTGAGTCAGAAATTTTAATTAGCTCTAATACATCTGTTAGGAAAGGGAGCTCCCCCCCCAAAAAAAAAATATGAATGAGACCTACCTGTCAATCAAAATCTGACCTGACTTCTACTTGAAGGCAGAATGAAAAGAAACAAGTTGCTGAGAGGGATATAGTGAATACTAATATTTCCTATACGAGACAGAATTTTTTATTGATTGTATTTAGAAAATGATGCCCATGCCCAGGATACACAGTTATAGGCAGTGAGGAGGGAGGGAAGTGCAGTGGCAGGAAGTGCCCATGCCCAGGATACACAGTTATAGGCAGTGAGGAGGGAGGGTAGTGCAGTGGCAGGAAGTGCCCATGCCCAGGATACACAGTTATAGGCAGTGAGGAGGGAGGGTAGTGCAGTGGCAGGAAGTGCCCATGCCCAGGATACACAGTTATAGGCAGTGAGGAGGGAGGGTAGTGCAGTGGCAGGAAGTGCCCATGCCCAGGATACACAGTTATAGGCAGTGAGGAGGGAGGGAAGTGCAGTGGCAGGAAGTGCCCATGCCCAGGATACACAGTTATAGGCAGTGAGGAGGGAGGGTAGTGCAGTGGCAGGAAGTGCCCATGCCCAGGATACACAGTTATAGGCAGTGAGGAGGGAGGGTAGTGCAGTGGCAGGAAGTGCCCATGCCCAGGATACACAGTTATAGGCAGTGAGGAGGGAGGGTAGTGCAGTGACAGGAAGTGCCCATGCCCAGGATACACAGTTATAGGCAGTAAGGAGGGAGGGTAGTGCAGTGGCAGGAAGTGCCCATGCCCAGGATACACAGTTATAGGCAGTGAGGAGGGTGGGTAGTGCAGTGACAGGAAGTGCCCATGCCCAGATACACAGTTATAGGCAGTGGGGAGGGAAGGTAGTGCAGTGACAGGAAGTGCCCATGCCCAGATACACAGTTATAGGCAGTGGGGAGGGAGGGTAGTGCAGTGACAGGAAGTGCCCATGCCCAGATACACAGTTATAGGCAGTGAGGAGGGAGGGTAGTACAGTGACAGGAAGTGCCCATGCCCAGATACACAGTTATAAGCAGTGAGGAGGGAGGGTAGTGCAGTGACAGGAAGTGCAGATTAGAAAGTAATTACCTGCCCCGCTACTATTCCTAAAGCATAGAGGTGGGGCAGGTACCATATTACGTCTGAGATTTTTAAATACCTTAAAACGGGTAAGGAGGGTTTAATAAACTTCGGTTTCATGTTTAATTTGGAAAGGACTTTTATTATACAGCTTTTTTATATCAGGGTGACAGGTTCCCTTTAATGGCTAATTAAAATTACCAGGTGCTTCGAGTAGTAAGGTATACAAAGAAATGACACAGGGGTACCTTTATGCAATATCATCTATTACATATCTCAGCAGTAAATTAGGTATTATAGTGTTCAATCTGGAAAATGCCTAATAACACTGCATGAAGCTTCTAGTTTACTTGGGATTTTACGGCTTGTAGCCCTTGGGCCTTCTCTTGCTC
The DNA here is from genome assembly GCF_000004195.4 of Xenopus tropicalis. NCBI lineage: Eukaryota > Metazoa > Chordata > Amphibia > Anura > Pipidae > Xenopus > Xenopus tropicalis. The sequence goes on from NC_030684.2 coordinate 113,078,691, forward strand.
TCCTAATAACTTAGTGCGGTTTCTTGGCATTGAATCAGAGCAGCGAGTTACTGTTTATGAAGTGAGAAAGAGCATTTCTTTAGTGGTAAATCAGAGCCAGCCATCAGTATACAGAGACCAACTCATGTGGTAAGAGGTTTTCCCTTGGTTAGAGCTATATCACACGTACGGGCCAAGAGAGTATCCCGCTGTGAGTGTGGTGAGACTAACACAGTGCATGCCTTTAATCCATGTATTCCCCTGCCTCTCCGACATCATCAGCACCATGAATAGTACAATTCTATTCTCCCATTCTTTTGTAATAGGCACGAGTATTGAAACTGTTTTATTTCAAATCTTTTCATTACAAAATCTGAACAAGCAGCTACTTTATCTCTAAGCAAGAAATGGGAGAATGTTCTTTCTATTTAAGCCTCCATGACTTTCATTATGGTCTATATTTTTATCTTGCAAACCACATGAACCTCCCCCCTTTTATTTAACAACGTCATAGAGCTGTCTACATCTCAAAAAGTAAAGGCCGTTTAATGGATTAACATATAAGTGAAACAAGATGTTCTGATAGTTCGGCTTTCAAGTCTGCTGGTGTAGAAGTCTCTATAGCTTCATATGTGTAAGTTAAACAAAATATCTGGCATCCCTTATATGTTGGTCCATTAAAATAATCGCAATCTTCAGCATTCTGGACCTTTTGTGTTTTTCTCCTCGGTAACTGGAACTGCTGTCTCAACAAATCTTTTGTAGATCATCAACCTCCAGAGATTTCTGGCTTCTACCAACTTAAACATTATTTCATCTCTAGAGGTTAATCTATCAAACATAATAGACACATTGCAGATATGTTAGAATATGTCCAAAAAGGATTTCCATCTGTATTTGCCAATCATCCTTCTTATATGTAAAGGAGCCAAATGAAGCTGTCACGGTTCCTTAAGATGGTTCTGATGTGGAAGTAACAGTATTAATCTAACAGTGCCCTGTAACTTACTGTATATATGTCACTTTACTTGAAGATTTTGCTTTATTGTGATTATGAAGGCGCCAGGCTTCTGCGGGTCATAAAACATGGCTTCTTGAAACAGTAGGAACGAGTTTGAGTTTAGTGATTCAGTTTTTGCTCAAAGGGGTCAGAATTTAAATTATGCTTGGTGGAGTACAAGTAGGGAGGTCATGACATATCCGTGGTTAAAGGGACCCACTGTTAACATGTAGCATGGTCTGGTACATTCACTGCCAGGTAGAAAGCTCTGGTGTACACTGTCGGTATCATCTATATGTTCTACAGGGAGAAAAATAGGTAGGGGCATATATATATATATACTATATGAGTAGAGCGGTCCAGAACCCCAAAAAATGGAAGAAGACATTATATAGTGAGAAGTAGTGACCATTTGCACTTCAAGCACATTATATAGTGTTTTAGTTGGTAATGGTAACCTCTCATGCTTCACAAAGGGGGTCCACCCTGAAACCTTGTCCTTCCACAATAACAATTCCAAGGGCTTGCCCTGCTACTTGTACTTGCTTCATTTGCCAGAGTTCTATTGCTTTGTATATGTATTGGGAGGGTGCCGATCCCTCCAGCACTGTGCACAGAGCACACTAACCTTGAAGCGTGAGGGTGTGCGAGTGTGGTCTATTTCCTTTCGTATACCTGCTTCAAACCATGCCACATAAATAATTTATGTGATGTTATATGTTATTGGAGGTACTAAAACTACAGTGGGCAGCTCATGTTTAGATGGTGCCAATGTTCCTGTACCCCACCCCCCTGCACCCTAAATTACCAGTTCCCCATGCTTTTCTGCCAGCCAGAGACAGGCCAAATGCCCCTCCAAGTCAAGCCCCAGCTATCACTTAGTAGCCTGCCCCCCAGTCACCACCCCCTTTCCCATTTGTCACTTTAAGCCCCACATGCCTCTACTGCCTACACCTGCTTCAGACCATGCCAGATACAGTGTTTATGTAATATTAGACATTATTGGAGTACTAACACTGCAGTGGGCAGCTCATTTTTAGATGCAAACTTGCTGCACCCAACTGAACTTTAGTTCAGGTTTTCTGTATGAGACAAACTACACACTATAGCTGTCCAGAAACTTAGTAGCATCCATAGGACAAGTAGGAGAGTAGCTTTTACCCTGCCAAAGATCCATAAAGCTGGGGAGTTTTATATGTAGAAAATGGCTTTTGCTACTGTGCCAGTGGTGTTGCATCCTGAAGCCTTATGTATTCAATTCATCTGGGCACTGTGGGGGAGTGATTGGGGAGCAGGGGAGTTCTGATTGCATTGCTTATACTACATGCTGGGAGTCTCAGACCCCTATCGGGCAGGGGGTACAGCCTTTTGTACAAGAGGTCAGCCTTGATGAAGAACATACTCCATGTTTGAAAAATATAAAATAGCTAATACAAACCACTTATAAATACATGTCGTATTACGTCAGCTACTAAGTAAGGATTTTTATAGCTAGATAAAATCCTCTTGTATTAATATGGGTATCATAAAGGGGAACTTCACCCAAACACAACTTAAGCTACAGATACAAAATATGCAGCCTTTTCATGATTTGTAAAGTAATAATATGGTTTGGAACAGTTACCTAAGCCCCGCCCCCCCTGCCGATATGGCTAACTACTTTGACACTCAAAAAAAAAAAAATGAGTAGTCAACGGTCCTTAGACTGCCTTCAGCCTGCATCCTCCAAATCCCACAATTCTATGCACATGTGATGTCAATAAGGAAAGGAACATCACAGTGCAATGCATTGTGGGTCATGTGGTTTCTGCATGCTGTCTGTAAGCTGTGGAGAAGTTGTTACAATTTGTAACGTCGGTGTTTTAGTCCCTCCTCCTCTGCCAGGATTTCAAATGATGCAGAAAGAGAAGAGCTGTTTTGCAACTGAATAAAAAAATATAAAAATAGTATTTAATCATACTTTTTGAATGTACAGATTACAGTGGTAGGTATATTTGGGGTTTCTGTGTTGTATGTGGCTCTTTCTGCTTAGAGATGATGCTGGACAACCCATTTGAAATCCCTGTGTTGGGTTTTTCTGTTCAGGACATGTAACTTTTTAGTAATCCTCACAGCATGAACCTATTAAATGAGTCTGTCCCCTTCCAAAGGTAACATTTATGCAGGCTAAAGCATGGGGTGAGTGAAACCTGCAGTGTTTGCTAATGCACCTTCTGATGCTTCAAGGCAGCGAGATGTATCATTCTGCCCATTTGTGGCTACGTTAAAAAATGTTGCTTTTTTGGATTTTTGACTTGTTTGTGTATTTGTTTGCAGCTGGAACACCAGAAGACAAGATGCGGTTGTTCCTGATCTATTACATCACGTCTGCCCAGGCCCCTTCCGAGGTACGGTGCAATACTCTTTCACAGAACTTTCCTTTAGCCGTGAAATATTTGGAAATGGTGCACCTGAAACACTCTCAGTGCGGTCGCTATTTATCAGCGAAGCCCTGACAACTCAGAACACACACTTCCTGGCACCTTTTGGATGATTTGATTTTTTTTTCTTCAGTTGGCAAGGAGGCGCTGGCTTGAGAAACAGCGTATGAGGTTTAACCGTAGGGCAGTCCCATGATAGATAGGATGCGGACATTTTCAGATTTATAAGAGTCAATCTAGACTGTCAGTGGAGTAAAACGTGCAGGCCGAATCTCCTACTGATGCATAGTTTGCAGTGTGTGTAAGTGGAAGAGGTTGAATACTTGGAAACATAATTAAATTCCAGAGTTATTAGCTTATGGCAGTCTCTGAGGAGCTTGCTTTCATCTCACTCTAGGTATAGTTTAACTCTTGCTAAGTGCTGTTGTTCCATAGGAAGCCCCTGTCTGTGTTGTGTAACAAGGCCTCACTGTTTTCACATGTTTGTTATTGAAGCCAAACAGGCAGCCTTTGTGCGCTTGGAGTTGAGAAGGGAATATCCATTTCTTCCCAGCTTTTTTCCTTGGGAGGAAATCCTATGGTCTCTTCTGAGGGCTCTTCTCTTTCTGACGCCGACCTCTGATGTGTCACAAGCAGCTTGGTGGCTTCCTGTTTGGCCTGAGCGTGAATGTGAGACAACAGGAGTGTGTCTGGAATTCAGATTGTGGGCTATAGAGAAAAAAACATTTCAGATGTTGCATATTCCTGGCCATTATCATGTCTGGTACATAGGAACTCTCTCCAGCGGTTCTGTACAAAGGAACCATCAGCGATGTGCTAAGGAAAAAATACTGCTCTTCATTTTCCAGATTGAGTCACAAATGCCCCAGCAGTATAAGTGTGGTTTTTGTGTGTTTGTACCACATTGGCAGTGGTCAAAAACAGCAACCATGTAACAATATTAGCATTAAAGGAAGTGGTTTGTTCTGACTTTGTATTATAAACAAAGACCAAGAGACCATTGTCTGACTTGGAGGAGATGCTAATAGCCCCCGGGTTAAATTATAGGTGATGATGTTTGATATAATTGCTTTTCATTGAGCTCACATTATTGGGGTCGGTCTCCTTTAAGTTAACCTTTAGTATGTAGAACAGGGATCCTCAAACTAAGGACCGCAGGCAAGATCCGGCCCCCCCAAGGTAACTTATCCGGCCATTGCTGCGTCCTCAGTCCTGGCTACTACTTGTCTGCCTCATCGTGGTGACATGACACAAGGATGCAGCAGGGAGGAAGAGGATGGAGTGGGAGGACACAGCAGGGAGTAGGGAGCTGAAGGAAACACTGGTGAGCGGGCCGTAGTTTGAGGATGCAGCAGGGAGAAGGAAGGGGGGGGGTTCGTAGTTTGAGGACTATAGTTTGGCCCCCTAACAGTCTGAGGGACCATGAACTGGCCCCCTGTTTAAAAAGTTTGAGGACCCCTGTTATAGAATGACCAGTTTTTAGCAACTTTTCAATCGGCCTTCCTTTTTCTATTTTGTATAGTTTCTGAATTATTTACCTCCTTCATCTAAATCTTGTCAGCTTTTAAATAGGGGTCACTGACCCCGGCAGGCAAAAAAATATTGCTCTGTGAGGCTACAGTTTTGACGTTTTTCTTACTTATCTTTTTATTTAGGCCCCCTCCTATTCATATTCCTGTCTCATTTTAACCACTGGCTGGTTACTAGGATAATTTAGTCCATAGTAACAACACAGCTGCAGAAATTCCAAACTGTATAGTTGCTGCACAAAAAGCTAAAACTACAAATTAAATAATAAAGACCTACCTATAAACCTAAATATTTGATACGATATATTTTGTCAATGCAGATTTTATTTTTATTGTTCTTCCTTTCCTCTTTCTTTTCTATCTCCCCTTCCCTCTGAGCCCTTCTCCTTCCTTATTTCCTACTTCAGCAATCTACAGAATTGCGACAATCTTTAACTTATTAAAAAATACAAATAAAGAGTTAAAAAATACTTTAATATGTTAATGTATGATATCTTTATCTCTGGTTTCACCAGGGTGGCCATTAGTTCCCCAACATTGCTTTCATAGGGTTTTATTCATGATATTGACAATGGTGGAGATAAATGTTGGTGACATCACTTGACTTCAAAGGATTTTAAAAGAAAATGGATTTATTACAAAATGCCTGCATATTATCCTTCCCTCCCAGAAAATTAGATCTCTCCATAATAGATGAAATAAGTTGCATATGCCCTGTGAGTACATAGTAGAATCTTGCACTGATACTCATATGGGTTATTTCTTGGGATATAAATGATCTTTTGGTTAAGTTTGCATTTAGAACGTATAATTTGCCTTTAAAATACTTTATATTGTTTTCAGTGACATCTAAGCTTTCCCCAGTACCGATTATATTCTGTTGTATTAGCTGCTATTGTCATGAGACACTGCATTTTTAACCTATTCTCAAACCACAAACAAACCTTTAGATGCAGGATATTATTGTGTATTTCAACTTCTTCATAGTAGTAGAAATGGAGAAACATTGGGAGTGATGTTCTAATGGTTTCTGCCCTGTTCTGTTTCATTCTAGGTGGACCTTGAGCAGTATCGCAAAGCTCTGGAAGATGCAGGCTGCAGTTTGGCACCATTAAATTATATAAAGCAGTGGAAGTAAGACCACGAGTATTTTTTCTGCATTTCTGCAATGATTGGTACTTGGCCCTGTTATCCCAACTAGTATAGTAATATTGATTCCATGCTGTATATTGGGATTGATCTGTACTCATGTCAAATAATTGTATCTGTCAGGGCAATTCTCAGACATCTGCTATCATTAAACTAAAATATGGTTGTCAGAGACCAAGGTCACTACACTGATTTTCTGACAAAGTCTTCTACAATTTGGCCATATACCCAGATGGCCACAGCTTATGGATGGTAAATTGATCTAAAAAAGTATTCAAGTTAGCTAATGCCCATTGCCATACTTTCCAATCATGTGTTCAGAACCAAATGCATCATTCTAAATGGGTTGAAACATGAGTAGGGATCATAAACCATCTCTTTAACAGCTGATCCTTGTGCCAACTCACCCCAGGGCCTGCCTTATAGGGTGTACAGTAAGTGATTTCCTTGTCTTGTCATTTATACAGAGCTTTTGCCAAGATGGCTTCTGCACCTGCCAGTTATGGGATTGGAGCTGCAAAATCCAAAGGGTAAGAGGAATGTGACTCCCTGGTCTTTGCTAGAGAACACGGATACTGTGACTGTATGCCAGTTGTGCATCTGTGAACTTGCTTGGAGTCCTGGGAAAACAGAACTTCCACATTGTCATGATAACTCCTCATTACAGTTATGTTACCCATCATGGCTTCCTCATACACACACACATCTTTTGGGCTGTGTACTTTACCTGAGTAACTAAATACTTGAAGCAGCTTCCCCCACAGTACTCACTATTGCCCTTTTGACTGCCATTGAAGCCAGTTGCAGGCAGTTAGGTAATATGAAATTTAAATATCAAAACTGTAATATGAGACCTATCCCCACTTATTTAGAATAATGTCTTTATAAGTACACTGGTTCAATTCTTGGCACCATTGACATGCCTGTGTAACCATCTTGTTTTTGTTATCTTCCAGCTTGCTTTCCCGGGTCATGAATACAGGCTCACAGTTTGTGATGGAAGGAGTGAAAAACCTGGTTCTAAAGCAGCAGGTACAGAACCTCAAGGATAAGCTGCCATTGCTGTAGATACAAACCACCTTGAACAGACATCTACTAGGTTGGAGTGGTGTCAGGCTGCCATCTCGATATTCCATACATATGTGCTATTGTAATTTACTTTAGCTTTGACACATGTGCAGGAGCCACAGATAAGACTAAAATACAAAGCAAAGCCAGATCAGCGTAAATATTATGGGGGCAATTTATAAATCTGCAGATGAGAATGTAAATAGAAAAAATGCTGTATATTGACAAACAGCTGCACTGCCCCTGTAACATCTTTAGCACCCCTAACCTCTGTTATATGGGAGATAATGCTGTAGTTATGGAACCCAAAGGCAAATATGTCTGCATTCTCTGTCTGATAATGCCCTGCACATCTGTATCCTTGACAGTTCTTCAGCTTGGTGATTTGTTTTGGTTAATCTTTACTCTGGAGGGGGAAAAAGACATATATGACCCTTATTCAACTATGCACCATGTTTCTTTTTACATTATGTAAATATGCCACATTTTACCTTGTTAAATACAGAAAAGTCTGTCACATCTGATTATGTACCTTCATAAATAGGCCCCAAATGTGGAATGTTATATAGTGGCCTTAGCAAATTTTCAATTGGTCTTCATTTTTTATTATAGCTCTTGAATTGTGTCTCCCATTTCTGACTGACCCCAGCAGCCAAAGAAACTATTGCTCTGAGGCTCCAATTTTATTATTATTGTTAATTTCTATTACTTATCTTTCTATTTAAGCCCTCCTCTATTCATATTCCTGTCTCACTTTCAAACTCCTACCTGGTTGCTAGGTTAAATTGGACCCTAGCAACCAGATAGGTGCTAAAATTCCAAACTAGAGATGTGCTAAACAAAAATGCTAAACAATTTAGTTTTAGTTTTGTTCCATTTCTATCTATGACTTTTCCAGAGTCTACCTGGGTTATCTATGGCCATTAAACTCATAGGTAACAGAGATTCCCCTTTGCAGAAGCAATTGCTCATTAAAGCTGCCTCTGTTTTAGTGTGTTTGTGAGCCCTATTGCAAGGGATGGGTTAATCTAGGCACCTTCCCCTCCCACCTAGTTCCCCTATCCTGTTTGTTTTGGACACTCAAAACAAGAAGCTTTGTGAATGTGCTTGGACACTTGATACAAACCCTGGGCACAGAACTTTCTGTCACACATCATGCTGAGCCAACCGATAATAAATATGTAATAAAATGTCAGCTGTTTATGCTGAACTGTGACACTGTTTGGGCTGTGGGAAGGAGGCTGGGGATGCATATATTTGCTTCTTTTACTATCGGTTTGTGTTCTGGGTGAGGAGAAGCTGTGTGTGCTGAATAACCAGTCACTCAGTTCCTAACCTTCTATGCATATACTCCATTATATATACAAAATCTAACACATGTCTGTTTCTCTTAGAATCTGCCAGTTACCAGGATCCTTGACAGTTTAATGGAAGTAAAGTCTAATCCGGTAAGAAGACTATATGAAGTATATTTGGGTGTTAAGCAGTACTGCTCATGGCTACTGAACCTGGTCCAAGCTCTCCCTTTGGCTTACCCCAGTAATTGGTTAAGAAGATTTCAGTTCATACTTACCACATTTATGTGGCTTTATCAGGTCTTACAGCAGCCCCATCTGTATAGAAGCCACAGGTTGCCAGTCCAGGCCTAGGCTTGATAGGCCCTTCAGACCTAGCATAGGTGTTTTTGGTTAGGAGATGTAGCATTACAGCTATTCTAGGTGGCTATTCTAAATTATATTTTGCGCTGGTCACACCACTTCAAAAACAAACTCTTGAGTCAGAGTTGATCAGATGACCCCTGCCTGCTTACTCTGCCTTTCCTGGATAGATTACATACACTGTAAACTTCTTTTTAAGAATCACCCTCTCTTGACCAATACCCTAGAAGTCTAACAATCCAACATTGCTGTTGGCTTATTGATGAACAACAGTGTGGGTGATACACCTACTGTATCATGGCTCCATGATCCCTAGAGCAACACTAGAAAAACAGCATGCATTTACTTTTGGGTTTCTTAAACACTTTAGAACTTTCCTTCTTAAAAATGTGGTTTCAAAGCCTCCCATGGGCAGCTTCTGATGTAGCAGAATCCAAGAGCTGAACTATAAGATTGTAACTAAATAGTATTACACACCATGCAAATTACATAGAATATTTCCCAACTACGGTCAACTGTGTTGGCAATGTAATGCAACGACGGGTACCTCCTTGCACATGTATTTTAGGATTACCCTTGTAGTATTGTATCCATTTGGGATACAATACTACAACTCAACTCACATATTGCACGTGGTCCCTGGAGGGCCCACAGAATTTTGGTAACTTCAGTCTCCCACCTCACAGCTACATTGCTAATCCCTAAATAACTGAAATCACAACATGTACCAGACATGAAAGAATGGCTGGCAAAAGTTAAAGAGCTGCGATGTTTCAAAGAACACTCTGCTGTTACAGATAAGCAGACCAAAACTGATTCTGCCCAATGGGTGACATGATTACTCTAGAAGGAAATGATTATAAAAATGTAATTGCATAGGATTGCTGTATTCAGGTATTAGAAGTTGAGTCCCATACTTCCGTAATATTACTCTACCGTCTATCCCCACTCCTTTTCTCAATAAGGTTCATGTTCTGTCTTTTACTGATACTATGAGACATTATCACTGAAATCCGAAGGTTTGTACTAAAATATTTTCTGTTTCACGCACATAGGAAATGGTACCTGTCACTTGCTCTGCTTGCTGAGACCCTCTGAGATACCTACCATGTATATTCTCTGTTTTATAAATAAATATAGGTCTCAGAGGGTTTCCATGTTTTTGTAAGCTGTCTCTTTTCCCTTCTGACTGCTTGTGTTTATTTTTTTTTTATTTGCTACAAACGAAATATGAATTTATGTGTTTTGGAAAAAACGCAGCTTCCAACCAAACCCCCTCCAAAAAGATTCTCCATCTGCCAAAATTCATGAAAGGAAGCCTCTCGGGTGCTCTGTCTGTGTTCTACTTCTGGTCAGAGTATCCTAGGGCTGTGTGCTTTGCAATACACTTAAATCGTACATACAATGTGTTACAACTGTTAAATCTTTTTGCTGCAGCTCTAAAATCAACATAAGGGCTACCCAAGTCTTTTAACAAACCATAAAATAGTTGCCCGCTTAGAAAAATGCTAGATACACTGTGCACTTTGGATTGAAGTAGTTGGGTTTGTGAAAGATTTTATATTTTGGGGTTGCCAACTTCTATAGTGTTATGGCCTCTGCTATGCAATATATTAATTTACATCAACATAGTATAGCTACAGTGTGTCATGATAGCACGTGGCACAGTAGGGAATTTTAGAGGTTCCAATGCATTAGTAGGGTTCAAAGGCATTTCATTAAAAAGCTATCCTCTACTGAGATGCCATGAGGCAGTGTTATGCATTATATGGAACTATACAGGTTAGGGGTAAGAATTCAACCGTCTCACTCTAACTGGCCTTCAGTCCACTGCCTACATCAAATGTTTAGGCACCCATTAAAGAGGGGGATATGATTTCTAGAATTTGGGGAGCTGTTTACTAGAGTAAGAAGGGCAATAAGAGAAACATTCAGTATGGTTTTGAATTGCAGTTGCGCTCCTTAGTAAATCCAATCAAAGATAGGTAAAGCTGGCCACATATAAATCTGTTTTATAATTTTGTTTAACCTGCCTGCTGAGCATTTGATCATGTGGGATTTGGCTACATGTGGGAGTGTTATAAATGCTTTGATATACTCATTTGGCCTGAAGGACTAATAATCCAATTACATGGTAGAGCCCATAAAAAGATTACACAAAGTTGCAAAAGACAGCAGTTTTTAGACATGTATTCAGGCCCTATATTGAGTTGACCTTAGAACTTGGACCCTCACCCAGTTCTTCAGGCCTATAGGAAGAAAAGCCCTATAGTTTTAAAACCAGTGGAGTTTGATTAAGAGACATGAGGTCATGTTTAAACATGTTGTAAGTCTGGAGGTTGGTTTTATTCTCCATTTTTCCAGTTTGTGTGATCTGCTCTTTGACTGTCCCACAGGAGACTGACGACTACAGATACTTTGACCCCAAGATGCTACGGGGAAATGACAGGTGATTCTTCCACTCTACTCTGTTCTTGGTGCTCCAGTTTTCAGAACTTTCCTTGAGCTCAAAAAAATATTCTCAACATTCATTAAAATCCCTCTCACTGCTAGGCTTGTGCACAACATACAGCATGGCTATGGCACGTAATAGTACCAATCAGACCCACAGATCACTGCCCATTATCAACAATTATGGCAAGTAGAACGACTACAAAAAATATAAAGGGACCCGAAAGTTTCACCCACAAAACCCACTCTGGGAGCTACTTCTGTTGCATGCTGTTGTTTTCAGAGGGAAGCAGTCTCCTGCCATGTTGATTACCATTATGTGTTGCTGGGGTCGGTACACACTTTGTGTACCATAGAGGTGACGGTAAAGGAAAGCTGCTATTATTGGTCTTGCATTTGGAAGGGGATCTATGTTAGTTTTATTGTTAGAGGCTAGCCAAATATTGACATATAAATATAATATTCAATTATACCTGACCACGCATTTGTTATTCTTTATTGCAGCTCTGTCCCAAGAAACAAGAATCCTTTCCAAGAGGTAAGGAGTGTAACAAAAAGCTTTCCAGTAATCTTTGCCCCATTTTTTAACTAAAACGCTGCGCATCCCACAAAGACCTGAAGGGAGTATTATTATTATTGGACAGCTGGTTGGACACAGATCTGACATATTTGAATCTAGTATTTTTCCTGTGTTTGGTCTTTAGCTTTCCTACTGTACATTGCTCTAGGGTCTGTATTTTTTAACCATTTAGCATTCCAGAAGCAGAACTGTTGAATAGATCAGGATATTATTGTAATGTGTACAATATTCAGGGAACAGATCTTTGTGTTGTCTCTATGCTGCTCTTTTACAATATTCTTTCTGTTCAGTAAAATAAAGGGAGATTTCTGATTTCTTTCTCCCTTCAGGCTATTGTGTTTGTTGTAGGAGGTGGAAACTACATTGAGTACCAGAACTTAGTAGACTACATAAAGGTATCAGTATTTTTCTGTCTTTTGATATCCCTGTTACTCTTCTCCTACTCTCCTGTATTCATTCATTCATTTTTTTTTTCATTTCTTTTTCTGCCCCTCTTTCGTACTCCTCTTTTTATATCATTCTGCTTTTCTACATTCGCCTTCTGAACTTCATTACCTTCCTCCATCTGCTCTAGACTTAACATTCATACACTATTCCTGAAACATACAGCAGTTATTGTGCCAGGGCCATGTTTAGCTTTCTGCTAAACCTTCAGCACCCAGAAGGTGACATCACATGATGCACGGTACAGTAAAATCTGTGAGAAGCAGTGGCCATTAGCACTCTGCTTACATTGTGTACATTGAGAGACAGTGGGTATTGGCACCCCAAGCACATTAGATACAGTGAGAGGTAAAGGGGACACGCCAAGTGTATGAAATTCAATGAAAGACACTGGTATACTAAGTAAATTATATACAACTTAGAGCACTAAGGCTGATGCCACAGATGTAGTATTCTCGGCCTGCGGATAAACCAGCCCAGGAATCCGCCCTTCACTGTTGGCCGAATGCAGGCACACAGAGCAGATTTTATTGTCAAAACACATGATTATGCATTTTGTGCTGAAATCCCCTCTGTGTGCCTGCATTGGGCCCAACACAAGTGGCTCTAGGTGCAGACACAGAAGAGCACTGATTCAAGCCTAGGGGCAGATTCTCAGCCTGCATTTATCTGTGGTTGAGGATCCACCACAGGTGGCTTTAACCTATCAGTGCACCTAATCCTGTCACACTTAAATGAAGATATAGTTTATTACTTATGTTAGATAATACAGAAAAGTACTTACTGGAATTAAATCAAGTTCTGTAGGAAAACTACACTTTTTTACAAAGAATGTAAAACACGCCACATTCTAGATCTTGAAGATAGAACTGATGGCTCAAGTAATACGTAATTTTCAATATATTTTGAAAACATGTTGGCACTTTAGGCTCATGCCACACGCGGCGTAGGGCTGATTTTTTTCGGCAAGCGGAAAAACGCTTGACGAAAATTCAGCCCTACGCCTGCTACTTGTGCCTGCACCCGAATGAATGGAATACGCTCGGGTGCAGGCACATGTAGCCGATATACGCATGAAAACGCGAGATAATGCAAAGTCTCGCGTTTTCATTCGGGTGCAGGCACAAGTAGCAGGCGTAGGGCTGAATTTTCGGCAAGCGTTTTTCCGCTTGCGAAAAAATCAGCCCTACGCCGCATGTGGCATCAGCCTTATATCACTGGCCCTGTGATTCTGTCACTTCTAATTAAAGGGGAAATTCACCTAAATTAACTTCTAGTATGATGTAGAATGCTATTCTGAGACAATTTGCAATTGCAATTGTCTTCATTTTTTATTATTTGCAGTTATTGAATTATTTAGCTTTTTGTGCGGCAGCTCTCCAGTAAGAAATTTCAGCAGCTGTCTGGTTGCTAGAGCCTGATTTAACCTAGAAACCAGGCAGTGGTTTGAAAGAGAGACAGGAATATGAATAAAGGAGGGCCTAAATAGAAAACTGGTAACAGTCAAAAGAGAAAAGCAAATAATTCAAAAACTATAAAAAATGAAAGCCTATTGAAAAGTAAGAATAATGTGACATGGCCTGCTTGATAAAGAAAGGGTTAGAGACCTCATAGTAGTAAATAAAGAGAACTGTTTGTCACACCCACTTGACACTTCTGTTTATTATCTCCTAGACCAAGCAAGGAAAGCACATTCTGTATGGATGCACAGAACTATTTAATGCTACACAGTTTGTGAAGCAGGTGAGACGTATTAACATCATTTAGCATGTGTTTAATTTGGCCTTTAGTGGTACATCATAGTTATACAGCTATGGGATCCGTTATCCAGAAACCCATTATGCAGGAAGGTCTGAATTACACTCCGAAGGCTGTCTTCCTATATAGTAATATAGGTTTTCTAAAGACATTCATCTAGCAGGTTCAGCATTCCACAGAGCCACTTAATACAGTTGATAAGAACATTAAATACATTTTCCTATCAAATTTGTCTCAAAGTTGGGGGGGTTGGAAATTCCAAAGGTAGAATGTAATTTTGTCTGGTAGCAGTAAAGTATGGGATGTATTGTCTGGAATGCTTTAGGCACCATGCCTAAATATACAATTTAGTCTTCGGCTTGTTATATACAGTATATATATATATATATATATATATATAGTATAATAAGCTGTATATATACATGCATATATATATATGGCCAGCATGTTATCACTCACATCAGTCCCCATCCCAGTGTAGGTTGCAATTTAAGGTCCATATCATATTCACACAACATAGTAGATCTCATTGCGTAATGAGCACAGCAAATAGCAGGAAAGTGACTTGGTGAAATCTTCTGTGTATGGTGGGCTGAGAGTAAGGATACATAATAAATCCTACCCAGCTTCCCCTCTGGGAGGCCATGTCTCCTGACTAATTTAATTGCAGTGGGTGTGTTGGAGGAATAACCAATTATACACGTAAAACCATAATCCATATTTTATCCAGTTGGACAGCACTTTTGAAAGTTTTTCCAAAACTGTTGAGGCAGAAGAAATGAAATCTATCAATATGTGGTCATTAAAACTAAAGTGGCTTGGAAATTAGCATTTATTAAAGTTAGTAGAGGCCAAAGGGAAATGTTTATAGAATTAAGAGTTCCTTTTTGCTGGATATCTTTACCCCTGCCAAAGTATACTAATGCATTTTGCCTGATGTCCTATGGTCTGCCAGGGATGTCAGAGATACATATATTTGCTAGGACCTAGCGCTCCATTCTTGTTTAGCTTTTTGCTCTTAGGGTTCCATTCTTCCTGACATACATACCTCTGCTGGGACTCAGGGCTTCATTCTTCTTGAGATACAAATCCATGCAAGGACTTGGGGGTCCATCATTCCTGAGATACATATCCCTGCTGGGGCTTAGGGTTCCATTTTAACTCATGAAAGTGAAAGAATATTTTGCCCAGTGTATTCACGTTATAGGTTCTGTTCACTAAAGACCTTTAAAGTCTGTGTTATGCTTCACTTAAGTTCCTTTAAATACCTCTTTATTTTCTTGTGCTTTTCAAATAAAAATGATAAAATACACTAGGAAATGATGAGTTGTTTTTTTTATCTGAAATGTACCAAGGTACTGAGTGAGGAATAGCAATCCTGATATAGGCTCAGCTGTGCCCAAGATCTCTTTAATACCATTATGAATTTGAAGCATTTAAGCATACATAAAGCAAAAAGGATATCAAAAGAGCCAGATTGGTCAAGAAATTAAACCTGGAAATGTTGCCCCATATGGGGGCACAGTATGGCCACCTTTTGTATCAGAACAATTGGAACTAGGCTCCTCTTCACTCCCTCACTTTTTGAAATGTTCATACCTGCCCAGTCAGCTAACCCAATGATATCTATGATACATACCTATTGGTTGGGATAATCCAGCCAATGTGCACAAACCCAAAATCATGTATGAATATTGGCCAGCTGAAGGCTATAGTAAAAGTACCTTGTGCACAGGGCTAACTACCAGCCCAGAGGATAAGCAGACCTACAAAATAGATTCCCTTTACTCAGTAGGTCTCTAATCTTCATGAGGATAAGGAACTTCTGGAACTACTTTAGTGGTGCTGATTAGTTAAAGGGCTCCTGTAGCACCTGGCCAGATAGCAGTGCATTATTTTAATTATTATTATTTTATTTATTTATTGTATGGTGTATGCATTATATACAAACTGTTTCTGCTGCCTTTTCTGACATTTCGGTCTATGTTTTCTAGCTGTCTCAGTTGGGTCAGAAGTAAGAAGTGGATCCATGGCAATGACTGTGCTCCACTCTAGAACTGTGATCGTGCAGACTTGTGTAAGCCATAGGGGACTTGGCCTAGACTTGCACTGTACCATGAACTCTTCTTGCACAGTGTCAGATATCAGAGGGGGGACCTCTCATCTCAACACTTTTGTATGTCCTGTGGGGCATGATGTACATTACTAAGCAGTGCTTTACAGCTACCACTGCCAACAAAGAAGCTAAGAGACTACCTTACTAATCTCCTTCCTTGTTGGAAGTGTCACTCCCAGGATCATCGGCATTAACTCTGCCTCTGTACAAAGAGGGCTTATTACCAAATAAAAGCAGATAATTGGTTTCATTTTATACAGCTCTGCTTGTGTCTGTATATCTACCTGCTGATCGGTATGTGTTTAAAGACCACTCATAAAGAGCAAATATTCTGACTGTATCCCATGAGAGGTATAATGCTTCTGCTTTATTAGCCCCTGTTCACTGAGCCATATTTAACAGCTATGCCTGGCACCCTGCTGAAGACAAAGCAGTCTATGGCCTTTTCCCCTCTTCTTTGCAGCGGGGGCCAATTGAAAAGGAGTATTGGTGGCACCAATCACTGACATCAGTTTCAGCTTGATTTAAAAAAAAAAAAAAACAGTATAATTTGCAAAAATCTTTTTAGTGACAAGGGACGCTTTTTTTGTAATCTTTTTTTTTTTTATTGTATTTAATTCAAAACAATACGAAACAAGACACATAAAAATAAAAAGAGTTGGCGGGTATACATTGTCTTTTTGTGTGTGGACAGAGTCATAAGCAAATTTACATTAAAAAAGAGAAGCGTAGCCATAAAATAAGGTAAAAGAAATAACGGTCTTAATGGGTCATGTCCTCGAAATCCAAAGAGTCTAGCCTGCTTTGCCAAACCTGGGCAAAATTTTCAGGTATGCTCGTTTGGGTATATGCCAAGCGCTCCAGTGTGCCGTGTTCCCACACAAGGGTTTTCCATATGGCTGTAGTGGTCCCTCGAGAGCCATTTTAGGGTGATACATTTACAGATCTAGTAAGCTGTGTTACAGTGCCCAATAGGCATAGCTTGGGGAATGTGTGCACTGAGATCGTAGTGTCCTCTGCAAATCTTGGCCCAGAATGAAGCAATTACTTGGCAGTCCCATATGATTGACATTTAGGGCGGGGCTGCTCATTCTGGGACTATTGTCTGAGATTTCACATCCCTTTAAAGGGGACCTGTTAACCAGACATAAAAAGCTGTATGTTAAAAGTCCTTTTCAAATTAAAGATTAAACCCAAATTATTTTTTTAATTAAAACATCCATACCTGTTCAAAAAAAAAAACAAAAAACTAATTTAGAAAGCTCAGCTGTCAGTCATTTACTTTTACTTTCCATTCAGCACTTCCTAGATGTCACTGCACTCCTCTCCCCTTTAAGTGTCACACACTGTGGAATCTGTGAAAATGGCACCAAAATCCCCCCATGCTGTTCTGTATATTTTAAGATTCTGGGTTCTGTTTTCCCCTAAAAATGTGTTGCACAGCAACAGCTAATTAGAATTAGCGCTAATAATCACTAGGGGTGCATAACAAATTGGCATGGTTATACCTTTCCTTCTCCTTATTTTGGGTGTCAGTCTACCAGTATTTTTACTTACCTGCCCCCTCGGCTAAGAGATTAGGTTCAACTTTGAGCCTTGCCTCCCTTTTTTGCCACTGGATACAGAGGGTGGGAGATGCTTATGGGCTTCAGTAGTAACGTACCTTCCCCCCAGTAAGTTCATGACACTCCTCCAAATTTATAACATTCTCAAACTTGTGGGTTACTTGTAAAAGACCTGGGTCCAGTTCAAGCCAGGTACCATCTGTAAGGGGTTTGTATGTTTTTCCCCTGAGGTTTCTGTACTCTGGTTTCCTTCCATACTCCAGGACAGATAAGTGGCTCCTGATAAAAATTGGCTGATTGTGATAAGGTGTTAAGGTCCCCATACACGGGCCGATTCTAGCTGCCGATATCGGTCCTTTAGACCGATTCGGCAGCTAATCGGCCCGTGTATGGGCACTACCGATGGGCCTGCCCGACCGATATCTAGCCTGAAATCGGCCAGATATCGATCGGGCAGGTTAAAAATCCTAGTCGGATCGGGGACCGCATCGGCTCGTTGATGCGGTCCCGAACCAACTTTGCCTATACCCGTTGTTATAATTCGATCGTTTGGCCCCAGGGCCTGGATTCTCCCGATATCGCCCACCCATAGGTGGATCTGAAAGTGTATGGGCACCTTAAAATCCACTAGGGCAGGGACTGATGTTTAATCTCTGTAACGTTCTGTGGAATAAGTTGGAGACCCATTAAAGAGCAGTTGAGTGCTGTAGAACAGAATTATAGTGCCAGTGACACATTTATAGCAGTTGTCACAGCTGATGCTGGGTTTTTCTGAATATAAATTGGCTCCATTTAGTATGATGTGGCACGTTGCCCTGTACTGTGACACTAATGGCTGCTGCAGACTTTGACTGGGATTCACAATAGGCCCTGGCATTACAACTACACAGAGGCCCAAAAAGCAAACCATCAGCCAAATAAATAGTAACTGTCTATGGCATCTTACAGCAGCCCCTCTGGCATTTGCAGATATCACAGATTGCCAGTCCGGGCCTGGACTGCCGTGCTCAGTCTGGATCTTCTCTGTTGTTTGAAAGATTTGGCCATTAGGTTAGCAAGTCATATTAAGAATAAGGCAGGTTTTTGGCAAAGTAGCATCTGGCCACTTGTACCCTGACCATTTATTTTTCATTGGGGTTTGCCAGTGACCCAGGCAACCAAAGGGCTAATAATTAGCTAGGGCCTCCACCCATGGGGCCACAAATAAGTAGTATGGGTCCCTGTGATTCCTGAAAGAGCCTGGGAAGCCTGGGGAATAGACTAGGATACCCTAGTTAGTGAGAAACGTTAGAGTTATGGGTACTGGATAAATATTTGATGCCTGCCAGAATCAGGCAAACAGTTGATGCTTTTTAAAAGTAACTTGTTAAATGGAGCCTATCATCTTAAAAAAGATTCAAATAATGTTCAAACCAATTAAAATAATGTCCAGTGTTTAAGAAATAAGATCTGTTTTGAAAAAGTGGTTTATATTGTTCAAAACACACAGATATGTCGTTTTTATATATGTATGGGGATATATTACATTCTGCTTCTTTCTCTTCACAAGACCCAATCCATCTGCATAGCAGAAAATGACCCACAATCAGTGGCTCTTATCTAAAGCAATAATTCTCACTTTAAAGCCAGGGAAGATAAGAATAGGGACACTATAGTAATATGCTTTTGACAATCAAATGAAATTTTCCGAGTCATTACATTAATGTGTTTTTGAGAAGAGGTGAAGCATTTGGCTTACATGGGACTACTCTAAACCCAAACACTGAATGGTGGTTGATGCATTTCAATAAACTGCTTTGTTTCCGAGGCTGGAAGTGTCTTCCTTATAACGAGTATTTACATTTAGTTTGCTGAGGTTCTAGCCAAGCACATTAGTTCAGGAACATTTCATCTCTAAAGAACATTGTGTTAGAAATCCTACAGAAGAATTAAACAAATCAGATCTTGTTCCTGACCAAAGACTATTTTCAGATACCAGACACCCTTAGATCTTCATTAATTGAAAACGAATTAGGCTGAAGCTTTCAACGGATTAAACTCTGGCTTGTTATGCAACTTAAGGTGAATTGTAGCTGAGTGGCTGGGTGACAGAGGGTGAAGCATGACTGGAACTCTGGACATCAGGTACAAGGGGCTTTAAGATGGTAAATCTTAAGAGCATCTTCCCTGCTTGACTGATCCATAGGGAGAGGGATCAAGCACTCATCCTGCTGTAAAGCCAAATACTGCCCTTTCTAGTAAAACCAGAACTTGGTATTCCTCCAAATAGTGCTGATGTACAGAGAATAATCATGGATGGGTTGTTGATGGACAGCTCCTCTCTACTGCCAAACAGCTCAAGTGGGGCCAGAGTATTGGAGGAAGGAGAGACAGCTATAGGTGCCTACCTGCTCCTGCTCGGTGAGAGATATTTATCTACTGTACTTTGAAGAATATATTTTGCCTTTTCAATTTTAGAGGTAGATATAGGGGTAATTCAGAGTTAGAGTGGCCATACACTTGCCAATTCGCCTTGTAATCCAGGCTAAAGAAGGGGTACTGTATACGTTGCATATATAGGCATGGCCACTTTCCACTGTTCCGTTCATTACACTAGGGGGTATATTTATCATGCTGTGTAAAAAGTGGAGTAAAACATCACCGGTGATGTTGCACATAGCAGCCAATCAGATGCTTTGCTTTGATTTTCTAACTGTTGAAATCTAATTGCTGACTGGTTGCTCTGGGCAACATCACCAGTAATGCTTTACTCCACTAGACAATCTCTATTAAACTAGGAGATGGGGTTGTGCAGTAATGTGCTACTAACTGGTCCTGGCACATAATGACAGTTATTAGTTTGATGACATAAAATGTATTTCTTTCCTGTCCATGCAAAAAGCTTTTTAACCAGAAGTCTTGGTATTAGTGCTGCATGTTATCATGTCTGTTTTTAATCTGTCATCTATACAAAGACTACATATTTTTGCCCAAAAACCCTTCTAGATAAATTGCAGGCATATTATGCTTTTTAAAAACAGTGGCAAATTGTTGAACGTGTAGGCTAAAGGAACATTATGTGCAAATGCGTTTAGGGTATGTTCTTTTGCTGGTGTAACTGATTCTTTAGAAAAGAATAGGTGCCGGCACTCAACCTGATGCAAATGGGGGACAAGGCCCTTGTGGTTATTCAGTCACACAACCACAACGTTTTGGTGGGGTCGCTAATAAAGAGGCCCGGCTGTGCTTGTGTACATTTTCTTGTAACAGATTCTTTAACCATTAGCACTGGGACAGTTGCAGTCATTGTTCTAACAAAAGCAGAATGGTTAAAGCTGATTTGTTGCTATGGGTTACTGCACTTAAGTAAATATGCAGCATAAAGCTTACTAACTTAGGCCAATCTGCTCCTGCCACCCCATCTTATGTGGGAACTGCCAGTCCACATGGGTGGATTTTGGTACAGAAACCCCAAGCTATGTATTTTGTGCACACAAAGGGGGGAGCTGATTGGCCTCTTCGCTGTGTGGGTGGATTTTGGCGGCATGGTGCATCATTGCATGACATTTCATTTTAGTGCAAGTCAACTTTTCACCGTGGTCTTCTGATTTGGGGATAGACTTGCAAGGTTTTTGCCCAAAGGCAACATTTTAATGGAACTAAAAGCAATTCAGCCTTTGATAAATCTGCCTCTGAGTGTTACTTTCTTACCTGCAACATTTGCTTACAAACCTGGTGGGAAGCTGCTGCCATGAGCAGAGCCATTTTAATTAGGGATCCACTGTTTTGGGGTTTGGCCTAACCCTGAATCCTTTGTAAAAGATTTGGCCACATACTGAACCAAATCCTTATTTGCATAGTAGGCCATGGAAGGGTTAAAGACAACTGCACGCTTCGCATGTGGTTAAAAATGTTCTACTTCTCCATTTATATGATACAAAGTCATGTGACACGTGGATCTGATGAATCCGAATCCTGCTACAATTGGCGAATCTTGCCCAAGTTCTGGATTCGCTGCATCCCTAATCTTAATAAATGAGCAAAAGAGGCAATTGGCCAGGGCCGACCAGGACTGGGGCCATCAAAACCATTCAAATGCTATAGCATTTGACTGAAGAAACCCCCTAAACCCCCCTAAAATGGCAGAAACCACATTTTAGTCAACTGGAAGACACATTTACTGTACTTTTTAGAATATATGTTCCCTGAGGATTTTGTAAAATAAAAGTGTGGAGTTTGTGAATATGATTTATCTGCCCACATGTTGCTCACAGTTCTGCACACCTGGAGCTCATCATTATTTATTCATTTCTTGTCTTCGTATATTCAAGTTCTCCTTATTAAGAGTAGTCATTTTCTAATTATCTTGGTATAGCTCTGGGGGCCCACCAGTGAGATTGCTGACCTGTGCCGACTAGTACCTTAAAGCGGTAAAACGCCACTCCTGGTACCTTTTAAGAGCTGAAATTTTTAAATCAGAATTTCAGCTATTTTGATGCAGCCTCCCCTTGACCTGTGCTGAAGCCCCAAATGGTAGGCTCAGGGGGGACAAGGCAGGACATCATTGGAAAGTCCACCTCAGGCTTATAGGGGGTGCAGAATTGCCTCTGGCTCCTGGCTTACTGATTGGCTGCATTATGTGTCACCGACACTGCACATTAGTCAGGTTCCTCTAGAATCCCATATGATTGGCTAGACATTGTAACCTACACAAACGCGCTTCTGCTTCATTTCCTACTCAACTATCTCTTCCTAAACAACCCAACCATCAGTCCTACTGTTAGCTGGAGGTTTCCAGTACTTGATGACTTTATGAACTCGGCTCTGTTTAACCATGGCAAACAAATGTAACCCCACAAACCTTCCTGCACTTCCTTGTTGCATATCTGCCTGTATAATAATCAGAAGACTGATGTATTTATGAAGACTTAGGGGTATACTTATCATGCTGTGTAAAAAGTGGAGTAAAACATCACCGGTGATGTTTCTCATAGCAGCCAATCAGATGCTTTGCTTTGATTTTCCAGCTGTTTAAATCTAATTGCTGATTGGTTGCCCTGGGCAACATCACTGGTAATGCTTCACTCCACTTTTTACACAGTATGATAAATATACCCCTTTAGACATTTCCAGTGATTCTCTAATAGAGAACAGAGCATGGTGGACATGTGGTTGCTATTGAATCCATCTTCCCCAAACCACTGAACCCCATAACAGGACAAGAAACCTACTGCTCTGTCGCCAGTAATATTATATCCCTCCAAGAATACTCCTTGTGTGCTACAGTGTTTTATTTATTACAGGGTAGGCAAGCCATGCACCTCCCTGGGGTTTGAACTATTTTATCCTTTCCTCATTACTTTACATTTGCTTTCCTTTCCATTGTGTATATGTGAGGCTTGTGCTTCCATACGCTATCTGTTATTCTTGGCTCTGCATTTGATTAAACTTCCTGGTCTGGCCCTGTCCTGCCATTTATCTTATGCTATGTTTTGGTCCTTCTGCCTAATTACCAGTGATTTATTTTTTTCAATACTCTATGGCCCCTGTGGTTTTGTTTCCTTGATTCCTCTCCATTGCCTGACCCTTTCAGTTTTCAGGCTTTGTTTAATGTTTAGTTATAACTTGCAGTCATCAGCACCTCATTCCTAGCACTATGGTGCATAGCATGTTTCGATCTTACCAACACCCTGTAGCCTCCAGATTTCCCTTCCTATGGGTAGCAATACAAGTCGCTTGCGCAAGGTAACTTGTTCTCCAATTATTAAGAAATGTTCCATAATGGTAACCTGCCTATACAGGTATGGGATCTGTTATCTGGAAACCTGTTATTCAGAAAGCTCCGAATTATGGAAAGACTCAGTTTTAATTTTTTTCTCTGTAATCATAAAACAGTATCTTGTACTTCAGGCCAGCTAAGATATTAATAGTCCATATTGGAGGCAAAACAATCCTATTTGGTTTATTTAATGTTTAAATGATTTTTAGTAGACTTTAGATATGGAGATCCAAATTACAAAAAGACCTCTTATCCAGAAAACCCCAGGTCCCAAGCATTCTGGATAACGGGTCCAATACCTGTACAAATAGTGATTAAAATGCCCCATATACCCTTGCCTTTTATCAGTAAAGTGGCTTCTACATTAGTGCCTACTTGTTATCTCTGCTAATTATCACATCATCTGGTCTTCATATATGCACCAATATCTATGGCCATGTAACATGACTTCTGTACAAAGTAATATGCTTTTATTCTATGCATTACTGCTATTGACAATGGGTCCATTGAAAAGTGTAGTGGGGTGGTTAATTAGCGTAGTAGTGGTAGTTTTACGGTATATAACAATGTCTACAAAATGGATTTATTGGGAATGTGCCCTACTTGGACTTGTAGTTGTTGTTGGAAGTAACCCATGTCTGGGAATAGCCTGAGCTTTACTTTCACTTCCTTTGTATGTGTTAATTGTTAGGGGAAGAAAATTAATGTTATATGTGTGAATGTAAAAGAGAAGTGATCCCAAGCAGTCTGGAACAACGTACGCATAAACGTACTGGCAAGCCGATTCCAACCATTGTGTTATCCAATTGCTTGAAAGGTAACATATTGAGAGAAATGTGAGTGAAAGAAACAGCAGAGTGGACAAGACATGGAAAGGATGACTGAATGGCTGCATTGTGTAGGACCTCATGGCTTCCACAAATACTGTAGTGACTGGGGCAGTGCATGTAAGGACTGGCATAGCCCAGCAGGGAAATATATACAGGGGTTTATTATTATCAGAAGAAATAAGCAGGCAAAAATACAAGGGGTTTATTGGAGAAATGGAAGTGCAACAGATCTGGCCAACTTTACTACAAACCTGCAAGAAAAAGGTGATTGACCAATGACCATTCCCTGCACCCATGTTTTAGCAGTTTATTCTGTGCAAGAGACTGACAGAAGAAAAGTAAAAATATTAACTTCAAGAGAGAGTAGAAATGTTTTACGTGACACTGGATTCTATAAAAATGAGTTTAAAGGGTTATAAAATGAGGTAAACCCAGGGCCAAGTCAGCAGGAAAAAAACTGAACAATAGTGAGAGTCCCCTTTCTGCTTTGCATATAAAGATACAGAAACCACAGCAGATATAGAGGCAATGCACCACTGAAATTGTGCAGCCACTAGCAATGTACAACATGGCTGCCATTGCCTATTACAGTCCCCCATGGTATTGGGAAATCAACTTGGTGGTAGAGGATTTGGCTTTAGATGCCCAGCAAAGCACTAGACTGTCCATTTTGTTGCTGCTAGAAACAAACATTGGGGACAAAGTGACCTCCAAATGTTCCAGCTACATACTCTGCACACTCAGAGTTGGGCATGGGGGTGACACCTAAGTGTATTGCAAATATGTTGGTAAAGGATTTGTAAAGTGGTGCCCCGTAGCTTCTTAAATATTGATACTCTATACACCATCATCACAACACAGGGGACTTGAGAAGTGAATCGAGGTTTATAAGTCATTGCACTTCATTAATAGTCACCAGTACATCTTCTTTAAAGGAAATTGCCACATTAATTCCCCAACAATTGACATAAACCAGAACAAGGTATCCCAGGACAGTGGGCCCCAGCCTGCTGCATACTTCAGGGATGCTGTACTCCACAGACTTTCAGCACAGGTTTAGCCTTGCATTTAAAGTACTGGACCCTACTTAACCTAGTAGTTCTTTCACTGGATCCCTGTCCCTTTCACTGGGTCCCTGTCCCTTTCACTGGGTCCCTGTCCCTTTCACTGGGTCCCTGTCCCTTTCACTGGGTCCCTGTCCCTTTCACTGGGGCTCTGGGCCCTCTGTTATAGACAGGGTCTGAGAACTGTGTCACATGTTCAGACTATTGAAACACAGGCCAATAAGATATTATAAAACATGAAACTAAAGGACCAGTGCACCATAACAATAACTCAGAGTTGTCCACACAACATGTGGCATCATGATTTTTTTCTCTGCGCTTGCAAAAGTGCCAGGAATGGCCAAAAACTCCCAATGAACCACAACTAAGCAGTTATTCTACGTTGGTGCTTTATTCCTATTTTTTGTGTTATGTGAAGATCCTTGAATGGATAACAGTGACGAATTATCTAGAAAAGAGTAAACCAGGGCATTGGGGTGTGTCATATTGACTTATAATACATAAGAGCCATGAATATCCTGTAATTTATATCCTTATAAATGATGCTTAATGATGTCATCAGTTATAATTGGTGCTTAGTGATGTCAATTCTGTCACGCGACTGAAACTTGTGTAATATAATAAAATAATGTTAGGGATATTAGAAGTCACCTTGAAGTTCCATGACCTGTATAAAAGCACTTGGCCTTCACTCTTCATGAAAATTCTTATAATATCCTTATAAGTGTAGACTCCATTTTAATCAATCAAATCAAACCTTTAACAATAATTCCCTTTTTCTCTGTAATAATAAAACAGTAGCTGTACTTGAGCCCAACTAAGAGATAATTAATCCTTATTGGGGGCAGAACAGCCCTATTGGGTTTATTGAATGTTTAAATTATTTTTTAGAAGACAAAATATGGAGATCCAAATTACAGAAAGACCCCTTATCTGGAATACCCCAGGTTCTGTGCATTCTGGCTAACAGGTCCCACACCTGTATTTCACAATAGGGTTACATTATTCACTATATTCCATAGGCCAGAGGAGTTCAGATCTCTTGTACTTCCCATTGCTCTTTTTGCTGACATTGTACAGTGCAATAGGCGCCAGTGTCTGCTTTAACTGTGACTTCTTCATCCCTTTCCCTGTCTCATTT
Source organism: Xenopus tropicalis (assembly GCF_000004195.4). Lineage (NCBI taxonomy): Eukaryota > Metazoa > Chordata > Amphibia > Anura > Pipidae > Xenopus > Xenopus tropicalis. Next base: position 113,105,201 of record NC_030684.2, read on the forward strand.
GTCTAAACGTAAGTTAAGCAGCATTACTACAAAACATAAAATGTATCTATATGAAAGTTTACTACCCATTGCCCTATTATTCCAAACCTCACTATAGTGAACCAACATTTATTATGATTTCATAAAATTGTATCATTTAGTGCAATGCGCTACCACCCTTATACCCTGTAATAAAACGAATAAAAAGGACCAAGCCAATGATGATACCTTCCATACTTCCTTTCCTTCGTCCCACTGCCCGCATTATTTTCCTCAAACTTTAATGATGAAGAGTGTAAGTGCTTTAGCTAAACATGTCACTGGCTGCATTGCCCTTTGCTACTTACCTCCTCATAGCAGCTAATCAGATTAGTCTGGCACAGCCGATCCTTCGGAAAACACCATGCGCTTACTCCCTGTAATCTGATTAGCTATAATTCATTCCTGAAGGGAGTCTGTTAAAGGGACATACACCCTATTTATAGACAGATTCTGGTTAATAAGTTGAATATGAAGATGTAGCTCATTGATCACATACTTTTCTTTGCATCAATGAGAGAGTCTAAATTGGGCAGTTCAGACAAAATGATAAACCTGCCATTTTACTATCCCCTATACCTGAGTCTGATCTTATTTGTTGACTTGAAGACTGGCAGTTTCTGAGGTCCTCCAACAAACATTTATTGGAAAAGGTTTCTAAAGAGTTTGGACTCCACCAGACCATGGTCAAGCAGATCACATGTCATTTAGTGGCACACTTTGCAAGTCATGGTAAACTTATACTTATTTTAATGTCCTCTTACCACACACCCTCGTTTTAGGGTTTTCTGACTACACATCTGCATGACATTCGTCAGGTGAGCCCAGCACAGAATGGCTCATGTGTGTGACTAACAGACCCATAACCGATTCTCCTCACATCTTGCCCTTCACCAGGATCCTCCTTATCACACTTGATCCTGCACCTAGACTCAGTCCCTGGCTTGAGGGCTCATACAGCCCAGCTTTCTCTGCTTCTTCTTTATGAAGTTTTGTCTGCACAAAAACCCAGTGTACTGTCAAACAGAGTCTCCTATAGGCTGCCAGCCTACATAGGGGCTACCAAATAGCCAATCCTTATTTGGCACCCTCAGGTACATTTTTTTATACCTGTGTTGCTCCCTAACACTTTTTCCATTTGAATGTAGGTGGCGAGTAGAAAAGGTTGGGGATCCGAAGTCAGCAAAATGCCTGTCATAGTGGCCAGAGTGGGAACTGCATGCTGTCATGGAGGACATGGCCAAAATATCAGTAAAACTATAAAATAAAATATGTATAAAACTACAATATGGCAGAATAAATACTTTTTACTTAGTGTGATATGGCAGTAACAGAAACTCAAGATGTTCCTCTCTGTCAGATTGCTATATAAATGTGTTTAAATACTATTGATAAATATGGTCCTAACTCTTTCCTTTCACTCTTACCTACTACTTTGTCAAAAAAGCCCACTTGCTTGTGCAGTTCATATTGCTAGCTGATAGCACAGCAAGGTGTTTCATAAACTGCCTATATGGAAAACATCTCCAGTACACATATGTTTTAATAATTGTATTTTAAGTGGATGGTACCGTGCATTTGAGACCTTCTTACTCTCCCCAGGTTGGCTTTCTTGGTTGGGCAATGGAGCCGTTATCTGTCTCATGTGCAAGCGGCGGCGCTTACTAGATTCCCATGACCTTCTCACGTTAAACCTTGCTGTGTCGGATGCAGGAATTTCCATCTTTGGCTACTCCCGAGGGATTGTGGAGCTGTTCCATGGTCTGGGCAAAGATGGATTCCTGGCCAACAACTTATGGACATGCCAAGTAAGCACAGCAAGATAAGGCATTACTCACTGTAGAGGGATACTGAGTTGGATACTGAGTTATACCTCTCTCCATTCTTTTATTTTAAAGATAATGAATGTCTTTGTGAGCTGGCTAGATAAATGCTTTTGAGAAATATTCCAACATTTGACCATTAATCCTTCCTTGTCAGACAGTGGTGTAGGTGCTACTATAGATCTGCAAGGTTCTCATACATTATCCAATATGGGAAAAGGGTTTCAGATACATTTTAGAAGAAATCTTCAAAGCTCGAAGGTCAGTATTTATAAATACATATAGATTGCATATATTTACTGTTCATTTACTTGATAGATTATAGGCAGACTGGCTTCAGCCTAGTAACCCATGGCATCAAGATGTTTGCTTTGAATTTTATGTAGGTGGGTATAGGTTTTGCTCAACTGCTCATTTCTGGCAGTCATTGGTGATTTTTTACACAAAACTGCATCAGAAATTCACTGTGACAAAAAAATTGGTGAAAAAAAAATGGCCATTGACTTTAATGTATTTCGAATAAGAAAAATGTGTTGCACATGTCACATAAAAATATTTGTTGACTAAAATGTCACGCAGTAGGAGTGAAAAAAATGCCTATTGACTTTAATGGATTTGGAGTGAGTTAAAAAAAAAAAGTCCTGTGCATAAGAAAATATGTTGCCCATGGACTTCACTGCATTTTGCAAATTTTTTATCAGTTTTGCAAATTGTTCAGCCAAGCGAAACCCCACTTGCTGGAAGGGGTGGTTGGTGCCAGAAGAGCCTTGGGTGGAGGTAGACATTAGTAGGAGGAGTCAGTATCAGGAAAGATTGGTAATAGCTCGCTCTAGGAATGAAAGACACGATCAGGGTAGTTAGTAGAGCAGCCAGAGACTCCAACAAGGAGGCCAGGAGGGCTAGTACCCAACATAGGGACTCAAGTGTTCTGAAACACTGGAGACTAGTTTATCTGTAAGTGAGTACTACCTCTCGATGTTGAAAATACTATGCCTGTGTAACATCATCAAGTGCCTGAAGTATTTATGAAGTGAATGTAAATTGTGGAAGTAAATTGCACCAGGTCACTAACAGCTCATTTTTGGTTAGTTGCTATGGATGATAAACTTAGAGAAGCTTTGCCTGTTGTTGCTCAAGATCTCTTTTTGCACTATTGCAAGCCCTAGAGGGTAAACCATGCACATTCACCAATGTAGCATTTGGATGGAGTATTCAATAAAAAGAGCTATCATGCTTCCCTGCTCCACTTTCACCTTGGAGAATGCTAACTAAATGTGGTTGTGCATAACAATAAATCCTATTAACCGCTTTGGCAGGAATCCTGCATGATCTGTTCTGAATTTCATTCTCACTTAATTAGGTTGGTGGTTTTTTAATCCTACTGTTTGGTCTGATGAGTATTAGCACCCTGACAGCAATCAGTCTTCTGCGATATATAAAGGGATGCCAGCCACACAAAGGTAGGGGACATAAATATACTGTATATACATATATATGATCAAAATCAGTGACCAAATATCTGCCTGGTATTTTTGTACATATACACATACTGTATAGATATATACAGACACACATTGTACATGGTCCCAGTAAAATCTATGAGAAATGTTTCTATAAAAGGTTATATTCATCTATACAAAGCAAGATTGCCTATATAAGTAAAAAGAAAGAAAGCAGTATACCCGCTTGTTCAGCATGTGCAAAATGAATAGCACTAAACATATCTTTTGCTTGTTGGTTTAATCATGAAAAATCTTTGGTTTCTGTTATTTCTAGACCTAAACAGGTCCAACAGGGAAACTGAAGCCACTCTATCTTTGATACATGGGACGTAGATAATTGGATTTCCAGTATGTAAGCCCTTTTCTTCAGCCTTTATAGGGCATAACTACAAAGGAAGCAGACCCTGTGGCTGCAGGGGGGCCCAGAAGTATAGGGGACCCCATAAGGCCCTAGCTTATAAACAGTTTCAATAAATATTGGTAAAACAGATACTTGGGGGGCTGAAAATGAATTTGCTGTGGGGCCCTCCACTGCAGCCTTTGTTATGTGTTTTGTTAGCTGGAGTTCATTACTTGTGATCTAGCAATTTATCAACCTCGTAAGGACCAAACATGGAGTAGCTTCAGTTTCCCCGTTTGCCCCTTTTAGCACAAGTAATAACAGAGACCATAGATTTGGCATGATTAAAACAATAGGCAAAAAGTATGTTCAGCACAATCCCTGTTCATTGCACTTATGCGGGAGGAGGGGTATACTGTCCTTTTACTTAAATAAAAGCATTTATTGTTCTTGAAAAAATTGCTGGAATGTATTTTAATCTATGAGACCAACTGTGATGGGGTATTAATGTTATCTTATTTAAACTCCTGCATCTTTCATGATAACGCCATTCTTTCTTCAGCCCACATGGTAGACCAACGGCATGTAACCATGGCAATCGTTTTCATATGGATTTCATCTATTTTTTGGTCTGGATCCCCAGTACTGGGCTGGGGCAGCTTTACAGGTAAGTGTCTCTCACAGGATCAATTGAGGGATACAACATTATTTAAGAGTGTAACTAAATACTTTTGGTATTACAAATTTGGTAGGGACCCTTTCCTTACTGCTCCTTTACAACTACTCTATGTAACCAATGACCAATAATATCTTACTCCCACCCACATTCACCTATATAATGGGGTGTGAAATTATCCTTGTAGCCTACAGTTATTTTGGGGGTGTGGGGTTGGCACAACCTTTCGTTCGCGGCTTGTTCTGTACGCCAAGAATCTTGGAGGTGATAATTATGGCCATAATGTAACATTTTCCTAAGGGATTTCATCACTGGGTAAAAATGGCTCCTTGTGTCTCCTTAACAAGAATTCTGCATAATACGATTGCTCAATCCACTCCGCTGGTGCATGTTGTGCTGAAAGGTTTCTGTTGACACTGAAGTACAAGGAGTGCTCCAAGATTTCAAAATTAACAAAGGGGGACATGGGGAAATGAGTATAATATGTTGTGTGAGCTGTATATGAAGATATTCTAGGCAAGGGAAGCTGTCATCAGCAGGAGAATTATAAACAAAAGCATGGTTATTTTATATCCCTTACTGATTTACTGTGTATGCTTTTAATCATACTTCATGATACGTATATGTCATAGGTAGAAGCCTGCCACGCAAGCATAGGGTCTTAGCATATTGAAACACTTAGGATTCTAAGAAACCTTGACTTTTGGTGGCATTGATGGCACTGCCTTGGGAGTTCTTCCTGTTCCTCCAAGCACATTAAGGCTGCTATCAGAAGGGAACTTGAACTGACATTCCTAGGCCAATGGGAATTCCAACGCACAAATAGGGTACGCCTACACCAGGATAGAGAACGCCTCCTCTCAGCCATGTATATTGCTGATCATGTGTATCATCTAATATACCAACATCAACCAATTTTAATCCTATTTAAACATTGCACTTTACTCTAGAATTTATTTTGCTATTGAGTTTTGCAACATTTTGTGATGATGCCATTTTGCTTTACCATATACATATATGTTAAGTAAGCAAACAAACTCTAAGTTGCTGTCACAGGCACCTTATACCTTCATTTTCTATTGCCAATTACAAATTTGATATTTGATAAAATATTTTCTAGTTGCCAAACTGCTGGCAGCCTTCGGGAGATCTGTTTAACATGACTGGGATTACGGCAGCTCGGGGCAGGTTATTTTTGGCAGGCGTACAATATAGGTCAGTTTCAGTGTGATTAGTTGGTGTGTACACAGACATTAAGACAGGGGAATTCTGTGGCGCTACCAGCTGCTACACATTTAATAGTGTTGTGATTTGTGTTGACACAAGTGAAAGTTAGCCTACCTATCTCGGCAGGAGGATGGCACCCACAAAGCGGGGGAATTAGGAAAAGAACACGTCATTCTTTACTCCATGAGGCTGTTTTCCTCTACACAGATCTATTGCCATATAATGCTGGGATTTGGGTTTTATTGGCTCCTCGCTGTGATATGAGTTACAAGGAATTTCAAGTACTTGCATCCTGGAAGAGAAAGAGGAGCTTGTCTTTTAGGCCCTGAATTACTCACTCATTCATCATTGGCTTGTAACATTAGAAATACGTAGTTATTTCATACAGTACAATCTCTGTAGGCCACCCACTGCCACACTTATTGGGGTTAAGCCCCTCTTTGAGGATCAACATTTGTTCAGGCCCCTCCTTAGCTTATAACATGGTTACAGATACAAGTATAGGATCTATAATTCAGAATGCTTGGGACCTGGGGTTTTCCGAATAAGGGTTCCTTCCATAATTTGGCTCTCCATACCTTAGGTCTGCTAAAAATCATTTAAATGTAAAATAAAACCAACAGGATTGTTTAGCCACCAAGATGGATTCATGCAGCTTAGTTACCATAAAGTATAAGGTACTGTTTTATTATTACTGTGAAAATGGTAACGATTTCTTTAAATTTTGCCTACAATGAACACTATGGGAAATGTTCTTCCTGTAATATGGAGCTTTCTGGATAACTGGTGTATCTAGGTCCACCCAAATATCTCCCTTATTAATCTTTAAGTCAGGCTTCCAGGAGTATTTTGGAGACTTCTCGACCTGAACCACTGTCATATTGGTAATAGATTTGAGAGGATAACACATCCCTCAACGCATCCCTCATTTTACACAGTATGTATTTATTGCAACTGATTACAGAAGTGACTGGCTAGCCTACTATTATCTCAGACATCACTGTTAATAAACATATAGTGTGTGTGATTAGCAGTATATTGTGTAGGATTGGGAGTATATTGAGTTATATGTTGCTTGTGAAATACTGGATTTTGTCTCCAGGTGTGAGTCTTTACATATGTGCAGGTTTGTCAAGAATAAGCAACTTCCACAATGGAGGACAGTTAGCACAATTCTCTTCAACAGGGCTGTCCAACTGGAGGCCTGTGTACTAAATGTGGCCCTCATAAAGCTTTTATTTAACTCCTAGACTGCTCAAGAGCCCCACTGACCTCTATGGCTGACAATCATTCTGTTATAATCTGTAATAATATCATTACACAGAAATAGCTGGTAAACACAGCAATATAGGAGGGGTTATATGAACCCAGCCTTTTTTAAATCAAGGTCTCCCAATCTTATCCAATTTAACAACCAGACCACATTTATTGGAGGATCCAGAAAACCCCAGGTCCCAAGCATTCCATATCATAGAACCCATACCTGTATATTATTATTGGGTGAAACAGGATCTGACCAAATCATGCCTTTAACTGTAAACAAATGTGTATGTATGTATATTACATGTTCTACTTCTATTTTATATTTTGGGAGATTTCACACTAATCTAGCAACCAATTTCTAAAAAAGCAATGCAGCCCCAGTCTGCCGGCTCCCAAACCTTTTGTCTCCATGCCATCTGTTCCAACTGCAGGGGGGAAATCTGATTATTAATGGAGTTATCCCAAAAAACAAATCTTTGTTAACAACTCACAGGTACTAGTAATCCTCCCTGGTGGTTTTCTGGATAAGGTATTATTTTTAAATCCTCTCTAGTAGTCAGATACTAAATTGTGCAAAGCTATAATTCCATGCAGGATGCTGCCACTTTGCAAAGTGATTTGAAAAAATTGGAAAACAGGGCAGCAAACTGGAAAATTTTATTCTATTACCAACAAATGTATTTTTTTAGCTGTAATATTGGTGTGTAGGTGCCATCTCAGTGCATTGTGCCTGAGTCTGAGCTTTCAGAAGGAGCCAGCGCTACCCATTAGAACTGCTTTCAGGTAACTTATTGTTTCTCCTACTCCCATGTAACTGGAGGAGTCCCAAGCCGGACTTGGATTTCTTACTATTGAGTGCTATTCTGATACCTACTGGGAGCTGCTATCTTGCTCCCTTCCCATTGTTCTGCTGATCGGCTGATGGGAGGGGTGTGATATCACTCCAACTTGCAGCTCAGCAGTAAAGTGTGACTGAAGTTTATCAGAGCACAGGTCACATGGCTGTGGCACCCTGGGTAATGAAGAATATGGCTAGCCCCATGTGAAATTTTAAAATAAAATAAAAAAAATATGTTTGTGTTTTTGAAAAACAGATTTCAATACAGGATTCTGCTGGAGAAGCTCTATTAACTGATGTGTTTTGAAAAAAAACATATTTTCTTTTAATTCAGAAGGATCTGGGGGATTTTGCAGACAACAAGTTGTCTAATTCCAGGCAGTGTCATTCTGTGGCTACTAAAGCAAATAAAGTGCTGTCTTGTATAAAAAAGGGCATTGACTCAAGGGATGAAAACATAATTTTGCCCCTTTATAGGTCCCTGGTAAGGCCTCACCTTGAGTATGCAGTGCAGTTTTGGGCTCCAGTCCTTAAGAAGGATATTAATGAGCTGGAGAGAGTGCAGTGACTGTAACTAAACTGGTAAAGGGGATGGAAGATTTAAGCTATGAGGTGAGACTGTCGAGGTTGGGGTTGTTTTCTCTGGAAAAAAGGCGCTTGCGAGGGGACATGATTACTCTGTACAAGTACATTAAAGGGGATTATAGGCAGTTGGGGGATGTTCTTTTTTCCCATAAAAACAATCAGCGCACCAGAGGCCCCCCCTTTAGATTAGAGGAACGGAGCTTCCATTTGAAGCAGCGTAGGGGGTTCCTCACGGTGAGGGCAGTGAGGTTGGGGAATGCCCTTCCTAGTGATGTGGTAATGGCAGATTCTGTTAATGCCTATAAGAGGGGCCTGGATGAGTTCTTGAACAATCATAGTATCCAAGGCTATTGCAATACTAATATCTACAGTTAGTATTGATGTATGTGAGTGTATAGATAGGTCAGTATAGGTTTGTGTGTGCTAGGTTTACTTGGAAGGGTTGAACTTGATGGACTCTGGTCTTTTTTCAACCCAACTTAACTATGTCTCTATGTAACTTCAGTCTTTTTAAATAGGGCATGTATTGCCCATAAGGTTTTATTTTGTTACCAGGGTCTTTTCATTTTTTAAATGTTACTTTATGGTGTTAGTAACTAGTAAAATGTGCCAATCAATGTATATTGCAAACTTACTTAGATTTAAATTTCCCTTCATTAGGCATCATTTTTTAGGCGTCATTTGGGTTTAGGTCCCCTGTAAAGAGAGCAGTAGTCAGAAAGCTTGGTAAATTTAGATATCCCTGGGATAGTAAACATTGGAACCGGGGAAAGTTGGTGGGGGCAAGTGCTGTTGCCCATGGCGCCAAAACTCTGCCCTCCCAGCACCAATCACTGATCTTCCACTCTGCCTGTATCAATCTATAAAGCACATGTATAAGTAGGTAGTAGTTCCACAAATAAAATTAAGGTAATTGCAAAAAAAAAACTCAGATCAGGAGCCCAATGCACTAAAAGTATTGGAACCTTAGCCAACCAGTGCAGCCACCATGCTGCAGACCTAATGCCATTGGTATCTTTACTGGGAATAGAAGGACTTGTTATGAAAGTGGTGTTTTATATTTTTGTCAAATCCACAGAAAGCTTCACATACCATCAAAAGTATAAAATCATTGTCTGCATGGCAGTATTTGCTCTTTTAGTTAAACACCAGGGCCGGTTTAAGGTACCAGCAGACCCTGGGCATTGGTGGGCCCCCACTGACCAAGAAATTTGTGAAAGAATAACCCTCAAGCACATCAACATAGTAAGGCAGGCAGTGAATATACGGTCTGCGCTCACTGAAGTAGACATGATGCCCAGGTGTGGCGCCGGGACCAACAGCGATGGGAGCAGAAAAATGACAGAATGTTGATGCCACAAGAAAAATAACAAAGAAATCAATATAAAAACACAATAGAGCTCTTCCAATTGATTAAAATGAGGGGGGGGGGTCTGCCATCTCTGCAGGATGCTACTGCCAAAAGTTATTTCAGATAAAAGTATCCTGGTGGGCCCTGGGCAAATGCCCTTTTTGCCATTTATTAAAATGGCCCTGAAACACATTAGCCATTTGCCTTAATGAGTGAAAAATGCTTTCATCTCTATAAACATATCCAGATCACGACCACTGAAAATGACAGCTTCTTTCCCGAAGAGACACTCTGGAATCAGCCAGCACATGTTCAGGAATAAATATATATATATATAACAGACATCTTTATGCCATCATTATGCCAATTACATGGCTCCCTATGTTTATATCTATTTGTGTTGGGGAGGTTGCTAACATTTTCTTGTTTCTGCTTCACTTTTTGCTCATCTGTTTTCATTATATATTGTTTTCCTTTATGTGAAGTCTGTACTTTGTTTTTGGTTATTAGCAAACAGCAACTACCCCTTGTCTTATCTGTATCTGCCCAATCTGTATCACTTACATGCCCTGCGGCATTAAATTTCTTCCTCGTGCTCTTCTTTTGATATTGCCAAAACATATTCTGTTTCTATTAGAATCCTCAAAGCCTCTGTTTCGTCTTCTTTTTGGTACTCATTACAATTGTTATTAGAAGTTCAAATTGGATCTTCCTTCCTGTAACGTATGATTCAATTTGGACAATATCATCTGAAGAATCTGAGAGTTCAGGTTCCTATTAAATCAGTGTTATGTCAGCTTTCATTTGTCTCAGCGCCTCGGTATGTTCCCGTATTATGTGCTTAGATTCAGAAGAGCATCTCAAGAGATCCTTTCTATTGAGCTAGGGAACTGATCATTTCAAGGCCAAACTAGAACTAAGTTGTTGAATTGATTCTAATTTCCAATCTTTTTTGTGCTTTTCGGGGATTACAAAACAGGGGAAGGGAGTACCCATGCTATTTATGATGACATTTTTACTGCCCTGGTTATTAATGGGATACAAGCAAAGTGATTGCCTTGATTACCTGTTTGGCAGAGTGGACCGTACACCGGCACCTTGGATATGGTGAACATGGAGAACTTTGAAGCCGTTGGGAAGCTAATCTAATCTGTCAGTTTTATCTCAGGTTACCATAAATAAAATCCTTAAAGCAATGCCCAGTGAAACATTTTGAGACCATAAAGTTCGACATAAAATGCTAAGAAACTTACCACCTGTCTAGATAATCTAATTGTAAAAAGAGCAGAGAAACGTTACTTCTCAATGAAAAAAAACCTCCACCCCCAATTTTACAAAAAAAGTGCATGAGATGCACTTTCTGGATAACCTTACTGCAACAATGGGCATAGCTGTCTATTCAATTAGTGATCCATCTTGGCCAGTGATCCCCAACCAGTGGTTTGTAAATAACATGTCACTCTCCAACCCCTTGGATGTTGCTCCCAGTGGCCTCAAAGCAGGTGCTTATTTTTGAATTCCTGGGTTGGAGGCAAGTTTTGGTTGCATATAAAATAGATGTACTGCCAAACAGAGCCTCATGTAGGCTGCCTGTCCACATAGGAGCTACCGAATAGCCAATCACAGCCCTTATTTGGCATCCTCATGAACATTTTCCATGCTTGTGTTGCTCCCCAATTGTTTTCACATTTGAGTGTGGCTCACAGGTAAAAAAGGTTGAGGATCCCTGATTTTTGCTTATTACAGCTATTCTTATACTGTGGGGCAGAACTTAAAATTGGGTCCCTATACTGTTTACAATTGGTCCATATGAACCAAAGGAGATAGGTCATTCATTCTCTCCTCAGACTTGGGTCCCAAGGTGGTATCTTGGATGTAATCTGGGTTATATTAAACAAAGGGTTAGGAAACCCTGTAATATTACTTAGCAATTCAATTCAAAGGAAGAGGCACAACCATTAGAAATGAAAAGTGCCCATTCTTCTGAAGCCCCATCTTATCTATTGAATCTCACTGGACTTTGACTCTGATTTGACATATTAAAGAAAGACGAAACTTATACATAAATCCACTGGTTGCTGCAGAATTCTGTGAATTACTCCCAGGAAAGTCGTCATTGGTTAGATAGATAATAAGTATATAAATAAGCCAGACTACCCTTCTTTATCGCATAACCCTCCTGGGAGGCACTTTGTCGCTCTGTACTGTTATGAAGCAGTCAAGCAGGGATCAGGTTCTCCTTCCATTGTTTTTTTAAGCATCTTCAGTTCTGGTTTCCATTTAACAACGCAGTTACTTAGTTAAGATGATATCTGAAGCTTGGTGATGATGCTTTCCACGATAATGGCTCTGATAATTGAATTTCATTGTTCAACAAAAATGGAAACGTAATTGTAGTATGGCAGTGTGTGCTGTTGTGAGTGTATGTGCTCACACTATAGCAATGTTTATATCGCATCATTCACTGTACTGTATGAATCTTCCTACAGAGCGCAAGTATGGCACGTGTGAGATAGACTGGGTACAAGCTGCCAGTTCCACTGTCTACAAATCTTATGTTATTGGAGTCTTCATATGGGGCTTTGTCCTTCCGGTGTCCATCATGGTCTTCTGCTATGTGTCCATCATCAGGACTGTACATAAAAGCCACAGAAATTCCAGGGGAGGAGAAATAAGTCAGCGCCAGTTAACTATGGAGCGAGACATCACCCGGGTAATCTTACAAACACCTCATTTTCTCATCCTTTCTGACATTGCTAACAGCCCTTGCACCAGTGAAACACTTGAGGCTAAAAGTGCATTTGATCTGTTATACATATAGTAATTTTCCTTTCTCTATTTTATCTTCAGGTGTCATTTGTTATCTGCACAGCATTTTTGCTTGCCTGGTCCCCATATGCTGTAATTTCTATGTGGTCAGCCTGTGGCTACCAGGTCCCAGGCCTCACCGGTGTAGCAGCCACCCTACTTGCCAAATCTGCTAGTTTTTATAACCCCATTATCTACCTTGGGATGAGCCCTAAATTTCGTCAGGAGCTCCGGGCCCTCCTGTGCTGCCTTCGCCAGAGTGGAGATTCTCCTCAAAGCTTTGAGAAGCCAGTGATAACCCATGAACCCAAAATGAAGCAGTGCAACAGTCCAAGCAACTCTTTGGCAGCAAAGATGGAACAACCTGTCTTGGGGGCTCAGGGTATACAGGAGTCTACATTAATTAAAGGCGCTGCAGACTCCTTAACTGTAAATTCTCAGACCTCTGACCCAGTGAAAAATATTGACATTAGCCTGGATTTTCCCATGGAAAGCCATCAAATATAGAGGAACAGTTGGCACAATTTTTTTTATTCAATTTCAGATACACACAGATGTTCTCAGTCTGAAGCGGAGATGTTAGGTAGGCCGGCTGCTAGCTCTTTATGCTTCATACGCTACAGATGCACTGTTGCCACTTAATATAAGATGCAGTCGGCTGAAAAGTGAAACATCAAGCTAACTTCAAGCTCCAAGATAGGAAGGTCTTTTTACTTCCAGGAAAACAACAATATGGGTCTCTGCTGGAAATATATAAACACAATAAGTCTATGTACAATGTATGATCTTAATAAACACACGTCAGGGTTGCATTAACTTGCCAATTATACAGACATTAGTGTATAACAGAGGGAGTAAATGTACCCCTACTTATCCAAAATGCTAAAATCATCAGCCTGCTCCTTTCATCTTTGGGTTTAGCACAGACATGCTGTAGTACTAAGGGCAATGCATTCCCCCCTCTGTCTACTGTATAATAACAAAGAGACATGTCTATTACTTGATCTACACTTAAGGGGCATATTTATTATGCTGTGTAAAAGTAATTCGCCGAAAAAACGGAGTAAAAAGCTGTGTAAAATAAATGGAAAAGATCGCCGTCTGAACACCGGATATTACGCCATTATTTTCCATAAGTTCCGGTGGAAGAAAAAATGTGTAAAAAAATTACGCAGATTTTATGCCGTTTTTACACCATTTTTACACGGCAAAGCTTGGCGATGTGTGGCGAATTGTTTCACCGTTTTTTTACACAGCATAATAAATATGCCCCTAAAATGGGACACTGCTTGTGCCATCTCATCCGTGGTAACAAGATATGTACCTCTTACGCCATTTTATACATTATAAAAGTTTGTTTACCGCTTACTCAATTTCATACACAATAACAGGAGGAATAAGCATTTATAATGGCACACACATCTTATTCCATCTTATACACAATCAGAGGACACTTACCCTTTAATCTTACGCACAATAATATGTCACATTCATCTTCTATCTTATGTCAGGACACATTTATTACTGGACTTGTGCATCTTGATCCAAAAGGACAAATAACTTTTACTCCATGTGATACACACTGCCTTTTTATGCACTGTATCACATTTTATACAAATTTTTATTCTACACAAACTTGACACCTACGGCTTATCCCTATGCTGTATAGAAAATGGACATGCATCTCTTGTTCTTTACTATACTTTGTAACACAGGCATACAGGTATGGGATCTGTTATCTGGAAACCCATTATCCAAAAAACCATCTCCCATAGACTCCGTTTTAATGAAATTAAAGTGCAGTCTGTGGGAGATGGCTTTCTGGAAAAAAACATACTTTGTACTTGATGGGAACTAAGTTGCATGGCTGCATTAATCCATATTAGTGGCAAAGCAATCGTATTGGGTTTAAATGATTTTTTTAGGCAAGATCCAAATTTCAAAAGACCCTTTATCCAGAAAAGATTATAAGATATGCCCAACAACTCACCACAGGGGGAAAGAGGCTCAGGTGCACCTTCCTGAGCGTTCAGCTAGGGGAGTGTTGTATAATGTTGTGTAAACAACAGAGCAGCCAGAGTGCCAAGACCCATCCAACAGCTCCACTGTTGGCTCAGCTTCAACTAGTGGTTGACACAGGACATCGTGCTTAAAGGGTTACACAATATTAATATGAACAAGGCACCAGGGCCAGATGGAAAACACCTCCATTTCTGATATTCTCAGAATTTTTATCTGGTATGGTACCTATGGATTGGAGGAAAGCTAATGTCATTCCTATATTTAAAAAGGGGTTAAGATCTCAGCCTGGCAATTATAGGCCAGTAGGTTTGACATCCATGAAGGTTTGTTAAGGGATCACATTCAAAATTATGTACTGGAGAATGGCATTATGAGCAGTAATCAGCATGGCTTTATGAAGGACAGGTCATGTCAGACCAATTGGATTGCTTATTATGATGAGGTGAGTAAGAAGCTGGACAGTGGGGATGCAGTAGATATCATCTATTTGGATTTTGCCAAAGCATTTGATACCGTTCCCCACAAGCTGAGGTCTGTTTGTCTTAAGTCATTTTGCACATGGATAGGAAACTGGCTACAGGATCGGGTACAGAGGGTGGTTGTTAATGGTACATTCTCTACTTGGAGTAAGGTTCTCAGTGGGGTCCCTCAGGGTTCTGTACTGGGTCCAATTTTGTTTAACTTTTGTTTAATGTATCAGTGTTTGCAGATGACACAAAACTCTGCAGCCCAATCAATTCTATCCAGGATGTGGCACCTTGCAGTGGGATCTTGACCAACTGGCAATCTGGGTGGCTAAGTGGCAGATGAGATTTAATATGAATAAATGTAAGGTCATGCACCTGGGATGTAAAAATATGCAAGCCACTTATACCCTTAAAGGAGAAGGAAAGGCAAAGTCACTTGGGGGTGAAAAAATGCTAGGCACCCCCAAGTGACTTTAATGCTTACCTTGTACCCCAGGCTGATGCCCCTGTTAGGAGGAAAACACACCAGCCTGGGGTAAGGATGGGTTGGTTGGATGGCTTTTTCTATTGAGGAAATACAAGGTTATTGAAGATAGCTTATCAAAAACTTAATACAGGGACTGGTCTGATTGCCATCTTGGTGTCAGGAGGTAATTGTTCCCCCTCTGAATGTTAAGGTACAAGTTAAAATTTAGGTACAGGTGTAACATATAGGTAGAGGGGTAAGGTAAAGGTGTAACATATAGGTACAGATGTAACATATAGGTACAGATGTAACATATAGGTAGAGATGTAACATATAGGTAGAGGGGTAAGGTAAAGGTGTAACATTCAGGTACAGATGTAACATATAGGTACAGGTGTAACGTTTAGGTACAGATGTAACATATAGGTAGAGGTGTAACATTAAGATACAAGTTTAACATTTAGATACAGATGTAACTTATAGGTAGAGGTGTAATGTTAAGGTACAGATGTAACATATAGGTAGAGGTGTAATGTTAAGGTAAAGGTGTAACATTCAGGTACAGGTGTAACACATAGGTACAGGTGTAACGTTTAGGTACAGATGTAACATATAGGTAGAGGTGTAACATTAAGATACAAGTTTAACATTTAGATACAGATGTAACTTATAGGTACAGGTGTAACGTTAAGGTACAGATGTAACATATAGGTAGAAGTGTAACGTTTAGGTACAGATGTAACATATAGGTAGAGGTGTAATGTTAAGGTAAAGGTGTAACATTCAGGTACAGGTGTAACATATAGGTACAGGTGTAACGTTTAGGTACAGGTGTAACATATAGGTAGAGGTGTAACATTAAGATACAAGTTTAACATTCAGGTACAGATGTAACTTATAGGTACAGGTGTAACATTAAGGTAAAGGTGTAACATTCAGGTACAGGTGTAACATTCAGGTACAGATGTAACATATAGGTAGAGGTGTAATGTTAAGGTAAAGGTGTAACATTCAGGTACAGGGGTAACATATAGGTAGAGGTGTAATGTTTAGGTACTGATGTAACATATAGGTAGAGGTGTAATGAAGGTGTAACATTCAGGTACAGGTGTAACATATAGGTAGAGGTGTAACGTTTAGGTACAGATGTAACATATAGGTAGAGGTGTAATGTTAAGGTAAAGGTGTAACATTCAGGTACAGGTGTAACATATAGGTACAGGTGTAACATATAGGTACAGATGTAACATATAGATACAGGTGTAACATTAAGGTAAAGGTGTAACATTCAGGTACAGGTGTAACATATAGGTACAGGTGTAATGTTAAGGTAAAGGTGTAACATTCAGGTACAGATGTAACATATAGGTAGAGGTGTAACATATAGGTAGAGGTGTAACGTTAAGGTAAAGGTGTAACATTCAGGTACACGTGTAACATATAGGTACAGGTGTAACGTTTAGGTAGAGGTGTAACATTAAGATACAAGTTTAACATTTAGGTACAAATGTAACTTATATTTACAGGTGTAACATTAAAGTACAATTTTAACATATAGGTACAGGTGTAACATTTAGGTACAGATGTAACATATAGGTAGAGGTGTAACATTAAGATACAAGTTTAACATTTAGGTACAGATGTAACATTTAGGTACAGGTGTAACATTAAGGTAAGATACTAGTTTAACATTTAGGTCCAAGTGTAACATATAGTTACAGGTGTAACATATAGGTACAGGTGTAACATATAGGTACAGGTGTAACATATAGGTACAGGTGTAATGTTAAGATACTAGTTTAACATTTAGGTACAGGTGTAACATAGGCCCGAAAATGAAATCCGGCCCTAGGTATAGGTGTAATGTTTTGGTATAGGTGTAACATATAGGTACAGGTGTAATGTATAGGTACAAGTATAATGTATAGGTACAGGTGTAATGTATAGGTACAAGTATAATGTATAGGTACAGGTGTAATGTATAGGTACAAGTAAAATGTATAGGTACAGTTGTAACATTTAGGTGCAAGAATAACAGATGTAACATATAGATATAGGTGTAACAAATAGGTACAGGTATAAGGTAAAGGTACAGGTGTAATGTTTAGGTACAAGTATAATGCAAAAATTCCTGAGGATTGCTTCACAGGTGAGATTGACAAAATAAAAAACCATTCTCTTAAACTTAATTAATATATATATACTTTTTTTTTTTTATTGTAAGACCAGATGTAATTGATATTCCTCTCCCCAACCTTTTCCGCCTCAGAGACCAAATTCCAAGGGGAGATTTTAAAATAGCAGCATCATTAAGATAAAAGGTTGGAAAGTTCACCTTAACCCACCACCAGAGCATATGCAAACCTTCCCTCGCTGCATGAATATATATGTTTCTTTGAATTCCCATATGGCTTTTTTTGCACATTTCCAGGCTTCCATGAGAAATACTTTGCTTTTTCTTGCTCTCATTTATCTCTTCTGTGTCAGAAACTGACTCGCTGATGGCGTTCCTACCAATGCTGTGTCAGTGCAGCTGAGACCTACATGCTAGTCGCCAGAGGAGCGTTCAACACAATAAAATAAATAACAGAAGGAATGAATGCAATCATGGAGCTAGATTTGTAGCAGGTCATGTGGATCTGGGCTATTGTTTCTGAATTAGTAATTCCCAGAGGAAATTATCCGAATGCAGTAAGAGCTAAAAAAAATATGTAAATAGAAAGTGCTGTGGGGTTGGGCAGATTGGACATTATCCCTGGGGTCCTTGCAACCTGGGGTCTTGGGGGCCAAGTACACAAAAAAGGACATATTATAATGTGCAACACTACATATGTTTTTAAATGCATTATTTATGTGCATTTCCTACAAGTAAAGGATGTTGACCGACAGCCCCAGCCCCTCAAATATGTCCCCAATCTTACAGGAAAACTATAACCCTGAACAATGTATGTATGTATGTATATCTTTATTTATAAAGCGCTACTTATGTACGCAGCGCTGTACAGTAGAATACATTAATACAGACAGGGTTATTTAGATAATAATAGATAAATACAAAGTATAACAATAAATACAAATAAATAAAATATATAGTTGCAATAAGTTAAGAGTCAAAGACACAAGAGGATGGAGGTCTCTGCCCTGTAGAGCTTACAATCTATATGTAGGTCTATATATACAAAATATTGCATAAAACAGCTTATTTGTAAAACCATGCATTATTGTCCTCAGTTAAAAAATGAAATAATGCTGTTTGGTAGAGAGGAATAAAGTAAAACGTAACTTGAAAAAAAACGTAATTTAAGAAATGAAGAAACATGGTGCCAGTGTTTAGCTGTTATTTTGCTGCTGCAGAGAACAGGCAATAACAGGGGTGTATATGACTAAATAGGACAATATCAAACAGTTGACCCATCGCCTGATAACCCTGAAGAGTATGGCCACCTTAGCTTAGTAACATGTCTTCTTCATCAGTTGTTGATTTGTTAGTGAACAGGGAAAAACGAATGTTACCAGGGCCGCTGCTGGCCTAATGGGTGCCCTAAGCAGAAATTTACTTTTGTGCCCCCTCCCCCAAATATTACGGAAGTAAAAATAAATAGTTTTTATTGGAGCAGCTGGGATGGTGCCCCCCTGGGAGTTGGTGCCCTATGCAGACTGAGTACTCTGCTTATAGGGAGCGGCGGCCCTGAATGTTACCAGGTAACGCCGGTGCGGTAAAGTAATAAAAGCTTCAGAGTTTGCTCCAGTTGTAGAAAGCCTTTAAAACCAATTGAAAGCTCTGCTGACTGAATCCACACAAGTGACCCATTCTGCGACCTGCCAGACCCAGAGTTATTTAAATGAATTAATATGCAGGGATTTTAAAAAGAACTTTTCCATGAGCTTCCTCAGCAGCCGCGGACTTTTTTTTGTTCTTTTCAGGCGGTCTGTTTTTATAGCTGTTTCTTCTAACATTTCAGTCTCTCCCATCCTCTCAGTAGTTGTATTGTTTTCATGGGGAATGCAAATCTTATTATGACTTTTCCATTATGACTTTTCCTCTAAATTCTTTTCGGACTCTAAATGCAATTCTCGCAGAAGGCCTCTTGCACATAAATCACCAAATATGATAGTTTAATATTAAATGTTCATTTTCCTTCTTTTATACTTGTCACCCAGAAACGAGTAAAATAATAAGATTCTGGTTGTCCACTTGTCTATGGGTAAAAGTAATTCATGGGTGTCAATATCAGGTGTCCTAGTAAAGAGCTAATATGGTGACACTGATCTTATGTCTTTATAACCAACATCATTTTGAATTGCTACTTTATACTGGAAATGGTATGAATGCAGCCAAATCGCTTTAACAGGCTTTATCAGCAATATGTCTTTCCTGGCCATCTGTAACTCCACTTGGTAGAAGAATGCAAGTCTGCATGGACCTGTGCCACTATCTGTGAGATACATAGATAATATGAGACATCATGTCACATTAGTTAAAGTGCTTATTCTTTTGTAGATTCTGCTTCCCCCGGAAAGAAGGGTGCATATCACTATTCTGGGAGCCTTTAGCCTTGTCTAATGGTATGAGCACCCCTGCATATGCCAGTCCCACAAGGAAAGGACTTCTGTCTAACACCTCATTGCTACACATTAGGAAGCCATAACTGTCAGCTCCTCCTCATGTTTTGAAGGGCAACAGAATCCCCATTATTCTAAATAGAGATATGCACTCTTTCCTCAACTGCATTGCTACTTAAATTCCAGCATTCTGAAAATTCTAACACATGCAGGTTCCTTGGGGTTTGGAGTTATTGAAAGATAAAGGGTTATCCTTTCCTGCCCCCCAAACATTACTGCTTTGTACTTTGCAAAGTAAAAATAAATGTATCAGTCAGTATGGAAAACACCATTTACATTCTAACATTCCAGGAAATAATCTTTCAGCATGATATTTTTGGGCTAATGAATTCTGTATCGTGAGCTAGTAAGGGCAGTAGTACTCAGGGAGACAAGGAAATATAGTAAATAAGTGGAAGACAAGAACAAGAATAGACAAAATAAGCAGGTAATGAGCAAGAAATGGAATCAAGAGAAGGCTGCAGTATACCCAGTACAGGACTACAACATTTGTGTACATTTAGGGGCAGATTTAGTAAAGTGTGAGATTAGAGCTCATCACAGTAAAATTCTACCACTCTCTATTCATTTCTATGGGATTTAATGGGTAAGAGCTAGAAATGAATAAAGGGCAGTGGAATTTTACTATGGTGAGCTCTAATTTCACACTTTTCTAAATCTTCCCCAAAGCATCTTCCTATTCCTTCTGGTAATGTGCTGCTCTGCTGAAACGTTGTCTCAAACTTACACAGAATTGGAAAATATTGGATACTGATCTGATTTTCCGCAATGGTTTCAACTTTTGTTGGTTGTTATCCAATCAGAACAGTTTTCTTAAGATGTTAGGCTTGGTAGAGACTTATGTTTACATTTTGGTATAGCTAGAAGCAGCTGGGGCCCCATAGCAATACCCTTTTAGGTCCCCTAAACATTAGTAATAAGGCATTTAAAAACAAAAAATATAAACTGCTCCTCAGTCAGTGCCCATCAGGTCCCCTTACACTTCCTAATTCGGGACTCATTACTCTTCCTAATCCCTCAGTCTCAGGGTATATTTCTTCTATAGTAATATACCTATCTAATTCAAATCTACTATAAACTTACACCTCCTTTACTGTCATGATGAGAAGTCCAGTGCTGTATCCAATCTATCAAAAGTAAATCCAATCATATTTCATAAGGTATACTTATTTTTTTTTGATTGTTGGTTAAAGCAAGGAATTATTTGTATTCTACAAATAAATAATATCGAGGTTGTATATTTTTAGAATGTTATTACCCTCCAGTGAAACAGTGATGTCCAACATTCCTTGCAGTGGGCGGTTAATATGTGCCAGATGCATGAAGCTTGTTCTACTCATTTAACATTGAACATTTATCTGCTCCTTCTAGGTTTAGGCCAGAGTTATATAGATGATTATATCATGCAATCAGATCTGTGATGGAGCTCTTAAGTAAGCTGGGTGTTATAAAAGTTCCTTGGGGTGCCACATCTGGCCTCCAGTTGGACAGCCTTACTCTAACTCCTTGAAAGGGCTGATGATCAAAGATGTTGTCACTGAAGAAGTTACATACATACATACATACATACCTGAGGAACATTCCCACTGCCATCTTCTTGTTCAGCAATAATTGGCGATGAATAAGTAATTCCAGAAGTACAGCCTGCGTATTTTTTTTAAAGAACCAGTAACACCAGTTTTTTTTTTTAAACTTAATTCCCTCCAAAACAGTTATAATGATAGGTAAGGCTTACTTCCCCTTGGGTTTTTAAAAAAAATCTTCATCTTGATTTTGACTTGCAAAGTGACCCACAGGATAAAGGCGAAAGGGAGGGCAGCTTGAATTTCTCTGTGCACTGAACCGAAAGTAAGCGTAAATGTATGTTTCTATTCTTTTGGACAGCTATGGGGGTAATGATGTGAGCATATATTTAAGCTGCAGACACTGAAAAAGAGCTTAGGTGTTTTAGGTCATCTGTGCGAAGCTGACTTCCAGTTCAGCACACAGAGGAATTCAAACTGCCATAGCCATTTGGCATGTCTTTCTCCTATGGTGTACTTTGCAAGTCAGATTTTCAAGCTGAAGATTTTAAAGAATCCAAGGGGAAATAAGCCTTACCTATCATTATAGCTGTTTTGGGGGGAATTAATTATAAAAAAAATGGTTTTACTGTTTCTTTAAATCATATGATTTATGGTAAGTCCTGAAAGTTACCTGGCTCCAGCTGATAGTGTTTGAAAATCTGCCAGTACTCTTTACTGAGTGCTAGTCAGACTTGAGGGCACATAGCAGTGTTTCAGAAAGCTGAGTGTGCCATGATATTACACAGACCAAAGACAATAGAGCAATTGGGCAGCAGTCCCTTGGAGGGCCATATCTCACCTCCAGTTGGACAGCCAGGCTATTGTTGTTTATTTATGAAAATGTCATCACACAATTACTAATTTATATTAATCCTATTTAGTATTTATCTGCCTTATTTTTCTAAGACCTGTCAACCTTTCCCACATTCTTTGAATATGGTCCAAATAATGTGAAATATCCTGCAGATTGAATTTGACTGATGAAGCTTTAAATCACCATGAGGTCAAAAAGGATGATACTCATTGATGGCAAAACCCTGTCATGTTACCTGCAGGTCCTGTCACACAGCCCTAAGAAATGTCACCCAACTGATGATTCTGCATGTATCCTGAAATGGTATTTTTATTTACCATTGTCCTTAGAGTGATAAACACACAGTGAATGCAGTTAAAAACCCACAAGTTGAAAGATGAAACTGAATTCTTTTAAAAATTAATCAGCTACTGTAAGAAATGAGTCACATTCTTGACTAACGCCCAAGGCAATGCATCACCAGAGGAGCATGAAGATCAGATTCAGCTTAAAAAACTTTTGGATACAGCACATCGGACTGTAGTTACTTCCCAATCAACTAGCAGTATCAATTATCAGTCCATGGCTATGTCTGGGTGGTTTTAGGCAGGTATGGTGTAAAGTCATTGATCTGTAGACGATCTGAAGCTTCTAAGAGCCTGAGAGAACCTCATTAAAGAACAATAGGCATGTACCATAGCCATCATGTTTGGATTTGGTGAATGTTCAGTCCTCCATAACGGATTCTGCGAAACATGAATCAAATCCAAACTGTAATGTGCAAACTGATGCATTCGATTGTCCAGAGCTTTAAAGGAACAGTTAAGTGTAAAAACACAAAATAAAATGATTTCAAATATAGTTAGTTAAGCAAAAATGTAATCTCTAAAGGCTGGAGTGAACTGATATCTAACATAATAGCCAGAACACTACTTCCTGCTTTCCGCTCTCTAACCTCTTCGTCAGCAACTTTATGGGGGTCCATATAGGACATAACAGTTCAGTTAGTTTGTGAGCACACAGGTCAGACTCAAAAGCAAACTACTAAACAGTTATGTCCAATATGCCCCCCCCCCCTAATTTGGCTATCATGTTAGACATTTTCCCACTCCAGCCCTTATAGATTGCATTTTTGCCTAACTAACTATATTGAAAACATTTTTTATTTTGCACAGTCTGTTTTACCCAGTTTTATTTTTTTTATATTTGGTCCTTGTGAGGTAGATATTTCATTTACCAGGGCATGGATAATACACTTACATAACAAAACTTGCATAATCCTCTGGCTAGCAAACAGCCACACACAGGGTAATGGGAAGGGGTTGTATACTGGTTATATAATTACCTACCTCGTAAGAACCAAACATGGAGCAGCTTCAGTTGCCTGGCTTGCCCTGTTTAGATCAAGTAATAACAAAAATCATAGTTTTTTTGTAATTAAAGCAATAGTCCAAAAGTGTGTTCAGCTCAAGCTCTGTTTATTGAACTCATGTTAAACAAGGATGTATACTGCCCCTTTAAGCAAAATGTATTATTAAGGGCATTATAATACACAGCTTTATGTTGCATTTTATAGAGAGTGAGTCAATTTGCTGGATAGTAAAATGTATTGCCAAACAGCAGCATTCTTATCGTTCTTCAATGTTCTGGCTTGCTTCAGGAACAGTATTAATGTTATCATATATTGGATATGTTAGTTTAAATGTTTCTCATTTTTTCAAGTAGCCTATGTAGTAGTCATAGTTACTGTGAGCATCACCGTCAACTATATTGTAATCTTCTCTGCCTTAATCACTCATTATCCATTTTGGTCAGGCTGAAAAGATACTCTTATGCCAGGAAAAAGGTGTATGGCCACCTTTAGTCTTGTGTATTTATTTCAGATAAATAGTAGCTACAGGTCTAAGCCTGTCATTCACTACTGCAGGCGCTGCAAAAGTGCTCCCATTTCCATATGTATCTATACCTACAATTCACAGTGGGCAAACTTGAATTCTAAGACTAACAAAGGATTTCTCCAAACTTTAAAACTAATGATGCAACAAAATATAGTCAGGAAACCTTCTGAATTGTTAAGTGCATAATTCACATGTATAGTGCAAGTGTGTGTGCATCTGTGAACGCTAAGAACTTGGATCTTCCTAACCTGGATCCATTACATTGCATTATGCCAGGGAATGGTTCAAATCAGGAGGTGTTTTCCTAGAAATCATTCTACTCTTTCTTATTGCCCCTAATTTGGATGCATATGGATAAAATGATCCCTAACATGTACTACTACATTATGCCATATACTTCATTTGCCTTCTTATCTCTAGGCTCACAATGGCTACAATAATTCCTTAGTTTGGCTATTGCACGTAGCAAAAATGTGACTTGCCAATTTAAATGATTTATGTGACAGTGATGTGAAATCTTCATGTCTTTTTACATATTGCAAATATCTTGCAATGTAAAAAGAAAAATGAGAATTTCACTTACCTCTTATCGTAAATTCCATTTCTTCTAGTCCCGACATGTCAGTACGCATGGGCAGTATTGCCCCCACAGCTAGGAGGTAGGACCTATATACCAAAGCCAATCAAAATTAGCCCTTACCTATAAGACCATGTGACTTCCTCCTCACCACTGTTATACATTTGCCAAGCAATACAAGAAGCAAATAATTGGGATGGGAAACCCCGTACTGACATGTCGGGACTAGAAGAAATGGAATTTACGATAAGAAAATGGTCACAATCATAACTCTGACACTGGGCAGTTCACTGGTGTTACCAGCCCCGCAGCAACCGACCAGTTAACCACAACTCTGATGCATTATCCACTAGAGCGGTCTCTATGCCCCCAATCCTTAGCACTAACCTGGGGCCCTAGAAAAATAATTGTGACACACAAGCCTCTAGCTCCAAAGCACACCGGTATCAGCTTAAATTGGTGTTGACAGCCGTCAAACTCAACACCCCCAGAGATCAGCCAAAGATAATCCAAGCACAGATCTGAAGCAACGAACAGTGAAAGGGCACACTAGCCATCAAGCCCCCCTATGGCACAAACAAGCTAGGGACTCCAGCCTGTAACAGAGCATGACAGGCTGAAACCCAACTTCCTACCACTCACTGTAGCTACCAACCTTGAGAGGCTTCCTAACCAGCAACATTAGGGCCAGGTTTAGGAACTGTACACGACCTGCAGATGGAAGATCAGCTAACCAGTAAAACATGACTGGAATCAACTGGAAAACATGCATGGAACGACTGGTGCACAGCCAGCCCATACTCAATGTACCATCTAGCCACCCTGCATGAAAGTCAGAAGCGCCATATACTATTGTAAGATTCTGGTAAAATATAGATATATATTCTGGGCTCCTATATTTTATTAATCAATAATAAAACCTTTCTTTAGTAGAGGAAACAGCCTAATTAAGTTAGCATCTGGTTGTCTGGTCCAAACAATAGGAGTTTCCTAATTTGGGGAAACAAAGGTACTGCTCTGGGAAAGGTTTGGTCACACCTAAACTCTAATTAACATTATCAAAGAGTCAAGGACACCGGAGCCAGCACTGAATGGATCCCTGGTGATATGCATAATCAGTTAGTTCAGGAAGGACAGATGTTGACTACATGACAATTTGACTATCCAAAATGGAGGACGGGTAACTTCCTGTAACTGACTGGTATGTGCTAGCATCATTCAAACGGACCAATCAGGAGAGACTTCTAGAAAGTTCTAGAATCCACCCCTCTCTCCTGTATTTAGGTTGGCTTCAGTAGGGCATAGATGGAGACTCAGGGCCAGGAGAGAAGTGACCACCTTACCAGATCAGAGGGAATCCTGACATCACGGACCAGACACTTATCAAACCTAAGGAGAGGTATACTTAGGCTGTATAATCTTCTAGAGTAGAGGTTTCATAGAGTGTGTTTATATGGTGTGGTGTGGGATTATTATTATTTA
Organism: Xenopus tropicalis; assembly: GCF_000004195.4. Classification (NCBI taxonomy): domain Eukaryota; kingdom Metazoa; phylum Chordata; class Amphibia; order Anura; family Pipidae; genus Xenopus; species Xenopus tropicalis. The sequence continues at coordinate 113,131,525 of NC_030684.2, forward strand.
GGTGGTTGGGTCCCTGTGTTTCATTTGAGTGTATTTAGTTAAGTAAGTATTGTGTATATTTGTCGTATATTGTTTTGTATTACCCTTTTGTGTTATTGTAGTCTATTGTTTATCCATTTTATCTGCTTTATGATTTATGTTTGTGTAAATATTTGTTTCCAATTAATATAAAATCATTTTTACACTTATTGTTCAGTGATCTCTTTGCCACCCTATACTGTAGAACTTTAGTTATATTAATAATCTTACACTATGCATGCTAAACAACCAGCGGACAAACCAACACCCTGCCAGAAAGCAGCGGTGGACATGTCAAGAAAAGCACTGGAGAACACGCCAGCTGCCATCCCTGCATGCAAGAGCCTAGAGTGAAATACAGCTAACACACAAGCAATAGCAAAAAAACTAGCGCTATGCTTGCAATACATGACTCTGCAACCACTGATGGACTGTTCAGATACTGTAACTGCAAAGAAACCGCTCCCCAAACTAGCCACTGCTAGTAAAGAGTGGAATACAAGGTGAAAAACAAGCACCCACACATGCCAAGAAAGCAGCTAAGGTAGACAGCCACAAGCGCCAAGGCACACCATGACGTGAACCAAAGACCATATCAAAGGCAGCCAACCACATGCCTGCACCAAGGACCACAGCATGACTGGCAACCATATACGCCAAGGACTAAGCCAAGGCCAGCAGCCACCTGCGCCAAGGAGCACACCAAAACTGGCAGCCTCCTAAACAATTGCCAGCATCCTATGAGCCTAAGCTCCTAACCAGGGCCAGTCTCCCTGGGAGCCAAAGGACAGAAAACAGGGCAAGTTGGCAAGCAAACCAAGGCTAAAACCGGGGTCAAATGAGCCACAAACCAGGACCAAAGGCCAAAATTGGTAAAACGCCAAGCAAGCCAAAGGCCAGAACTAGAGCCAACGGCCAAGCAAGCCAAAGGGCAGAAACAGAGCCAACAGCCAAGCAAGCCAAAGGCCAAAACCAATGGGCAAGCAAGCCAAAAAGTCAAAACTGGAGCCAATGGCCAGGCAAGCTGAAGGCCAAAAACAGAGCCAAAAGGCCAATCAAGCCAAAGGTCAAAACCTGAGCCAAAAGGCCAGAACCAGAGCCAAAGGCCAAGCAAGCCAAAGGCCAAGCGGCCAAGCAAGCCAAAGGCCAGAACCAGAGCCAAGTGGCCAAGCAAGCCAAAGGCCAGAACCAGAGCCAAGCGGCCAAGCAAGCCAAAGGCCAGAACCAGAGCCAAGCGGCCAAGCAAGCCAAAGGCCAGAACCAGAGCCAAGCAAGCCAAAGGCCAGAATCAGAGCCAATGGCCAAGCAAGCCAAAGACCAGAACCGGGCCAACGGTCACACCAGCCAAAGGCCAAAACCAATGGGTAAGTGAGCCAAAAGGTCAAAACTGGAGCCAATGGCCAAAACCAGAGTCAATGGCCAAGTAAACTAAGGCCCAAAACAGAGCCAAAAGGCTGAAACCAGAGCCAAAGGTCTGAACCAATGGACCAAGCAAGTCAAAGACTAAACTAATGTCCAAGCGAGCCAAAGGTCAAAACTGGAACCAATGGGCAAGCAAGCCAAAGGCCAAAATCAGATCCCACTGCCGAGCAAGCCAAAGGACAGAACTGGGAAAAACGGCCAAGCAAACCAGAAGACAGAACCAGCGGCCAAGTGAGCTAAAAGCCAGAATGGAAGAAGCAGCCAAGTGAGTCAAGGCCAGAACCAGGGCCAGCGACCAAGCAAAGAAAACTGCCAAACCAAGGACCAGTGGCCACTCAAGCCAACAAGGACCAGCAGGCAAGCAAGCCAGAGTCCAAAACAAGGACCAGCAGGCAAGCCTATAGCAAAAATTCTGCTGCCAGGGGTGAGAGGCAGTAGCAAAGCAAGCCAAAGGCCATAACCCGGAACCACAGCCAAGGGCAACAAAAGCCATAAACAGACCCAACAGCCAAGCAAGCCAAAGACCGTAATCTGGGCCAACAGGCACACAAGGCAAAGTCCATGACAAGGACCGGCAGCCAAGCAAGCCAAGGCTATAGCAGAAAGTCTGATGCCAGGGGTCAGAGGCAGTAGACAGATGAGCTCGAGGCCATAAGCAGAAACTGCAGCCAAGTTAGGCAAAGGCCATAGACAGAACCAACAGCCAAGCAAGCCAAAGACCATAATCAGGGCCAACAGACACACAAGGCAAAGTCCATGAAAAGGACCAGCAGCCAAGCAAGTCAGGGCTATAGCAGAAAGTCTGATGCCAGGGGTCAGAGGCAGTAGACAGATGAGCCGGAGGCCATAAGCAGGAACTGCAGCCAAGTGAGGCAAAGGCCATAGACATAACCAACGGCCAAGCAAACCAAAAACAATCACGGCCAGGGTCAGGCACACAAGGCAAAGCCCAAAACAAGGAACATCAGTCATGCAAGCCAGAGACATAGCAAAAAACTGGCTAACAGGGACCAAGAACAGCAGTCACGCTGACCAAAGGCCATAACCAGGACAACGACCAACAGGCACGTAAGCAAAGGTCATAGCACAAGCCGGCAGTCATGCAAAATGACAGTCACAGAGCAATCAAACATTTACTAATGTTGGCTCCTATCATGCTAGCAGACAGAAATATACCTGTAAACACACCAGAAAGAAAAAGGAGTTGTTGAACTACAACTCTGTTCATACCTGGTAGGAAAAAACTGCCTTTTAAGCCAAAGACCCAACCAGGGCCTGCAGAAATAAAATAAGCAGGAAAAGGTACAACACTGCCACAGCAGAAACCCCAGTTAAACCAGGAAGCCCCTGATGAAATAAGAGCTGCTATACCTGCTGTGTCTGCACAGTAGATTTGACTCACAAGGAATTCTACATATATGAAATAGCAATAACAAGGAGCCCAAGAAGCATACAAGCACCTAACAAGATAACACTGGCTTGTAGGTAAAGGCAAATTCCAGTCAGAACCCTGGAGGAAGACTGGTTAAAAGGTGCAGACTCCCTGTGAGAAAAGGAGATACCATACTGCTACAGCAGTGCAACTCCCAGCCAGTCTGGGCACACCTGGTGTAATAATGAGCTCCCATACCTGCAGAGTCTGCATGGTAGACTCACAAAGAAAAGCTAACAATATGAAACAGCAATAGCAAGGAGGCCTAGAAGCATACAAACACCTTACAGGATAAAATTGGCTTGTAGGCAAAATGCAAACTCCAGTCAGAACCGTGGAGAAAGGTTGGTTATAAGGTGCAGACTCCCTGCGAGAAAAGGAGATACCATACTGCTACAGCAGTGCAACTCCTAGCCAGTCTGGATGTACCCAGTGTAATAATGAGCCCCAATACCTGCAGAGTTTGCATGGCAGACTCGACTCACCAAGAAAGGCTAACAATATGAAACAGCAATAGCAAGGAGGCCTAGAAGCACACAAACACCTTACAGCAGTGCTGTCCAACTGGCGACCCCCCTCTGTGTGGCCCCCCACCTGTCTGGCTGCTTTGATGGCTTACTCTTGTGTAAGCTTTAAATGGTATCAGTACTGAGATTAACTGCCCCCCCTGCATGGTTCTCACCTCAGATTCAGGCTGTAATCAGGCTGTATTGTTTAAATATGTAATCCCCTGTGTTGTTCACACCTTTTAATCTCTGCATTGTTCACCCCCTGCAGTGTTCACACCTCAGGCTCAGGCTGTAATCACCCCCATTGTTCCCCTGTTCACACCTCAGGAGCAGTAGAAACCCACAAATAATCCCTGCACACTACAAAAAGAACATATACTGAGGTGGTACTGCAATTAAAAAGTTTTTTAATATATAGTTATTGTGCAGACTGTAGGAGCACTGCCAGCATTGTGTCACTGTATGCTGCCTGTGTGTGCCATACTCTGCTTGCCCTACACACAGGCAGCATACAGTGACACAATGGAAGGCAGAGTATGGCACACACAGGCCAAGTTTGGCACAAACAAGCCAAGAATGGCACACACAGTGAAAGTATGGCACACGCAGGCAGGGTAGGGAAGGCAGAGTATGGCACACACAGGCAGGGTAGGGTAGGCAGAGTATGGCACACACAGGCAGGGTAGGGAAGGCAGAGTATGGCACACACTGGCAGGGTAGGGAAGGCAGAGTATGGCACACAGGCAGGGTAGGGAAGGCAGAGTATGGCACACAGGCAGGGTAGGGAAGGCAGAGTATGGCACACATATGCAGGGTAGGGCAGGCAGAGTATGGCACACACATGCAGGGTAGGGCAGGCAGAGTATGGCAGGTTTTTGCTGTACTACAACCATTAATATGGATATGGTCATGTGATAACATGGGTGTGGTTTCAAGTGGGTGCGGTTTCAAAAAGGGGAGTGGTCAAAACTGGCTTCCATTATCGGCCCTCCACCACGTAGGTCGGAAAAATTCCGGCCCTCGGTACCACAGAAGTTGGACAGCACTGCCTTACAGGATAAAATTGGCTTGTAGGCAAAATGCAAACTCCAGTCAGAACCCTGGAGAAAGGCTGGTTATAAGGTGCAGACTCCCCGTAAGAAAAGGAGATACCATACTGCTACAGCAGTGCAACTCCTAGAACAGTCTTGGAAGCACCTGGTGTAAATGAGCACCCATACGAGCACCAATACCTGCACCCATTCCTGCTGTGTCTGCACAGAGGACTCAGGCTTACAGTAAAAACACTAAAGATATCAATAGCAAAGTGCCCTAAAGGAGCACTTACACCTTACCAGATAGCAGTGAGTAGTCAGCAGCATGGCAACTCCCACAAGAACCCAGACAGCCTTCAGCTGAGGGACATAATTAGCTCATTAGTATGCAGGCCTCTCAGTGCACTGAGCATTTCAAACACACAGTGGAGACTGAAGATTCATACTCACCAGATTCAGGCTTAGTTATCACTAGCCCATATCCATACCCATGGCCCTTTAGTCCGAAATGTCTTCAAAGGCTCAAAACATCATAGGAAAAAGGAGACTCAATTGATCACAGGCAGGAAAGTGGAAATACCCACGCCTGTATACTTTCCCACTAAGCAGCTGTTCACATACTTTGCAAACATGGGAATAGAGCAGGGGGCTATTTTAGCACAAGGCTAGGACCATGGGTATGCCCACACCTGCATTTCTTCCCAATAGGTGAAAGTTTGATTACTTTACTTATTGGGGCATCAGGTAAAATCTTCTCCATTACCTGGGAATCATCCCTCTATGTATACACAGAGGTAAAAAATAAAATAAATAAATAAAATGACAAAAACAAAAGAAAAATCAAACTGTGAAATCACAAAATGGTGAGGAGGGAGATCCTACCTCCTGTTCAGTAGGACAAAAAATAACAGTGGTGAGGAGGAAGTCACATGGTCTTATAGGTAAGGGCTAATTTTGATTGGCTTTGGTATATAGGTCCTACCTCCTAGCTGTGGGGGCAATACTGCCCATGCGTACTGACATGGAAGGGACGAACAAGAAAGAATGAGGGCATAGCTCACTGCTGGGGTTCGATAGATTTCTTCTTATATAGGAAATATATGGTGTGGTAGGATTAATAAGTAACTTTGGCCATGAATTTTTGATCACCACCATTCCAACTGTCAAGAAATCCTGAGTAGATAAACCCTCTAGACCAGTGCTGTCCAGCTTTTATGGTACCAAGGGCCAGAAGTTATCTGGCCTACATGGTGGAGGGCCGATAATGGAAGCCAGTTTTAACCACGCCCCTTTTTTAAAATGCACCCACTTCAAACCACACCTATGTTATCACAAGAGCTTTTAAGACCATCCCCACATTAATGGTGGTAGCGCAGCAAAAACCCAAATGGTTGTGTAGGGATATCACCCTTCATTCATATGTGAAAGAATTATATTATGTTATATTAAGACTTACCCTTAAATCCATATGCCTCCTGCTCTAGATGAAGTGGTACAAAATCGGTTTATTTTAAATGGTCACTATCATTTTTGGGGTTTTTTTCACATTTTTCTTTATACTCTTTAGTTAATGATATACCTTAGACAGGGCATATATTAAAAATAGCAAATAGCAAATCATATAGCAAATCAAATGATGTGTCTGGATGTAACTGGGCCATGTAGATCAGGGTGTATCCCAAATATTTATTCCTATGTGTTGGGAGGTACCATATACTTTTTGTAGTAATCCTTAGAAAATAATACTGCTACAAAGACTCAAGAATCAATGTTACCATTCCTTTCATTCTTAGAATTCTATTCATATCTACAGTAGATGAAATACAATACTTTGCCTCCATAGAGCTTTAAAGACCTGAATCAAATCCAGAGAAGTCTATGGCCATAATAGCAGAAGAGGCAGATAAGAGATACCTATCTGCTGAATTTACAGCCAGCTGGGATACTGCCTAAGCAAGCCTCTAAAGCAAGGAACCTACAAGATGCTATTATGGTACTTTGTATACTCTTTGTGTTGAGCGAGATAAGTGAATAAAATCAGAAGTGATTATAATCAGCCAGCTGCAATGTGTATAGCATCTTTTTTCTCTGTCCCTCTAACCATTATGCTTGGCCTATATTTTAGCTTCTGTTTCTAGCTAGAACAGAAAATAAAACATTGGGGAGGGTGTTTTAGAAAAGATTAATCCAGTAAACTGAGGTTGCTGGAAATTGCATATAAACAGCATCCCTGTTTGTTTGACACTGTTGGGTTAAACTTCTTTTTGTTGTCTGCAAGGTGTTTGTACCAGATCCCTCAGCACAGCAGAGATTTCCCTGCTCTTTACTCTCTGGCTGCGGGACAAACATTTTTTCTAAAATATGCCTCCCTGCGGTGTGAGAAAGTTTATTTCCTATCCCACTCAGATAGAGAAAGGGAAGATCTGATACAGCTGAATGGGCAAGAGGGAGAAAGATAGTGGAGGTGAAGAGAAGATGGGTGTTCAGGGCTGAGTGTGTGTGTGAATAAATTAGAGGGATATCTGTTCCGTTAAGAACATCAGGAGATGATTTTCTCTTTTAACTCTCCTAAAACATCCGTCGGAGAAAAGGATCTTGGATGGAAAACACATCAAGAAGCAATATATTTATTTATAAGAGGGTGGGTGATTCCAGCAATAAATCCAAGCCTGATAGAGGAAAGTTTATTAACCCCATAACCATTCATGCTCATTATCCAGAAACCATCTTTCTAAACGGAGGAAAAGAGGGGAAAATACAAAAGTAGAATGTGAGCAGACAGTGATTGAGCTGGTCCTAGAACATTGTGGGACATTGTACAGCAGCAGTTTTGGTGGGAACAGTGTAGTAAAGCTCAATAACATACCACATATTTACTTTTTTTCTTTTCTGTGCAGGCAGCTAAGCAATGGGATAACTGTCTTTGGAAAGGGACCATGACTGTGGGATAGCAGGTATAGTAGGGAAAGATGGTGCCTATAGTAGCAGTGGGGGGATAATAGCCTCTGGGAAGGGACTGTGGCTGTGGGGTAGCAGGTATAGTAGGGAGAGATGGTGCCTATAGTAGCAGTGGGGGGATAATAGCCTCTGGGAAGGGACTGTGGCTGTGGGGTAGCAGGTATAGTAGGGAGAGATGGTGCCTATAGTAGCAGTGGGTATAATAGCCTCTGGGAAGGGACTGTGGCTGTGGGATAGCAGGTATAGTAGGCAGAGATGGTGCCTATAGTAGCAGTGGGATAATAGCCTCTGGGAAGGGACTGTGGCTGTGGGATAGCAGGTATAGTAGGGAGAGATGGTGCCTATAGTAGCAGTGGGGGGATAATAGCCTCTGGAAAGGGACTGTGACTGTGGGATAGCAGGTATAATAGGAAGAGATGGTGCCTATAGCAGCAGTGGGATAATAGCCTCTGGGAAGGGACTGTGGCTGTGGGATAGCAGGTATAGTAGGGAAAGATGGTGCCTATAGTAGCAGTGGGGGGATAATAGCCTCTGGGAAGGGACTGTGGCTGTGGGGTAGCAGGTATAGTAGGGAGAGATGGTGCCTATAGTAGCAGTGGGTATAATAGCCTCTGGGAAGGGACTGTGGCTGTGGGATAGCAGGTATAGTAGGCAGAGATGGTGCCTATAGTAGCAGTGGGGATAATAGCCTCTGGAAAGGGACTGTGACTGTGGGATAGCAGGTATAATAGGAAGAGATGGTGCCTATAGCAGCAGTGGGATAATAGCCTCTGGGAAGGGACTGTGGCTGTGGGATAGCAGGTATAGTAGGGAGAGATGGTGCCTATAGTAGTAGTGGGGGGATAATAGCCTCTGGGAAGGGACTGTGGCTGTGGGATAGCAGGTATAGTAGGGAGAGATGGTGCCTATAGTAGCAGTGGGGGGATAATAGCCTCTGGGAAGGGACTGTGGCTGTGGGATAGCAGGTATAGTAGGGAGAGATGGTGCCTATAGTAGCAGTGGGATAATAGCCTCTGGGAAGGGACTGTGGCTGTGGGATAGCAGGTATAGTAGGGAGAGATGGTGCCTATAGTAGCAGTGGGATAATAGCCTCTGGGAAGGGACTGAGGCTGTGGGATAGCAGGAATAGTAGGGAGAGATAGTGCCTCTGCCCCTGGACTATCCTTCAAGGTTTTCTGGACTCAAAATGGGCCAAAAAAGGGTGGTGCTTTTGGCTTTTGCAAATGATTTGCTACGGATCCTGGGAGGAGCAGTTCACAACCGCAGATCTGGATTGATAATGCTCATCCTCAAAGTCATTCTGTTCTTTTCTGGATTGTTTGTTGTTTTTATTTTTTGTCTGTTCTATTTTTACTCAATACCTATGAATACACTGGCATTTTATAAACTCTCTTGGTCCCATACTAACAAGGGGCCATTTTATTTATACTTTTAAAGGGCACAAGGCTTTTCATCTAGTTCCAACTGACAGATTTGGCAAGGCATTTGCACATAGCGATCTGCTGTTGGATGTTTCCCTGTTCCCTGAGTGATGTTCCTTTTAGTAAAACAGGGCATGATTTGTGTGCGTGCGTGTCTTTTGGGTCTCTCATGCCTGGGTAACTGCTGGAAATCTGGGCTGTTTACGGGATACTCAAGCTTCTGGCATAAATCTATGGAGAGATGATATAAAAGTCACCCACAGTCTGGCACATCCCTGGCAGGAGAAGATTCAGCTGCACAAACTCCCATTCTACAAGCAATTCATTAAATGAGTAGGACGGGAGAAGATATCAGATCACCAAAGGCAGAAGGTCATTTCCAGCCAATAACTTTAATAAGCAGAGGGTTTAGTAGTAAACAGCTAAAAGTAGTCATACTAGACTCCTCTTAAAAAGGTTTTGTGCCATCTCTGTCTAGCAGTATAATCTTATATAAGAACTGATTAATTCCCATGTTATATTTCTGGTCTCTATTTATTCCCTAACATTAAGCTTGCTGGGATGCTCCCTAGGAACCAGTGGGATACTCACCTGGGGTCAGAAAGTGACCCTCCCACAAGTAAATGTGAAAGAGAAAAGATTTGTGGAGTTTCCAGGTTCAACACCAGGAGAACTAAAGCATGACTAAAGGAGTAGGGCAGAAATGGTCTACATTATGTAGAACCTCAGCCCTTTAGCAGGGAAGATCTGTGCCCCCAAATATCCCCAGTAGCCCCCCATGTTCTTTTCTGCTGATTCACTGCACAGGCACTATGCTGCTGTCACTTAATTCCTTTGTATCCTCCTGAGGCAAGAGTTGGGAACCTGGGCACATACCCCCAACAGAATTGGGCCCTGGGGTATGAGCTCTCATGGTTAGGTCTCACCCCCTATTTGTGGCCTGCTGGGACATTCTCCCCTCACCCTCATTAACTTATGCAGGAGGAGGTCCAGGAAAGTGCCCCTCTTAGGTGGTTGTTGGTTTTGGTACTTGCCAGTACCCAATATTATAATGAAAATATGTGCTTGCTGTGATCCACACATGGCGATCAGAAATGATAACTCCTAATTGGCAGGTATAGGCTGTTTGGTATCATTAGCTCAGCAGATCAAAGACACTGACTGTTGCACTTGCCCAAATGCCTACTGCTCTGGCCTGACATATATATAGTTGGAATACACTTCATCCAAGATTCAGTTTAGGATTCGGGCAAGATTCTGCCTTTTTCAGCAGGATTTGGGTACAACAGGCACCCTGGGCTGTGGGCATCATCTTCTCTACTAAACCTGCTTTCCCACAGCCACAGTCCCTTCCCAGAGGCTATTATCCCCCCACTGCTACTATAGGCGCCATCTCTCCCTACTATACCTGCTATCCCACAGCCACAGTCCCTTCCCAGAGGCTATTATCCCCCCACTGCTACTATAGGCACCATCTCTTCCTACTATACCTGCTATCCGACAGCCACAGTCCCTTCCCAGAGGCTATTATCCCCACTGCTACTATAGGCGCCATCTCTCCCTACTATACCTGCTATCCCACAGCCACAGTCCCTTCCCAGAGGCTATTATCCCCACTGCTACTAAAAGCGCCATCTCTCCCTACTATACCTGCTATCCCACAGCCACAGTCCCTTCCCAGGGGCTATTATCCCACTGCTACTATAGGCGCCATCTCTCCCTACTATACCTGCTATCCCACAGCCACAGTCCCTTCCCAGAGGCTATTATCCCCCCACTGCTACTATAGGCACCATCTGTCCCTACTATACCTGCTATCCCACAGCCACAGTCCCTTCCTAGAGGCTATTATGCCCCCACTGCTACTATAGGCGCCATCTCTCCCTACTATACCTGCTCTCCCACAGCCACAGTCCCTTCCCAGAGGCTATTATCCCCACTGCTACTATGGCCACCATCTCTTCCTACTATACCTGCTAACCCACAGCCACAGTCCCTTCCCAGAGGCTATTATCTCCCCCACTGCTACTATAGGCACCATCTCTCCCTACTATACCTGCTATCCCACAGCCACAGTCCCTTCCTATAGGCTATTATCCCCCCCACTGCTACTATAGGCACCATCTCTCCCTACTATACCTGCTATCCCACAGCCACAGTCCCTTCCCAGAGGCTATTATCCCCCCACTGCTACTATATGCACCATCTCTCCCTACTATACCTGCTTTGCCACAGCCACAGTCCCTTCCCAGAGGCTATTATCCCCCCACTGCTACTATAGGCACCATCTGTCCCTACTATACCTGCTATCCCACAGCCACAGTCCCTTCCCAGAGGCTATTATCCCACTGCTACTATAGGCACCATCTCTCCCTACTATACCTGCTATCCCACAGCCACAGTCCCTTCCCAGAGGCTATTATCCCCCCACTGCTACTATAGCCACCATCTCTCCCTACTATACCTGCTATCCCACAGCCACAGTCCCTTTCCAGAGGCTATTATCCCACTGCTACTATAGGCGCCATCTCTCCCTACTATACCTGCTTTGCCACAGCCCCAGTCCCTTCCCAGAGGCTAATATCCCCCACTGCTACTATAGGCACCATCTCTCCCTACTATACCTGCTATCCCACAGCCACAGTCCCTTCCCAGAGGCTATTATCCCCCCACTGCTACTATAGGCACCATCTCTCCCTACTATACCTGCTATCCCACAGCCACAGTCCCTTCCCAGGGGCTATTATCCCACTGCTACTATAGGCGCCATCTCTCCCTACTATACCTGCTATCCCACAGCCACAGTCCCTTCCCAGAGGCTATTATCCCCCCACTGCTACTATAGGCACCATCTGTCCCTACTATACCTGCTATCCCACAGCCACAGTCCCTTCCTAGAGGCTATTATGCCCCCACTGCTACTATAGGCGCCATCTCTCCCTACTATACCTGCTCTCCCACAGCCACAGTCCCTTCCCAGAGGCTATTATCCCCACTGCTACTATGGCCACCATCTCTTCCTACTATACCTGCTAACCCACAGCCACAGTCCCTTCCCAGAGGCTATTATCTCCCCCACTGCTACTATAGGCGCCATCTCTCCCTACTATACCTGCTATCCCACAGCCACAGTCCCTTCCTATAGGCTATTATCCCCCCCACTGCTACTATAGGCACCATCTCTCCCTACTATACCTGCTATCCCACAGCCACAGTCCCTTCCCAGAGGCTATTATCCCCCCACTGCTACTATATGCACCATCTCTCCCTACTATACCTGCTTTGCCACAGCCACAGTCCCTTCCCAGAGGCTATTATCCCCCCACTGCTACTATAGGCACCATCTGTCCCTACTATACCTGCTATCCCACAGCCACAGTCCCTTCCCAGAGGCTATTATCCCACTGCTACTATAGGCACCATCTCTCCCTACTATACCTGCTATCCCACAGCCACAGTCCCTTCCCAGAGGCTATTATCCCCCCACTGCTACTATAGCCACCATCTCTCCCTACTATACCTGCTATCCCACAGCCACAGTCCCTTCCCAGAGGCTATTATCCCACTGCTACTATAGGCGCCATCTCTCCCTACTATACCTGCTTTGCCACAGCCCCAGTCCCTTCCCAGAGGCTAATATCCCCCACTGCTACTATAGGCACCATCTCTCCCTACTATACCTGCTATCCCACAGCCACAGTCCCTTCCCAGAGGCTATTATCCCCCCACTGCTACTATAGGCACCATCTCTCCCTACTATACCTGCTATCCCACAGCCACAGTCCCTTCCCAGAGGCTATTATCCCACTGCTACTCTAGGCACCATCTCTCCCTATTATAGCTGCTATTATACAACAGGAGCTGTTATACTACCTACATAGTCAAGAAGTAAATATGTGGTGCATTAACTGAAGTCTTTAACACTCTTCCAACCTCCAACTGCTGTTCTGTGGGTGCTAAGATAGTTAGCCCCTGTTTGGATCCCCCTAAGAAAGTTCTCTTTCTGAACAATACACTCTAAATGTTCCATCCTGCAGCGGTTGCTTATAGTTGTAACTGAAGCTGTATGCGCTACCTGTAGCTCTGCAGGCTCTCATGGGATGCTGGGATTTGTGGATTAGCAGTAGCTGGAGAGAGCCACATATTTAATTTTGCTGCATTATAGGCTTCAAGTAAAATTGGAGGGTTTTCTTGCACGAATGCATATTACTTACTTTTATGTATTATTTTAAAACATTTATTACAGAGATCTCAAACTCCTCGCTTCCTCAGCCAACTAACAGGAGGGCCTTGTGTCTGACACCCCTGATTTATTCCAACAAAATGTCACTGCAAATCATTTTTGTACCACAGCAAAGCTTTTTCATCACATTTGATCCCAAAAGAATTCCGCTTTACATTCCAAATCTCAGCAAGATATATGTTTTTATATATATGCATTTTCTCAGACTTGTCACTGGCACATCATTAGACTGTTATTAAGCAAAAAAAAAAAAAAAAGACATGATGTGGAAAACTAATCTTAGCTGAAAAACCTACAACTTCCACCCTTGAGGGCATCAAAGGCAGTGGAAAATGTAGGTGGTCAGATCTTCCATGAACCAGTTTAACTATTAAAGGCATCAGGGCACAGTGTGCGGCGCCAAATATACAGCCCCATATTTATATTGATATAATACACAAGTGTCATGAATATCCTGTACATTACATCCTATAAATTATATCCTTAAAAAGGTGGTTAGTGATGTCATCAGTTATACTCGTTCTTAATGATGTGATTTTGTCACATGACCCATTGAAACTTGTGTATTTTAATAAATAATGTACTCCTCTTCTAAAATATAAGCATATTAAAGGTCCCCGCTGAGTTGACTGATCATACCCTCATACAGGGCCGGATTTCTATCCGGTGCGCCCCGAGGCTGCCCCTGTGGGAGTCCCCCGTGCGCATGCGCGAACGCTCCCCCCCAGTGCGCATGCGCAAACGCGGCCCTCCCAGTGCGCATGCGCTACGCGCCAGCTCCCCATTGCGCATGCGCGAACGCTCCTTTTAACTCCCATACGGAGCAGTAGGGAGAGGTCCCGACTGCTCCGTATGGGAGCAAAATTTAAAAATGTTCTTGCGGCGGGGCGGCATGCCGCCCCTAAACTTCTGCCGCCCTAGGCCCGGGCCTTTGTGGCCTCTCCACAAATCCGGGCCTGCCCTCATAATTTACAATAGGGTGTATTATTCACTATATTTAGGGCAAATGAAGCATTACTCAAATACACAAAGGTGTCATGTACATAGAATTATGGGATACACGCATGCGTCCTAAATGTCTTGAAAGAGGTGAGACTTACCTAAAACTGAGCTAAGTTTTGGTTGGAGCAAGGGCTTGGTATTAAATTAAGGATTTTGTGAGGGAAATGGTGGATGTTTGTGCTTAATAGGTACATTAGTTATTGTTGGAAAGCAGCTGAGTGCTCATACAGAGCATCCCACTAAGTAAAGCTTTGATTGGTTGATAGGTGGGCAGTTCTAATGTGAGTCTGGCCCTGTGAGAAGCTAGTAGAAGGAAACAAGTTCTGACAGGAAAATGTTTCCCATAATACCAGGTAGAACCAGAGAGCGAGGGGAATTTCGGTGCTGCAGCTAAACTCCATACCCATGCACTCACGTGGGGCTGGGATTACAGTGTGTTAAGAAATAAATCAAACATTAAATCATGTAGTTTTAGCCTAGCAATATTTGAGAACCCAAACATAAAGAAACAGGCACAAGGGGAAGAAACAGATATGTGGCCATTTTATTAAAAGATGAAACCATGTGAAAAGTGCAAATGATGGCTCCCAATGGGACAAAGAGTTCTGCCTCATTCGGTGCTGCCTGTAATAAAGAACCCTTAAAGAATAACTATATCCCCAGAATCAATATTTACCCAACAGATAGTTTATATTATTTGTGGTCTATTAAAGAATCTTACCAGACTGGAATATATATATATATATATATATATATATATATATATATATATATATACAGTATATATATATATATATATATATATATATATATATTTATATATATATACAGGTATGGGATCCCTTATCCGGAAACCCCTTATCCAGAAACATCTGAATTACAGAAAGGCCATCTCCCATAGACTCCATTATAAGCAAATAATTCTAATTTTTAAAAATGATTTCCTTTCTTACAATTCTATTGGGTTTATTCAATATTTAAATGATTTTTAGCAGACTTAAGTTATGAAGATCCAAATTACGGAAAGATCCCTTATCCAGAAAACCTCAGGTCCCGAGCATTCTGGATAACAGGTCCCACACCTGTATCAGTAAATATTTCCCTTTTACATCTTTTCCCTTAAACCACCATTTTGTGATGGGCTGTGTGAGATCACATGACCAGAAATAGTGCAGCACTAACTGTAACAGGAAGTAGTGTGGGAAATGGAACTGTGCCTTTGGTTTGGTTGTGTGCACTGTGAAATGGCAGGCTGGGTGAAGCCACAAGTTGTCAGAAGCATGTATAGGTGAGAGTACCTTTGTTAATGGCATCAATGTACACTTACATTTTGTGGCGTAGCAAGTGTGCAGACAAATATGAGGAGGACCCCCTCAGAGGGTTAATGAAGCACACTTTGGTTGGCAGATGTATACATCCCAGCACTTAAAAAACTGAAAGAGAGGAATTATACTCTGCCATGCCAGTTGTATTTTTAGCTACACCCCAGAATACAATGCCCATTTTACAAAAAAACACTCTTTTCTATGTTTGGAATGGCAGCATCAGGATTGTGACCCCCACCATTGCATGATATATTATGAACCTAAACTTTTTACAACACACTGTAGCACCAGGATTTCACTCCAGTAAGATCACTAGAGAAATGGCCATTACCAGTCCATTAACTCCATATATGCCTGTAAAATCAATGCGCCAGTATGATCACTACAGAAATGGACACTGAGCACTCCATTAACCACAGTTATAGCAGAAAGACCAACGCAAACCTTTCTTATTTCCCAACTCTACTTATCTCTCTGCCTCCTCTGCCTCACAGAGAAACTTCAGTGCAAAGAGACAAAAATGACCATGCATTCCACAGCATAAATGATTTATTCCAGCTACCAGAGAGCTGTGAACAGCATCAGATTGCAATTGTGGCAGACTCTGTAAGATCCTTTCAGAACATAGTGGCGGACCCTCAGTACCTGGGCCCGCTCTACAGCGTCTGTGGGGCCTTATTCACACCACAGCTCACATTAGCATCCATTTTTGGCCTTTGCACTTGCACATACCAGGGATGACTCTGACATAGTTGGCCAGATTAAATATATTGCAATATACAGACAAACAATCCCTGTTTTGTTTAAAGGGTAGAAATCTTTTGCACAAAATGCTTTAATTTCCTTAACTGGCACTAGTGTTAGTGCAAGCTAAAAAAGGCAACTGGACAATCTCTTATCAGCACAGACATTTGTTCCATTTTATTATGACACCTGGTCAGTGACACTTTGTGGTTGTACGTTCTCTATCTGAAAATTTTAGGATATGAAACATTTTGGAAAAATGTAATGTCTGTGAGAAATTAAGCAAATATCACAGAAATCAGTTGTACATCCTTCTGTTAAATACAAACATTTTGCCCAACTACACTCAGTTACACAGTTACATTCTTGTACAAGATTCCGAGAAACATTCTAACTGGGACAACATAATGCACCACTGGGCTGGACATAGGACAGATTTGAATTTGTCTTTTGGACAAACATTTCCTATACCCATTTAGCTTGTGTTCATATTATACCTTCTTAGGCAGATTTGCATTTACAACCTCCTCAGAACAGGAGATTTATGAAGTGAACAGGCCATTCTAAGTCACAGAACCAGGGGGGTATGGGATAACTGTATTTATGATATACGACTGTCTCTGAAGTAGAATATTCGTGAGTCATGAGAGGTGGCCTGCTGTGCATATGCAGAACCACTCTCATGCAGTGGGATAAAAAGCTCAGAAAATGTAGTGATCCATGAAATGATTTCTCCAGGTCCGTTTTATATTAAAAATGCCATTCCACTCTCATTGAGGGCTTTATAGCTATTTCTTGTAAGTATTCATATTGTGTTTCTCTCTTTGAGGCACTGACATCGGGGGCAGATACTTTGTTTCCCATCTATAGGTGTGAACATACATAGTTCCATAATAGTTACACAGAACATGTAGAAATGCAGAAATGTCCATCATGTTTGACATTTTGTTCAAGTAAAACACCTCTAACTTCTAGTTGATCCAGCGGAAGGCAAAAAAAACTCCAAAAGGAAAATCAGACGAATCCCTGGATCATCGTTGAAAGACAAGTTAATTTCAGTAACCTTGTATTTTTAACTTTCTAAAAAGGCATCAGATCTTTCTTGAAACCATCTAATGTATCTTCCATCAACCAGTTCAGGGTGAGAATTCACAGCTCTCACTGTAAAAATTCATTTTTCACACCTTAAGATTGATCCTCCATTGTCCTCTTGCATATTTATATATATATATATATATATATACAGTGGCTTGCAAAAGTATTCGGCCCCCTTGAACTTTTCCACATTTTGTCACATTACAGCCACAAACATGAATCAATTTTATTGGAATTCCACGTGAAAGACCAATACAAAGTGGTGTACACGTGAGAAGTGGAACGAAAATCATACATGATTCCAAACATTTTTTACAAATAAATAACTGCAAAGTGGGGTGTGCATAATTATTCAGCCCCCTTTGGTCTGAGTGCAGTCAGTTGCCCATAGACATTGCCTGATGAGTGCTAATGACTAAATAGAGTGCACCTGTGTGTAATCTAATGTCAGTACAAATACAGCTGCTCTGTGACGGCCTCAGAGGTTGTCTAAGAGAATATTGGGAGCAACAACACCATGAAGTCCAAAGAACACACCAGACAGGTCAGGGATAAAGTTATTGAGAAATTTAAAGCAGGCTTAGGCTACAAAAAGATTTCCAAAGCCTTGAACATCCCACGGAGCACTGTTCAAGCGATCATTCAGAAATGGAAGGAGTATGGCACAACTGTAAACCTACCAAGACAAGGCCGTCCCCCTAAACTCACAGGCCAAACAAGGAGAGCGCTGATCAGAAATGCAGCCAAGAGGCCCATGGTGACTCTGGACGAGCTGCAGAGATCTACAGCTCAGGTGGGGGAATCTGTCCATAGGACAACTATTAGTCGTGCACTGCACAAAGTTGGCCTTTATGGAAGAGTGGCAAGAAGAAAGCCATTGTTAACAGAAAACCATAAGAAGTCCCGTTTGCAGTTTGCCACAAGCCATGTGGGGACACAGCAAACATGTGGAAGAAGGTGCTCTGGTCAGATGAGACCAAAATTGAACTTTTTGGCCAAAATGCAAAACGCTATGTGTGGCGGAAAACTAACACTGCACATCACTCTGAACACAGCATCCCCACTTTCAAATATGGTGGTGGCAGCATCATGCTCTGGGGGTGCTTCTCTTCAGCAGGGACAGGGAAGCTGGTCAGAGTTTATGGGAAGATGGATGGAGCCTAATACAGGGCAATCTTGGAAGAAAACCTCTTGGAGTCTGCAAAAGACTTGAGACTGGGGCGGAGGTTCACCTTCCAGCAGGACAACGACCCTAAACATAAAGCCAGGGCAACAATGGAATGGTTTAAAACAAAACATATCCATGTGTTAGAATGGCCCAGTCAAAGTCCAGATCTAAATCCAATCGAGAATCTGTGGCAAGATCTGAAAACTGCTGTTCACAAACGCTGTCCATCTAATCTGACTGAGCTGGAGCTGTTTTGCAAAGGAGAATGGGCAAGGATTTCAGTCTGTAGATGTGCAAAGCTGGTAGAGACATACCCTAAAAGACTGGCAGCTGTAATTGCAGCAAAAGGTGGTTCTACAAAGTATTGACTCAGGGGGCTGAATAATTACGCACACCCCACTTTGCAGTTATTTATTTGTAAAAAATGTTTGGAATCATGTATGATTTTCGTTCCACTTCTCACGTGTACACCACTTTGTATTGGTCTTTCACGTGGAATTCCAATAAAATTGATTCATGTTTGTGGCTGTAATGTGACATAATGTGGAAAAGTTCAAGGGGGCCGAATACTTTTGCAAGCCACTGTATATATATATATATATATTGATCATATCCCCCATCTCCATTGTTAATCACCAAAACATGTCCAATCTTTCTTCATAACCAAGATCTTTTATACCCTTTATCAGCTAAGGTGCTCTTCCTTGGACTTTCTCAATGTTATTAAGGACCCTTTTAGAGAACAAATTTGCGTATATTCTAGAGGGCACCTTACCTTGTACTGACTGTTTCTTCCTTAAATATCCTTAAATACAGGACAATTGTTGCACCAATGTTTTTTTTTACCCATAAGTAACCTTAGGTACAAGAGCTCTGAACATAATTTCAAATAACCTACCCACTTTATGTAAAAATGACATGCATAGACCATATTCCCATTACTTGGCAACAACAAATGCTCCCAACAAGCATCACATGTTGTTTAGAAACACCATAGGGATAATGACAAACCAGAAATAGTGCAAGTACAACACTGGCACTGTGTAAGCATAATAGATTTTTTAATCTGTGAGAATGAAGATATTAAAAATTAGATTTAGATCATCCTTCCTCTAACATAATGGCACAATTCTACATAAAAATCTGAGAAAATCTGAAATAAAGGCCTGCCAAAAACTGAACTAAGCTCTTAAGAGTTTATTCCATCAGTCATGCTCACATCTAGGTACCATGTCCTATATCAGTCAGTGACAACTTGTTTGTGCTTAGCCTTGTGTACTGCTATAGAGAGCTCGTATACTTGTTGGCATTTTAGAATTCACCAGCTATCACACCCAGCTATACATTTCCCTTCCACAATTATTTCCCAACCTGACATACATTTATTGCTACTGTTATGACAAGATCTGCCTTATTGGCATATTTCTGATCTTTTGGTTATGATCATGTATGTTCACACTTTTGTTACAATAGCCAGTACATCTTCATCTTATTACTACTATTCCTCATTGTATATTGGTCTCTTTGGCAGCTAAATTTCATTTGTGGGTTTTGCTGTGCTGATGCATTTGTTTTGCATATTGAGCGTACATGACTCTGGCTTAGAGCTCTCACAACACAGAAACTAAAAACTGGGACACCTATTGTCATTAAGTTTATTTGGTCTATAAAAGCCTCCACTTGCTCCCTTTTACATGCCAAATAGTGCTATTCCCACTGATCTCTTTATACTAAGTGCCTCAGAGGTCTCTGTCCTAGTTAAATAATGATTCTAATTTCAGATTTATGTGGAAAGAGATGGACCATTCTGGGAAAAGGCAGACATATGGGAGCCATATTCCATGGGGCCAAGTTATTAACCCTCTGTAGTTACCACTTGATCAAACTTTCCTGGGGGTTTCAGATTTGACTGTTTATTTTCCACTCTAGAACAATTTGTTTCAGCACTGAAAACAATTGTCTAAAACTTTTCTCTTCCGATGCAATTTACACTGTTGGCACTAGGATTCAGACAGGTTATAGTGCTTAGTGCACTATGACTGTTCAAAGCAGTAAAACAAATTCTAACAAATTAACACAAGAGAACGCCTATAAACTTACATTTTAAATTCTCAAGACTAGGGAATTTTTTGCCAGAATATTAAAATGATTGTCAGTTGCATTGATCAGTTGGATATTATATATACGGTAGCTGGATAGCTAACTTGTGTTGATCAGTCTGATTGAACCAGAAGATGACTGATCAGATTTGCTATGTGGAACTTGGATTACATACCCTTTTTTGATCAAGACTTTATCCTAGGTTGGTCTGCTTTTACATTCTAAAGGATCATGTGACCACACCAAATCAATCACAAAGGGCCTACATATGGAGCTATGATGATACAAGCCTCCCTGTTGTGTTTTCTGTCTTTTCCTAGACAGTAATAAGGTAATAAACTATCCACACAGCACCTCGGGATGTGACACTGGAGCCTAAGCACACTGTGCCTAGGATTAGAGGCTCAAAAGGTGCTTGCAACAAAGCGAAAATGAAGATTGAATGCCTGACTCCCATAATGCTAACACAAAGAACTCCTCTGGTTTATGCTATCTACATATCTTTAAAACAATCTGCTCTAGTGAATTCATCTGGGGATGGCATTGACCTCAGTACACACTGCTCTGAATTAAACCATTTTCAAACTTTGGAGACTCCCGTTGGCCACCCTTGCTGATGCTCCTTCAAAGAGAAAGGAAATGGGCCTTCCTGTTAAGTGTGGAGAAACCACATTTTAAAATAATGTAACTTAATCTGTGGCTTTCTTTTGATCATCACTGGAATAATAAGATGGTATCTGGCGAGTATGCAGCTGGAATTTGTTTTAGTCAAATATATATTGCATCTCCTATCTTTGACCACTAGGAATGAGGTGTGTGTCTGTAAAATCGTCTATTGGTCAGTTCTTGGTCATGCATCCCTAGACACACATCATGTTGTTATGGGAATGCGTCTAGTTTTCATGTTTAAGCCTATTGAGTGAAGGGAGCCTTGGAAATGCAAATAACGTGGAATTGTGTGAGTCAAAATGAAAGAGGATGGGGCAGCTGTAAAGGCCACCAGTGTATGAAGAAAGTCAAATGATTAAGAGTTCAGTAGACCGTTGGAGCAACTCCTGTAATAATCTCTCAGGCAAGATACTAGTAGTACAGAATGTTAGGAACCTAGAGTCCAGACATATGTAAATATGCTAACTGTTTCAGACGGTTGCTTGTTTGAAGTGATGTTATTCCTTTGCTTGGTGCCTAACTTATCTGAGTTGTTTTGCCTGTTCTTTCCTGGAATCCGTAAGATACAAAGATGCTTATTAAGAAAAGCTTTGCTGTAGAATTTTGGGAACCGTTTTGAAATTAATGAAGTAATGATTATACGTTTGTAAGTTATGAGAATTCTTCTCATATCTAGAGGTTTATAGGTTTGTGATTTGTCCTTGGTCAAGATTGGGACAAGGTTTCTGTAGATTAAGAGCAGCTGGGTGAGACTGCCCTCTGCATTTGTAATGTCTGTTTGAGATTCTATATTAACTTCTGGTTTAACAGTAAACCCAAAACTAAATGTGCAATTGGGTAAAAAAGGTCCCTGGGGTATACAATTGGCAAGGGGGCAATTAAGCCCTGATAAATAAAAAACAAAAACTGGCCCAAACTTTAAAAAAAACACAAGTACGGGATCTTCTGGAATAGTGGGAAATTGTAAGAGATATGTACCAAATTTACTGTTTACCACTAATGCTGCCCATCTTAGTAAATTAACTAGTGGGAAAAATTCCACCATGTTTAAATGGAGCCCAGAATCGGAGAAAACTTTCCAAGATCTTAGTGTAAGTGTTAATGTCCAACTTTAAGAGAAATGTCTCAGATGAAGGTCTAGGTGTATGCAAGATAGTACTTTATTAGTTTTAGTGGACACTGACTGACTCTGCTAAGAGTTGCACAGTCTGCTATCAACAGGTTCCCCCCAATACTTCTCAGTTAAGGCAGCCCTAAACATTCATTTTATGTTTTCCCAATTGCATAATGTTGCATTTGTTGCCTAGTTCTCCAAATATCTCTTAAAACTGACGGCATTCTGCATGGAACTAGTAGTTCTGCACAATTTAGTATCAAAGGCAGAAACAGAAACAATACCAAACCCAACATCATTTATGAACAAATTAAAAAACAAAGGTCCAAAACAGAATCCATAGGTCCGCCAGTAACAACACAGATGCAACTAAAATTTGAGACTTTGGTCTTTGTCTTGATGAGTCTGGGCCAGAACAGGACTCATGTTTGGATTTTGGCTGGATGATTTTGCATATTGGCTACAGCAGTAAGACCTGCAGATCATAATTTGCTGAACTTATTATTAGCACACTTACCTCTAGCAGCCATCCTAATGCTTGCTAACCAACCTCCACTGCATAAACCCCACTTCATAAGTCATACAGGAACCCTGACCTAGTGCTCTCCTTATAATTACATAACATTTTAGCTAATGCCTTACACCATCTTAGGATCTGTATTGGCTTCATTATTAAAGAAACTTCTCTTCCGGGCAGTAATCTGTTTTCTGCCATTGGTGGGGATAAAACTTGGCACTGAAACTCTGCCATACACTTCCTGCTTTGAGGCTTGTTGTATATACAATATAGTTGCCCTTTAATGAAGGCTTGTTTTTTACACAAGACATTACACATTTTTTATTTTTGTCCATAGCAAAATCATTTTATTGCGCTCCACTTCTCCCAAAAACTGTCATGCCTTTGTGAATAAGAAATGAGGATTGTGTTGGATAAATGCCATAACTCATTATTCTTGCTTATCCTAAGGATAGCTCATTGCGTGTTGGAGGGATTGGTGTTACAAAAATGTCTGAATCATCTACTTACCTTCAATCTTGTACTAACCTGACAAATATACTAACACATAGATTAAAGGGACAGATACCTATCATCGTCCCCTGTTATACAAATATGTGATAGCTACCCTTCGCCTTTGACTAATATACTGTTATATAGATACAGAGAGCCCTTACATTGCACTAATACAACTATCAGGGACAGATATTCCTCACCTAAGTCTAACATATACATTTAACTGACAGATACCCTTGGCCACCTCTACAGATATATGGGAAGGATCATGTCCTTATAAATGGCAGTGTCATAATATACAAGTTTAAAGGTCATACAACCCCTCTTCTTGTCCTAATATACAAACAAAAGGGTTAGACCACCCAACACCAGACCCAAATATATATACCCTTGTCCTCAAGGGGCCACAGGCCACTGATATTAGGGCTTTTTTGCAAACTGAAACACAGTTGCCCTTTTTTGCCATTTTTTGTAAGCTGTGTTTCAGTGTGTGCTTGTACTTGTGCCCCAGGGGGCCTGAATGACCATCAATAAATACAAAAGTTAATAAATAATTCAAATCCTAAGCTGGAAATAAACCTAAGTACAAAGAAAGTTAATAAGTAAAATCCAAAAGAAAATACCTAAAACGGGTATTGACCCGGGTGTTAATACCCCAGGCTCATCACCCCACGCATCAACGGCCAACTCGCAATTAGTAATCAAGCAGTGAGAAGCAACTCACAGCTGTCGGTGTCTGGTCTGGGTGCTCAAAGGCCCGAACCTGAGGGAGCAAATCCAAATCATCCAGAAACGGCTTCAGAAGCACACCGAACAGCCATGATGTATAATAAAACATAGTCTTTTTCCATATCCTTTAAAACCTGGACGCCTGACGCGTTTCATGCGCATGCGTACTTAATCATAGGCATACACTTTAGAAGGGACACATGGTATAAAAAGCCCATTAATTAGTGACATCACACGGTTATAAGAACAAAAGAAAAAGGAAAATGGAAAACAAACATAGCAAGACATATTAAAAATCATGGCAGGGTCACATAGCAATTGATATCAAAAATGGAATTTTAACCATTTGGTTGGCGCGTGCCTAACATAAAGATCCATTTCACCTCCTTACGTAAAAGTTTGGTCCACATATCACTGCATCGTTCATCTGGGAACACTCAGCAATTATCTGTATTTGTAACAAAGTCACATTACCATTGCAACATTCAATAAAATGTGTAAAAACGCATATCAAACAAACTATTTGTTACAGTGCTTTTAAAAACAGTAGAGTGCTTTATATAAACGTGACGCATCTCTGTGCGCCACAGGGATAGTCACCTTTGTTACATCACATAAGGGTTGATTCACAAAGGTGCAATAACGCTTATCGCATGCTTTTTTGCGTTAAATAGCACACAACCGAATGCGTTAATTTTAACGCATTGCATTAATTAGCGCGCAGAAATATTACTAACACATGATTCACAAACACTTAGATGCGCTAAATATCGCATTTGTCTGTGCGAAAAATAACACCTACTTGAGGCAGGCGGTAATTAAAGAAAAGTACAGTTAATGAGCTATGGCAATACAATATGGACTTTGCAGTGGGATTTATTCAAGTCTGTGTTGGCCCTAGAGTGATGCAGCCGCCAGTTTGCAGGGAAATGGTCATTTTCATAAAAGTAGTTTTACGAAAGTAATGCCGTGTATGGTTAATATGGCGTGCGTTTTTTCGCACGTGACGACTATTTGTGCACGATGCATTGATTAGTGCGCGTTCCGTCAAATACCACATGAAAATAGTCTTTGCGACTTAAATAATGCAAGCAGCATCGCGTCTAAATTAACGCAAATATGCTTTTAGTAAATCGTGCGTTAAGATGCAAAAAATTAGACGCAATAAAATATTTAACGCATGCTATAAATAGTGCACATTTTAACACACTTTAGTCAATCGGCCCTATAGTGTTTTATAAATGGTATGTGGACAACCTTCTGTTTGTATTACGTTTATGGATCTCGAACCAGGGGTACCAATATGTCTATTGAAACTGATACCTATAGGAAACCTTGTGCAGGGAATCCCCTTTGAGGGCTGATTCTTGTCATCCCAATCATTTGTTCAAGGGGATCCCCCTGGGACAGTTCCATAGGTTACAAAGGAATTGTAGTACTGATGAGTTTTTGTCAAACAAGCTTGTAATTTGAGAGATCGCTTTTTAAATCGGGGGTATACCGTGAAGCACCTTCTACCAGTGTATACCTCACCTGTATATAACATACAGATATATGGGACAGAGACTACTTACTTTGTCATATAATGCATATCTGAAACAGATACTGTATACTTTACTTAGCCCAGATATATGTGTACCCCTCGCATGTACTTGTATACCGATATTGGAAATGAATGCCCTCCCAGTGCCCTAATATGACAATATAATGGATAGTTACCTCAAATACAGGTATATGAATAATATCCCTCACCTTGCCCTAATATGCAGATGTAATGAACAGATACTGATCATCGTTCCCAAAAATTCAGATACATGGGAGTTACCCCTTACCTTGCCCTAATATACAAGCGACACCTTTCAGCTTGCCATGATATTTAAACAGATGTGGCAGATACCCCTTTGTTTGCCATAACGTATGTGAAAGATTGCCCTTAAATGATCTCAGTATGCACAAATCAGAAACCCCTATAGATAGCTGTATATAAGGAATTGTAGGTTTGTTACAAACAGCTTTACAGACAGTGCCCCCCCAAACAGATTTATAGAAATTAGACATGAGCACAGACTGTGATGGAAATGTGATAGAACTATAAATCTGCTTGAGTTTGTCTTTTGTGTCCTGATGTTGTTGCTAATGTCCTGGTTTCGAAAGGGATGCTATGTACCATCCTTACCCCCCACCCATCCCCATGCTGGAGCCTCCTCCCTTTAAAGAAAACTCCTACTGGTCCTCATGTGCTTATAAGAATCCTTCCCTGAGAACACCTAGTGCAGAGCAGAGAGGAGGCAGCCCAGAAAGGAGCACAGCTTTCACGTTCCACATCGCTTACTAAGGTGGGTGACTATGGACGTGTGTGTGGGCATGTGTGTGTGCGTTTGTGTGTGCGCCACATGGGCCAAATGAAAAATGCCAGTACTTGTGTGTGACTGGAGACAATGCACTGCTATACTGACTGTTACTACAGGTGGATTATTTGGGCACAGACAGGCATGGCTGCAAACATAGGTTAAGCTCTAGCCAAAGTGCAGGTAAGGGTCACTATTAACACAGTTGCTATGAATTTTGCCACATATCCTTCCACCAGGTGTATGTTATCCCAATGGTTTCATTTGGAATGGTTTTAGAATAGTGTTGTGTACACGTGTTTTCCATTAGCACCATGCTGGATAATGACTTCTGTGCTGGGAAGTGAAGATCATGTGGCATAGTTGGTTCTATATTTTTATTGCACAGACAATTCTCATTATGCACTGTTGCATCTAAGGCAGTGCTGGCTATCTGGCATCATGAGATACATGAAAGGCAGCTCTGGATGTTTCATTGCAAGGTATTTATTGATAATATATGCTTGCACTGGGAATTTAATACCACTGGACCATTTAATGCGACATTCCACCTCATGGGTTAGGTGTGACCCTGTGGAACACTGCCATGTGGATTAAAAGTGGACACATAAAGCAGCAATGTCTGCATAGACACATGTTGAGTGGGTTGGTACTAGGCAAATAAAGTGTCATGGTGTGTTAGGAGGTCTTTGCTGGGCACAGGTAGGGTAGAGCTCTGTGGGTTATTATTGGGCACATGCATGGCAGCACACCATTGGTTGTTATTGGGCACATGTATGGCAGCGCAGCATTGGTTGTTATTGGGCACATGTATGGCAGCACAGCATTGGTAGATATTGGGCACATGTATGGCAGTGCAGCATTGGTTGATATTGGGCACATGTATGGCAGTGCAGCATTGGTTGTTATTGGGCACATGTATGGCAGCGCAGCATTGGTTGTTATTGGGCACATGTATGGCAGCACAGCATTGGTAGATATTGGGCACATGTATGGCAGTGCAGCATTGGTTGATATTGGGCACATGTATGGCAGCGCAGCATTGGTTGATATTGGGCACATGTATGGCAGCACAGCATTGGTTGATATTGGGCACATATATGGCAGTGCAGCATTGGATGATATTGGGCACATGTATGGCAGTGCAGCATTGGATGATATTGGGCACATGTATGGCAGTGCAGCATTGGTTGTTATTGGGCACATGTATGGCAGTGCAGCATTGGTTGTTATTGGGCACATGTATGGCAGTGCAGCATTGGTTGTTATTGGGCACATGTATGGCAGTGCAGCATTGGATGATATTGGGCACATGTATGGCAGTGCAGCATTGGTTGTTATTGGGCACATGTATGGCAGCGCAGCATTGGTTGTTATTGGGCACATGTATGGCAGCGCAGCATTGGTAGATATTGGGCACATGTATGGCAGTGCAGCATTGGTTGATATTGGGCACATATATGGCAGGGCAGCATTGGTTGATATTGGGCACATGTATGGCAGCGCAGCATTGGTTGATATTGGGCACATGTATGGCAGCGCAGCATTGGTTGTTATTGGGCACATGTATGGCAGGG
Source organism: Xenopus tropicalis (assembly GCF_000004195.4). Classification (NCBI taxonomy): domain Eukaryota; kingdom Metazoa; phylum Chordata; class Amphibia; order Anura; family Pipidae; genus Xenopus; species Xenopus tropicalis. The sequence goes on from NC_030684.2 coordinate 113,159,445, forward strand.
CAGCATTGGTTGATATTGGGCACATGTATGGCAGCGCAGCATTGGTTGATATTGGGCACATGTATGGCAGCGCAGCATTGGTTGTTATTGGGCACATGTATGGCAGGGCAGCATTGGTTGATATTGGGCACATGTATGGCAGCGCAGCATTGGTTGATATTGGGCACATGTATGGCAGTGCAGCATTGGATGATATTGGGCACATGTATGGCAGTGCAGCATTGGTTGTTATTGGGCACATGTATGGCAGTGCAGCATTGGTTGTTATTGGGCACATATATGGCAGTGCAGCATTGGTAGATATTGGGCACATGTATGGCAGTGCAGCATTGGTTGTTATTGGGCACATGTAGGGCAATGTAGTATGGGTTAGTACTGGATGTAGGGCGGTGCTAAGAGGGAATATATGGGAAACATAAAAAGCAGCATTGTGCGGGTTTATTATTGAGCAAATGTAGGGCAGCGTGGTGTGGATTGTTGTTGGGCAGATGTGGGGCAGTGTTGTGTAGATTATTGAGCACATATGGGACAGTGATCCATGGGTTTTTATTGGTACACGTAGGGCAGTATGATGTGGGATATTACTGGGTACATGTAAGTTGTGTGGGTTGTTATTGGACATATATTGGAGCATGCAGTATTGGTTATGACTGAGTATATTGGTACATGTATCACATGTAGGACAGTGCTAGATGGGTTATTATTGGACATATGTGAGGCAGTGCTAGATGGGGTTTTTTTGGGCACATATGGGGCAGTGCTGTGTGGTTTATTACTGGGCACATGTGGGGCAGTGTTATGTGGATTACCATTGGTTACATGAAGGGTGATGTTGCATGGGTTATTATTGGGCACATATAGGGCACTTTTGTGTGGGTTATTATTGGGCACATGTAGGCAGGTCCTGTGTGGGTTACTGGGTAAATGTAGGGCATTGTGGGTTATTACTAGGCTTGTATTAAGCAGTGATGTTTGAATTATCACCAGGCACAGGTAAGGCAGTGCTGTGTGAGTTATTGGGCATACTTAAGGCAGTACTATGTGAGTTGTTAAAAGGCATGCATATGTATGTTGGGCAATGCTGTGTGGGTTACTACTGGAAATGAGTAGGATGGAGGTGTGTAGGCACATGTAGGGCAGGGCTGGGTGAGTTATTTCTGGGCACATGTAAGGCAGGGCTTTATGGTTTTATAGTGGACACATGTAGGGTGGTGTGTGGTGCCATGTGATTTACTAAATACATACAGTACTGTCTGGGTTTGTAGTATTATTGGAGATGTGTTGGGCAACGAGTGCCTATACAATTACCACAGTTCACATGTGGCACACTGACATAGTCCTTAATATCAACAATTTAAAAACTGTTTTGTATGAAGAAAACTGTAGCATAATAAATGTAAAGAAACTGTCTTACTGTGACTTAACTTAGGATGGGACTTATTTTTCCAAAGTTTTCCTCTACCAGCGTGTAAGATCTAAATCAAAGTACACTATAATACATTGTAATTTCTGTATATCAGTCGAATGGAGAATGATTTTCATGCCCCACTGTATTCACCAGTGCCCAAAAAGGAAGTGTACAGAGCTTGGGGGAAAGATGTCCCTTTGGCATTTGTTGCAAGATTGAGGGAATATAATGACATTATGGACAAATGTTTTAAATTTGTTAAAATAGACTTAAATAACAACATCTGAATTGAGGCTTCCAGGCCACATCAAGATATTGGAGAATGAAACAAGGACTGTATGCTACAAGTAATCTACACACTTATACAGATGAAACAGATATTACAGGTATGGGACCTGTTACCCAAATAGGGTTACCCCCAGATAGGGCATCTTTCCATTATTTGGATCTCTATATCTTAAGTCTATTAAAAATCATTTAGACATAAATAAAAATAATAAAGTAATTTATTACAAAAAAATAACAAAGCAAATAGGACTGTTATTTCTCCAATAAGGATTAACTATATCATAGTTGGGATCAAGTACAAGGTACTGTTTCATTATTACAGAGAAAATCATTTTTAAAAAATTTAATTATTTGATTAAAATGAAGTCTATGGGAGATGGCCTTCCTTTAATTTGGATCATTATGGATAACGGGTTTCCGTATAATAGATCCCATACCCGTATAAATGCATCTGGAACACACAGCCACAGCATCTGTAGATAAATGGTAAAACAATGTGTTATCCATGGGGACTTGATAGTACTCATAAAAGACAACACGCCTCATTTATGAAAAAATGCAGTTTTTAGACAGAAATTGGCATGCTTTTTTTCTACCAACAGTGCAGTATTTTCCTAGTATTCCAGCATCATTGTGAGCAAACACCCAACTGAATTCATCACAATTGAGCTTGATGCTTTAAAGGGGTGATTCAGCTTTAAGGTAACTTTTTAGTATGTTATAGATTGGCCAGTTCTTAGCAACTCTTCATTTGGGCTTCATTTTTTTTTTTTTAATTATTTGCTTCCCCCTTTGACTCTTTCCATATTTCAAATCAGCAACTAAGTGAACCTGATAGGGAACTGAAGCCTGTCTTTGCTTGGGGGAATACAGGGCTGTGATTGGCTGTCCTTCTTCTACTGTGCTTCTGGCAATACAATTAGAACCAGTGGGGTAACAATATAGGAAGCAAACCCTGCGGTTGCAGGGGGACAGATGGGCCCAGACCGCAGGTCTGCTTCCTCCATTTAGCAGGTAAATCTCCACTCCACGCCAAGGTAGGAGAGTGGTGATTTACAGGCCAGTGTGCGGGGATGTGTCAGAGTTTAGGGACAATGCATGAGAGCGACAAGGCTGGGCGAGCTTGATACACTGAAGATTTTTTGCACAGTAGTAATTAAGCCATTGGTTAGAACACAAACAGGGGCTGTAGCAGATCTATACGAAGCTCCAATAAAGTGGCCTTACATTTTAATTAAAGATAATATAAAGTAAAACCAGCACTATATATTATTCATTATTTGCCCCAAGTCATTTGAGCTACTTATAAAATCCTCTGTTGGATACCTGTAATTACCTCCACATTCAGGGTTCCCCAGCATCAAAGCTTTTGTGCATGATTCATAAGAAATCAGCCAACAATTGTATAATATCTACCCATTGCTGTTATTTGTGTTTAAGTGTTCATATATTATGATTATGGAGATAGGTAGGCAGTTGCAGTGCCGTCTGTGACCATTATTAGACACAAGCAAGGGTGGAAGTATACATGCACTGAGGAATAGAAGCTTTACTCTGCACGTAAGGGTGATGATTAGTGATGAGTGAATCTGTTCCGTTTCGCTTCGCCGAAAAATTAGCGAATCTTTCAAAAGATCCGTGAAACGGCGAAAAATTAGCGAAACGGCGAAAATGTCGTGCGACCAAAAAAATTGTCGCCCGCAACTAATCTCTTGTCGCCCGCGGCTATTGTTTTTCGTCGCGCGGCTATTGTTTCGTCGCCCGCGGCTATTATTTTGTCGCGTGGCTATTGTTTCATCGCCCGCGGCTATTATTTTGTCGCACGGCTATTGTTTCGTCGCCCGCGGCTATTGTTTTGTCGCACGGCTATTATTTCGTCGCCCACGGCTATTATTTTGTCGCGCGGCTATTATTTCGTCGCACAGCTATTATTTTGTCGCGCGGCTGTTCTTTTGATGCCGGCGACAATTTTTGGACGTGCGGCTAATTTTTCCGCAGCAAATTTTTTTAGCCGTTTCGCGAAACAATCCGCCAATGCCGAAATGCGGAAATTCGCTGCGAATCCATGCCTGCCGAAACATTTCGCCCATCACTAGTGATGATTATTTTTTGATGGAGGGAGCCATTACCATTTACTTTGCGCTATAACCTAAGGGCTGTATCCCTTTACTGGATGTATCTCTTCACTCAACACAAGAATGCGAAGGCAGTGCCGGCTGAATTATTGTTCTTTCTTTATATAGCATATTCTTTAGAGATACAGCGATTATACATCATCATCAGCCCCTGCCCCAGCTAGGGTTCCTACTTTGCCTGCCCTGGAACTCCGGGCAGGGAGGTGTGATGTCACGGGGGCGTTACGTCACAGGGGTGGGTTGCACCTTAATGGGGTCAGGGTATGACACGATTGGCCAAGCGCCGCATCAGTCTACAAGAATCCTGCATGGTTTTCTAAATTTGGAACACCAGGCACGTAGTTTTGTCCCGGATAGCCCTACCGAAAACTGGGCTGTCTGGGTCTGGACAGGTGGCAACACTAGCCCCAGCACAACTCATTATCTTAAGTCCCTATCACATTCATGCACACACTAAAGTTCGTTTTATTCAAAGCCAGATAACCTGCTTTGATGTTTTTGGAATGTGGGAGGAAACCAAATTACACAGAGAAAACCCACATAGACACAGGAAGAACATACAAACTCCTTGCAGATAATACCCTGCTTGGATTTGAACCTAGGACCCCAGCACAATGGCTGTGCTGGCTGTATCCATTTGTTGGGAGTATTTCTTTCCTAGACACAAGAGGGCAATGGGGATACAGTAAGTATTGCTTCTTGTGTCCAGTTAAAAGATGCTCCCATTAATACTTAATTATTTTCTGTTATTTAGGCAGTGCTTTAATTCATTCCCTGCCCCAGTGGCATTAACAATCTAAGGATCCTATTACATTCACATACGGTAAGGTTATTAATCAGGAGTCAGTTAACTTGTTCTTGGAGTATGAGAGGAAAACCAGGGTACTCAGAGGAACCCAAGCAGGGAACTGCCTACAGGCCCGGATTCAGGGTCGGACTGGGGTTTGCATGGCCCTGCAGGTGCCCCCGTCAGCCGCGTCCCTTAACCCCCCCGCAGGGGCCCCCCTTTCCCGGTGTCCAGTCTGACCCTGCCTGGCATTAAAAAAGCGCCCCTTAGACCCCTGTCTCCACGGTCACAGATGCTCCCTTCTGTTCATGCAAGCGCAGGCTTCTATAGTCACGTCCAGAGCCCTGGGGATTGGTGCATGAGGCATTACAAACTATCAGTTTCCCACACTTCTGATGCAATTTAGAAGCAGCCACTCCTAAAGTCCTCCCACCCTAGGCCTTGCCACATTCCTGGCCTGACTGCCTAGGAATACTTGGTCATTTTTAAAAACAGAAAAATGTTCAAATAAATTACTTTTACTAGATGCTATATACATAACACAGTGCTGCCCAACAGTTTTTTGAATAGTGGACCAATTATTCACTACACTACATCTGCAGGGCCAGATTCTAACAAAATAGAAATGTTTCCCAAGAGTTCAGTGGAGCTATTTAGCAATCTGGGGGCCAGATTGTCTCCTGCATCTTATTTTGATGAAACTTGACACAATTTGACTCGACCATGATCTTTTTTGACGCGACCGCGCCCATTTTCACACAACCTTATCCAAACATGGACCAAACCAGATATAGAAGGGGAAGGAGTATGCCTGAGGTCTTAGTAAATAGCCCCCTTTTATTTATTTAAAGTGATTCTCTAAATTTTTCCAGAAAGGTGTCATTTTCACATGAAAAGGCTCCATGGCTCTACTAAGTAAAAACTTAATAAAAGCTCATGCTTTTCCCCCTCCTGCCCACTGTTGACTATCAATATCCGACTTGGATATCCATTTATTTATTTATTATGGCTGCTGCAGCCATAACATTGGGCTAAGGAGTGGGGCAGAGATATAAACCACCATATAAGAGCAATTTAAGCTCAGTTAACACAAAGGAAGTATTTAGCATCAGGCAGAATAAGGTTTGCTTTGCTTGCCCCCTGTGCTCCTGTCCAGAGCATAGCAATTCAATAATTCAATACCAATCAATACTTGATAAAGGGCATGCCTGCCCCAAACATATAGTGGTTGCACTAGCAATAAAGGAATCTTACAGCATAGTACTGCCTTCCTGCTTCCTCCGTCTTCTTTATACAGCTTGGGTAAGTTATGGGGAAATGAAAGGAGACAAGTGTTTAGTTTGCATTGTGACCTTTAACGTGTGACTACTGGAGGGTATGGGTGCCTGTATAAATGTGTTTTACACTTCTCACTGTGGCCTGAATTTATATTATTACAAGAGTATCCCAAACAATTGTGGCAGTGTTTTAGCAGAAAACTGTTGGTGAAAACACAAGTTAAAAAAAGTTAATTATTTTGGCTCTTTGATCTCATTTTCACTGTTATTACATTAGAAATTGTTCATGAAGTTATCCATCACTTATTGTAAAGGTAAAGAACAAAATTTTGAATTTAATTAGGAGCAATTTGAATTTCCGCCTCTCTTTTTAATTCATATCTGCCAGAATGGTAGTCTGAAACCAAATAAAAACAACCCAGTACAGAGCCTTAGGTACCACCACAATAGGAAAGGAAGTATAGTACGGGACATGTTATCCAGAATGTTTGGAGTGTGTGTTTTTGTGGATAAGGGGTCTTTCTGTAATTTGGATCACCGTGCATAATTTTACTATTTAAACATTAATTAAACCCAATAGGATTGTTTTGCCTCCAATAAGGATTAATTATATCTTAATTGGGATCAAGTACAAGGTACTATTTTATCATTACAGAGGAAAAGGAAACCATTTAAATGTGCATTATTTGATTAAAATGAAGTCTACAAGAGATGACTTTCCCGTAATTGGGATGTTTCTGGATAATGGATTTCCAGATAACATATCCCTTGCCTGTATAAGGGCTCTGGCACATGGGGAGATTAGTCGCCCGCGACAAAACTCCCTGTTTGCGGGCGACTAATCTCCCCGAGTTGCCATCACCTGCCATCCCACCGGCGAAAATGTAAGTCGCCGGTGGGATGGCACACACGGCGGCGCGATTTCAGGAAATCGCCGAAAAAGCCTCGCGAGGCAACTTACATTACATACAACTTACAACTTACATTTTCGCCGGTGGGATGGCAGGTGATGGCAACTCGGGGAGATTAGCCGCCCGCGAACAGGGAGTTTTGTCGCGGTCGACTAATCTCCCCATGTGCCAGAGCCCTAAGAGGTTTTACTTTATCAAAAGGGTTTGCTTGAATAAACAAGAATAGAGAATCTGATTGGCTAAGGATTCCTTTGGTATGTGTAGATGGCAACTGACCACATTTCAGAGGGAACCTGCCATTTGATTGTTCCGGAATGCTCTGATCTAGTAATCTGGCCCACCTGGAGTGTATCGTGCATGAATCCATTTCTTTGGGAGCTCAAGTAGAACAACTGGATCTGCCTGGTTGTCGGTGCCTTAGACAAGGTATCATTAAATGCTCATGGAGGGGAAGATAATATCAGCTAGGTGTGTTTGGCTGTGTGAGTTAGTGGGAGGATAATCATTGTTTGGAAATGTGAAATAGGGGATTCTGTGTTGTGATTTGCTGAATGTGGATGGGGCTACTCCCACACCAAAACTGATGATTACAGCTGAGTCCTTTAGCTTTTCGATGTATGATGGTATAAAATGAACTATTATACCAGAGATCCTCCTTTATTATGGAGTTTACTGCCACAAATATCAGTGTCTTATCAGCAAGGCCCTGTTGGAATTCTTTGTATTGTCATTTGACCCAGCAGTGGAAGTGTCCCTGTAGGCGGTAAGTCAGCATTTACATGCTCTCTCTTTCACTGGCTGAAGGTCTAGCAAGTGTGGAAGGATCATGTTTTACAAGACTTTAAGATATAGATCAGTGGTTTTGACACTTACTCTTATCAAGCCCCTCTTTGAGGCCCAGTATTTAAGTAGGCCCCACCACAGCTCATAACAAGATTACAAATATATAAAAATATTTTGTTATTTGATGTTCTACTTCTAAGAACAGCGTTCATATCAGCATTTATCCAAAATCTTTTTCCAACTGCCTTTTAGGGTGGTCTTTAAGGAGAATCTAGTGAATTTGCCTCTCGAGGCAACTTTGTCGATTGCGGCAAATCGCCCTGCCGCGTATGCTATCCCACCGGCGATTTACATTCTGCTGGTGGGATGGTATTTCGGGGAGATTAGTCACCCGCGACAAGGGAGATTTGTTGCGGGCGACTAATCTTCCCGTGTGCCACAGCCTTAACAATCATGAATATTGTGTAAATTGTAGAAGAAATTGTGGACTCAGGATAAATTTGGTTGAAGTGTGTTTATTTGTAGAGTGTGATGAGTAGACATATTTACTTTTAGGTGAATTTTACTTTTTGGTGAATCTTCTATAATCTTATCTAGCCTGAAGGGTTCAGAATATGGCACCTTTCTATGCACCTTTTTATGAAAGATTGTTGTGCTTGGATTTTATTATAATGAATCAAGGGTACTGCACCATAGTACCCACAAGTCACCAGTGAATATGGTATTTATTCAAATTTCTGAATTGATTTATACACCTTTTCCTTTCATATGGAATCGTGCGTTGATCCCTTTAAAGTTATATTTTCTATATGTCTCGTAAAGTCTTATTATTCCTACATATTTGTTTCTTTCGGTCCCAGGACAACTTGTGGTCCCCAACCCACTATAACATGTCCCTGTCCTGTGTCTGTCAATCCTATACCAAAGGTGTAGCCCGTGCCTGCCGTTCTTGGCAGTGTATGTTCTGTATTAAGAAACCAAAATACTATAACAGCTGCTCCTAGAATAGCACATTGCATGTTGCATTACCAAAACAAGTTACTGCACAACAAATGATGGACTGAGAAAGAGACCATCTAATAGTTATATCTCACTGATATCCTGAGTATAAATATAAATAGTCAACAGTGAAACAAACAACCATTTATTTTTAACAAAAATTTCAAAAAAGCAAATCATACTATCCCCAAACAGGTGCTTGCCAGTGCTTCATGGTACCCATTCTCTGCCCTCCTTACGTGTTTCGCACCATTGGGTGCTTCATCAGAGGAGTTGTCTCATATCTGGAGTAAAACAAGCTGGCGCTTCACTGCTTCTAGTAATTATTGCAAGGCTTTCTAGAATAATAATCACAAGAAAGAAAAAAGTTGGGGATCCCTGCTTTAAGTCCAATGACTTTAAAGAATAATTAAAACCTCCCCATACCGAATTTCCTTCCATCAGCCTCCCTCCCCGTTCTTCCTATTACAGCCAAAAGTGTCCCTGTGTGCTATAAAAATGCAGAATTATGCAGCTGGCTTGACAGGTGCTATCTGGCACCAATTTGGACCCCCGACACAGAGCCTACAGAAACATGTACAGGTCTGGGATCAGCTACAAGCCCACATGTTCCTGCATGCTCTGTCTAGGCCAGTCACCAGAAGAGGATCTGAAGTGGCGCAAAATGGCACCAGTCAACCGAGCTTCTTAACTTTTTAAGAAAGGTTTTTTTTTATAGCAGGTTTTCTGTTGGCTGTAATGTAGGGCGGTGAGGGTTGCATTGATGAGATTAATCAAATTCTGAATTCTGGTGTATCCTTATATTATGGGAATCCTAAAAAGGCTAATATCAAACAGTTAAAAAGATTTAAGGAGTCATTATGCTTAACCCCATGAAGTACAGTTTTCTAACTTTA